>NC_079424.1:5255947-5355947 GCF_026213295.1 Gadus chalcogrammus
GGGCCGGGCTCGGACAGAACGTGGACGAGCTCGGGTCGGGTCGGCTTGATTTGTCTGGGCCTGTTCTAAGCTCTAGGTTGAGGACACTCGGCTAACGGTGGAGTCTGGGTTCTATTGGTGATGCGTGGTTCGGTCGGTTCTTGGCGGGAGCTGAGAGGCTGCAGGTCATCTTAGTTGGCCCCAGTGGTCTGGGGTTTGTGACGGTGTGTTCTGCGGTTCTTGACTCACTCCTATGAGCTGCGTGCTTGGCTGGTTAGTGGTCACGTGTAAAAACAGGGTGTGTAACATGCTGACACAGGATTCATGGTGGCTTGGTTTTCCTTACATTTTATAAACTCAAAAATGGTTTCGCTTATCATATTATGTTGAAGCCCTGCTTTTTTTATTCACACTTTCCTTACTCCTACCACCACTTCACCATAAATGGATGGGCCAACACATGACAATGATGCTGAGACACATATGTTGTGGTTAAACGCTAATATGGATATCTGCAAATGACATGACAGCCTGCATTGTTTTGCTAGACGGAAACGTGAGTCCTGAGCTGCCAGGGTCTGCCCTGGGCTCTGGGGCACAGCTGGATCCAGGCTGAGGTCTGATGGTCATGTGACACGGACCACTGGCTGAGCATGCCTCCAGCAGTAGTTTTCCCCGAGCCTCGCTCCACAGGAGCGTGGCCGGTGGAGTGTACTCTCTGAATGCTTGAGAACACCGTGGACCTTTTTACCGTCGCCTCAATGTCTGCTGCAGCTTTCGGTCGGCTGGAAATGTCTGTGGTGACGTAGAAAGGTATGCGTGTTGTCGTCTTTATCGTTGATGTGTGTCACTAATTGAAGGCTGGGAAGTCTGTTGCTCTGGAGGTGTATGTGTTGGTCAAAGACCCTGGCTGCTGTAGAGCGGTGTTGGAGTCCAGGTTAGGAGGCTCCATCGTGAGGAGCTGGCAGCAAGCAGGGCCTTCTATCTCTAAGCATGCTTAAATGGAGCATGAGAGCTCCATCAATCAATTGATTATTTGATTATGGCTGGCTCGGCTAGACAGATGACAGTTTGTTCATGAGAGCTGTGCTCGGTTCAGTCAAGCTGAGTAAAAATGTGAAGAGTCGGCTTCAAACCTCCCAGCTGGCATTCCATAGATAAGTCACAGTCTGCACATACGGCAAAGGTAGACTCTAGATAACATTATCCAATGTCCATTTTTCACTGAGGGGCCTCTATTTAACTTGCATTTCGACTACGACTATTGAGTTCTTCTGTGAAATTTGATATTGATGTAATGAAGAACCGTTCATTAAACGGTTCAATAATTCCGGACATTGTTTTCTCTGAACTTCCTTCTTTCGGTTGGTATCATTATGCCTACTCTCAGCTGCCATGTTGACGTCAGTTCCATGTTCCTCATTATGCCTTCCAGCTGTAGAAGTTCATCTAAATGAAGAGTGGAACACGTTCTCCATGTTGGAGCCAGTGGTTCCTCAATATACCTTCCATCAAGGTTTTATTGAAATTAAGAAACAAGTTCTCTCCAATTTAGAACTAGAAAGTCTATATTGCTTGATTGCCCTTAATGCTGTGATGTTCAGTAGAAGGTATAGAGACACATCAAGAGAGAGTTTATTAATCTGTTTTTATTAAGGGATTGGGATTTTTAGAAGAACGTGTTGATGCATTATTTAGTTGTAAAGCCTATGTGGGATGGCCTTGATATTCAGGTTGTTCTGGTTTTCAGCTCCTCTAGACGTGTTGGGGCTTTTCCATTTTGATCTCCAACCATTGTTCCCTCGCCCCACCTTAATGTGAGGTTTTGTGAAGATCCCCACACTAACCTGAACCTAGAGGTTCCTTCTGTTAGTGTGAGGTTCTCTTGACTCATGTCCTGGGGGCGTGTCTTATGACCTGGGGGCATGTCTTATGTCCTGGGGGCGTGTCTTATGTCCTGGGGGCGTGTCTTATGTGCTGGGGACGTGTCTCATGTCCTGGGGTGTGTCTCATGTCCTGGGGTGTGTCTCGTGTCCTTGGGGCGTGTTTCATGTCCTTGGGGCGTGTTTCATGTCCTTGGGGCGTGTCTCATACTGCTGGGGCCTGTCTCATGTCCTGGGGGCGTGTCTTATGTCCTGGGGGCGTGTCTCATGTGCTGGGGGCGTGTTGTGGGGACCGCTTGTCATGTCGTCCTTTTTTTCATGTAGAACAGATTTGTCTTCCTTCTTTTAGAACACCAATGGTCACATTGTGTTCCCGCCACGCCCGTAGCAATGAGGACACTGAGTTCTGGACCTCTGTCAGTTTTGTGCAGAAAAAAATTGTATTTGTGCCTAAATACAACTGTATACCAAAATCTGCGGTTGAGCACTTCTCCGAGATGAGTAATGCTTAAATCTGTTGGTTTGTGTGTGTGTGTGTGTGTGTGTGTGTGTGTGTGTGTGTGTGTGTGTGTGTGTGTGTGTGTGTGTGTGTGTGTGTGTGTGTGTGTGTGTGTGTGTGTGTGTGTGTGTGTGTGTGTGTGTGTGAGAGATCAGGAATAATGTGTGTGTGTGAGATCAGGAATAATGTGTGTGTGTGTGATCAGGAATAATGTGTGTGTGTGTGATCAGGAATAATGTGTGTGTGTGTGATCAGGAATAATGTGTGTGTGTGTGATCAGGAATAATGTGTGTGTGTGTGATCAGGAATAATGTGTGTGTGTGTGATCAGGAATAATGTGTGTGTGTGTGATCAGGAATAATGTGTGTGTGTGTGTGTGTGAGATCAGGAATGATGTGTGTGTGTGTGTGTGAGAGATCAGGAATGCTGTGTTCCTCGTGATTTGGGAGAAAAAAAACCCATGGCTTAAAAAGCACATGACTGAATTAATTGATGACTGAATGAAGTTCCAACTTGAGTGGATGAACATTTTCACCAAAAAAATGCATTATTATTGCCATCCCAACAATCAATAAACTGTAAACGGAACGATTAGATTTAAAAGTTTTCCCTTCTAAATCTGAAATATGACACATCTTCATGTTTTCTGTGTTCAGCGCTGAGAAGATGACCTCCAGGAAGAAGGTGCTGCTGAAGGTCATCATCCTAGGAGACTCTGGGTGAGTCTTTATGGTCAGGACCAAGAGGTCACAGGTCATACCTGGTGGACCTAGAGACCAAGGGAACAGCGTAAAATACATTTCTTGGGAGCATAATAAATCCATACTTTGTGTAACTGTCAGATTAATTAATGTGATGTGTGGAATGAGGAACGTACTGTCAGTCTGAGCTCCTGGTTCTCCTCGTCTCCTCCAGGGTGGGGAAGACCTCCTTGATGAACCAGTATGTGAACAAGAAGTTCAGTAACCAGTACAAGGCCACAATAGGAGCAGACTTTCTGACCAAGGAGGTGATGGTGGACGACCGGCTGGTCACCATGCAGGTAGGGCAACGTCTTCTCGCCGGGTTTAACATCTCGCTGTGTTCCAAATGAGGAATCCTCCTGAAAGCCACCCCATAAGACGTCGACCCATTGGAGGGGGGGGGGGGGGGCCGCCCGTGGCAATCATTCTGACAGTCATTCTGACATCCTTCCTCCTCTCCTGTGATTGGTCCAGATCTGGGACACGGCGGGCCAAGAGAGGTTCCAGTCTCTGGGCGTGGCGTTCTACCGCGGGGCCGACTGCTGCGTGCTGGTGTTTGACGTCACCGCCCCCAACACCTTCAAGACCCTGGACAGCTGGAGGGACGAGTTCCTGATCCAGGCTAGCCCGCGCGACCCCGAGAACTTCCCCTTCGTGGTGCTGGGCAATAAGATCGACCTGGAGAACCGACAAGTCAGTACCGGTATCATCTCCTCACCCCCCAGCGTTAATCCCATGAGTCATTCAGGGGAAACGGCGGTCAAAGCAGATGTGTTCACGCACGACTTGAGTGCACCTCGGAGGAGTGGTTCCTTGTGGCTAGAACTTTGCAATTAATCAAAATTGGTCGCGATTAGGTCAAACGATCTGCAAACTAACATAGTCGAGTTGAAACGTGTTTGTTTTTGTTTTATTTTATTTGATAAATTTGTTTTACTCATTAAATGTTTTTTAGAAATAGAATAGCTTGATATTTTCTTATTATTTTCGATTTGAACAATTTATATATTTTTTAAGGGGAAATTTCAAAGTTATCATTCACAAAGGAGAGAAATGCTGAATAAATGCATCACGTTTTCAAATATTCTAGCAGCCGTACTTGTGGCTGGCTTTGAGTTGGACCGTATGGCTTGTGTTCACCACGCTGGGGACGGGTACAAGCTGTTCTTCAGGCATGGTGTGTTTGTGAACAGGTGACCACCAAGAGGGCCCAGGCCTGGTGTCAGAGCAAGAACAACATCCCGTATTTTGAGACCAGCGCCAAAGAAGCCATCAACGTGGAGCAGGCGTTCCAGACGATCGCACGCAACGCCCTGAAGCAGGTAGGTCTCACCAGGATAAATTTGATGAGAAAAAATGTGCCAAGGGGAGACTGGTTTAGACTGATATTTATATATTTATTTATATTACAATCGCGATTTTATAATGATAGAACGCCGGTTCTAAATGGGTGAAGTATCCCTTTAAGGTCCATTGTACACCCCTCACCCTGTGCCTCCCCCCCCCCCCCCCCCCCGACCCAGGAGACGGAGGTGGAGTTGTACAACGAGTTCCCGGAGCCCATCAAACTGGACCGCAACGACCGGGCCAAGCCGTCGGCGGAGAGCTGCAGCTGCTGAGGACCGTGGACCTTCTCCTCTCGCCACCAACCCCCGACACCAATTACTTTACGTGCGTTCCTCCTCCTCCTCCTCCTCCTCCTCCTCCTCCCCCCCAGGGAAGGGGTTCCCTCCTGCGGTCTTCCTCTCGCACTTGTGTCATGGAGAACCCCCTCTCACACAGTACGCCGCATGTGGACTTATTCCAACACATTAGCACACTAGAATCTCCCTTTATCAACATGCTGACCCTCCCAGGGACCAGGGCTCCTGTGACCTGCCCCCCCCCCCTCCCCCCTCCCCCCCTGCTGGAGCCCTCAGAGCTGATAAGACCCCCGTATGCCAGGCTGTGATGTGAGTTAACCAGTGTCATATTCCCTTATGGTCCCCATCGCCCCTCAGTCCCATTTCACAAAGGTTTGCTTTCTATGGTCTGTTCGAAGAAATTAAATCAACATCTAACAAACTATAATAGATAAATTATATATATATATGTACAATATTTGGCTGGTATAGTTTATTGCTGATGCCAGTCTGAAACGTATTTGTCTGCACTTTTTATGTTTTGCCTTTAAATGTTTCTATTGTTTAGGGATGCCTGGTTTTCCACCATTGCAATCATCTTGGGAAACGTTGAGTCACGCAGCTTCGCTTTCGGTTTTGTGTCAAAGTAACACCTCCTTCCAGCACCCCTTAATGCCCGCGTTCATGGGCCAATGTCGCAAATAGAAAATCAGTCGCTACCAATAAGACGTGCTGATTTAAAACGTGTAGAACATGATATTCAGACATTAATACTCTGCCTTTTATGTAAATGATGTGTAACGCTACCGTTTCTACTGTGTGTGTGTATTCTGTCCGTCATCACCGTCCTACACGGCTGGGACTGTCTCACCATCACACTCTTTCTTTTCTTACGTATACTATTGCTTGTGGCTCAGGTCGGCCGAGAAGTCAAGACTCCTTTTTAACTCTGTGTATACAGTAAACCTACAGGTGACATAGGGATGGGTTCAACAGATGGACTCTCTCTCTCCATCTCCAACAACTTATTTTTTTGCCCTCATAATACTATTTTCCCTGAAAGATCTCTGCAATACCAATGATGTTGTTGACAAATCCGGAAATAATAAAAATCTTGAATATATGAATTGTCCAGTGATGTGTGGTCATCGTTTATATTTACTGTGTTTTCCTGTATGTTGGTTTTTTGCCGTATTCAGTAGTGTTCAACAAATCCAGAAGCAGTCATTTCAGGTTTCGTTAGTGTTAACATTAATAGGAAATTGAGGCATTCAGCCAGCCGAACTTTGGTGCTTCAACAACAATGTGTAAATATTTATAGGTGTTTGTGTATATGTTTGTATGCATGTATTTTTATCACATAGGCCTATATATATTTTTTATTATATATTTTATATTAAATATTCGAGATGTCTGGTTGAGTACTGTCACTTTAAATCGGCCTCTAGTTTGCAGCATGTGACTTCCTGTGTAACCGCGGAAAAGGTTTGACGTTCCGTACTTCCGCCTGACGCCCCTCTGAGACTCCGAGATGGTAGGACTCTTATGCTCTTAATGTTGGGGTTGATGATTATTTGATTGTTCTGCGGTATATTTCGGTAGACCGGTACTAGGATGTATTCGCCCAACGTTCTGAGAGGTTTTTAAATTATTCCCATCGCGGCGGTTCGTAGGAGATGTTTGAGACGCTAACAGGCTAGCTTCAGCTGGCATTGACCAGTTCACTCCAGATGATTAATATACATTATATAAATATATGCCAGCACCTCACCACAGGGGGCTCGGTGGACCCCTCTGGCCTCATTCTGATCATGGTGACGGGGCCTTTTTAAAGACTGATCGATCCTCTTATGATCGATTCCTTGTTTGGGCATAGAGGGTTCGTGACGTCACGGTTCATCTGCAGATGTTTCCTCCTTCGCTCATATTGACGTCTTCTTCTAGACGGCCACCCTGCGCCCGTACCTGAACGCCGTGAGGGCCACGCTGCAGGCGGCCCTCTGCCTCGAGAACTTCTCCTCCCAGGTGGTGGAGCGCCACAACAAACCAGAGGTGGAGGTCCGGTGAGTCACCTGCTCATTACCATCACCTGTTCATTACCCGTGACCTGCTCATTACCCCTCACCTGCTCATTACATTACCTGCTCATTACCCCTCACCTGCTCATTACCATCACCTGTTCATTACCCGTGACCTGCTCATTACATTACCTGCTCATTACCCCTCACCTGCTCATTGCATCACCGGCTCATTACCCCTCACCTGCTCATTACATCACTGATTCATTACTATCACCTGCTCATTACCTGTTCATTACCATCTCCTGCTCATTACCTGTTCATTACCATCACCTACTCATCTGCTTATTCCCATCACCTGCTTATTAAAATCACCTGCTCATTGCCTTCTCACCCTACCCATCTGAGGCCATTTGTATCACTTTCCGCTTAAGAAGGTCTCCTACAAAACTGAGTGTCTGAAGTATATAAGTGGGAATACAAAAGCGGATCGAGTGAGAGGCGCCAGTTTGTGACCTTCCCCTTTTCCCCCTCAGGAGCAGTAAAGAGCTGCTGCTGCAGCCCGTCATCATCAGCCGCAACGAGAAGGAGAAGGTTCTGATCGAGGGCTCCATCAACTCTGTCCGAGTCAGCATCTCCGTCAAGCAGGTGGGAAGGAATGGCTGTCCCTCATGTTGGAGGGAAGGGGAATGAAGGGCTCCTCCTGATGGATAACTCATCTCTGAAATGAACCTTTGCCCTGCAGGCGGATGAGATCGAGAAGATTCTCTGCCATAAGTTCATGCGCTTCATGATGATGAGAGCGGAGAACTTCTTCATCCTGAGGAGGAAGCCAGTTGAGGTACGGGAACGAGGCGTCTGTGTGAAGCATCCACGCCGGGCCGAGACGGTTCTGATCTGTTTGTTTGTTTGCCTGTCTGCAGGGCTACGACATCAGCTTCCTCATCACCAACTTCCACACGGAGCAGATGTACAAACACAAGCTGGTGGACTTCGTCATTACCTTCATGGAGGAAATCGACAAGGAGATCAGTGAGATGAAGCTGTCGGTCAACGCCCGAGCCCGCATCGTCGCCGAGGAGTTCCTGAAGAACGTGAGTTAGAGTTGGTCGACAAAGAGCCTGAATACCTTTTCGTTGTCTGATTTCTGTTGTGTTCTAAATGATGATCTAATCAGCTCTGTTTGACATGTAAAGTATGAGGAATTATAATGCATTGTTGTTTTTGAGGAGACGTGTGGGTGAGTGTTTTTGTTTCATTCTTCCAGTTTTGAGGAGACCTGGACAATCCTGCTGATCTTGTCTGTGGGGACAGACAGACAGACCGCCTGTCAGACAAACCTCAGGTCAGACAGGATGTCGGGTCAGACAGACGGCTTCTAAAGTGCATTCCAGAACAAAGTTAAAGATGTATATGGTCCATGGATTCTGCCCTTCATTTAAGATGTTCCTGTGCTGGAAAGATATTGACGTTTGTACATAAATATTGGCAGCCAGTTTATGCCTGCATCATTATGGGTAAGGGTTAGGTTAAGGTGTAAGGGTTTGGTCCTTTCCTAAGGGATCAATATCGGTGAGCACAGGGATTTCTTTTTTTTTGGATAAATTAAAACTTATTTTATTTTATATGAAAGGCATTTATTTGCTATGGCGAACCTTTTGAATAAAGGGAAATCATTCGTTGCAAAGTGTTCTTGACTTGGCACAGACGACCCTATAGGAGACTGAAACAATTCAACAGTGAATAAACAGCATTATCATGTTTGTATTTTTGTTGTTTCTCAATTTTTTTTCAACTTTTGCATTATCAAATGGTACGGTGAGACCTAAAGACACGCAGTCCAACATAAAGTGGTCAGAAAGGAACCATCTGAGACGGCACGCTGCAAACCGAATACCTCCTCACCCCTTCTATCCAACCTCTATGGTGTCCTGTGCTTTTGAGGTGTCTGTACTGGCCTGTATTTTGTGAGGGGTCTTGTACTGGCCTGTGTTGTGTGAGGTGGCCTGTGTTGTGTGAGGTGTCTGTACAGGTGGTACAAAAGGTTTTGATAGTCTATGACTGCATAGAGTTGCAACGGCTCAGTAATGATGTTCGGTGATGAATTGTATTTGGTTATTTCAGGTGTAAAACTAGAGGCCATAGCTCACAAGGCAAGGTTATTTAACGCTGTAGCTGATGTTGCATTTTCCCCCACCCTAATTAAATAACATCAGTGCGCTTAACGTTGTCTTGCCAACATTTCCATTTTTAGAACAAATAAGGATGCACCGAGGACGATTGTTTTACAGCTTTTGAATCCCACTCACTCAGACACTGTGGTCGGCTGACACCTCGACTCCTCTCACATCCTCATCTCCTCTCCTTATTCCTCTTTCTTCTCATCTCTGCACCCCTCCCCTCCTTTGTCCTCATCCTCCCCACTGGCCCTGTTCTCGTAAGCTTCATTAATGAGGCTTCATATACAACCAGATGAAACTCAGGCCAACTAGCTACTACAAGAGGTTAGCTGTTACCAGGGGTTAAGTGTTGCAAAGAGTTAAGTTAGCTGTGACGGGTTGATTGTTTCAAGGGGTTAGCTGATCAGGGTTAGGTTAGCTGTTTCAAGGTGTTAGGTTAGCTGTTTCAAAGTGTTAGCTGATCAGGGTTAGGTTAGCTGTGACAAGGGGTTAGCTGTGACAAGGAGTTAGCTGATCAACTAGCTGTACTTTACTCTAGGGAACCTGGAAAACACTTGAAATAAGCCTGCATTTAAAAAAAGAATGGCGCACACATTTAATATTCCCAAATATATATATACAATACACACGTTAGACAACCTAAAACATCACTTCTTTGGCACATGGATTTATCACTGAAATATTATATTTACAATTTCAGAACAGGCTATTGTGCAATTTCCAAAATGACGAATTTAGACGTTTTGGAATGTTTTACCCAAATAGGTTTTCCTAATGCGACACAGGAGGTTCATGGAGTCCAGTCGGGCAAATAGCCTGAAGACTACGGCTTCCAATGACCTCCAACTTGGTCCCAGATGGTTTAGTGTGGGGGTTGTGGAAGTTGTCGTAGTTTAAGGGCTTCCACCAGGTGTGGCCTCCCTAAGGAAGGTGCTGTAGTTTAAGGGCTTCCACCAGGTGTGGGCTCCCTAAGGAAGGTGTCGTAGTTTAAGGGCTTCCACCAGGTGTGGCCTCCCTAAGGAAGGTGCTGTAGTTTAAGGGCTTCCACCAGGTGTGGCCTCCCTAAGGAAGGTGTCGTAGTTTAAGGGCTTCCACCAGGTGTGGCCTCCCTAAGGAAGGTGCTGTAGTTTAAGGGCTTCCACCAGGTGTGGGCTCCCTAAGGAAGGTGCTGTAGTTTAAGGGCTTCCACCAGGTGTGGCCTCCCTAAGGAAGGTGCTGTAGATTAAGGGCTTCCACCAGGTGTGGCCTCCCTAAGGAAGGTGTCGTAGTTTAAGGGCTTCCACCAGGTGTGGCCTCCCTAAGGAAGGTGTCGTAGTTTAAGGGCTTCCACCAGGTGTGGCCTCACTAAGGAAGGTGCTGTAGTTTAAGGGGTGGGTCCAGAGGTCCTCGTGGGGCCAGGAGGTCAGGTCTTCGTCGGTCCAGAAGGTCCTCGTGGAGTCCAGAGGTCCTTATGGAGTCAGGAGGTCCTCATGGGGGTTAGAAGTGGTCCGGGACCGTTTGAAGAGCCTCCTCAGTGCTGCGCTGAGCGTTTACGTTCTAGAGACAACGAGAGGAATCACTCAGGTTGGAGCCATCTTGAACAGGCTTTCAAACTGAAAACAGTGTGGTACGTATTGTGTGCAGCCCACCTGCGTGTTGACCCATATTCACATTATATAGTCTGATGCTCTAATGGGTTCAGACTCAACTGTTCATTTTCTTTGAAAATGTATTTAGTAATACTCGTTGGGCTTTACATCATTACCACAACAGGCCAATTTCAAAGCCACTAAGAAATGTATTCCTTTGCTTTTCCCTCACCAATGAAAACCGTATAAATGCTTGCATATCACAGTGGCACAAGTCTTTTATTATGAACATATTAATGACAGTGAAGACTTGGGCCCGATTGGATACCATAGATAACTGGAAAGGTTCATCCATCCAGTAACAAAGGCAGAAGATGTATCTCCGACACGATACTTGGAATGAACAGATACATACACAGATGAAGAGACAACAAGAAACCAAATGGATAAAAACATAAGACTTTAAACATCATTTGAATATCGATCACAACATTTTTCAGTCAAATAAACCTAAAATAGAACAAAACTAACAGAGGAAAACAGTATGAGGTTTCTCATTGATGTTCAAGGATATATATATCAACAGATATATATGCTCTACAATAAAAGTTAACATGCAAACAAAATGACACATTTTAATGACAAACATTATCAAACACAAAAACGATGGCTTCAGGAATAACGGTATAAAAAACGAAAAAGGTAAAACGGGGTATTTTTTACTTCTATGTGCTTCCTAAACGGGGACACACACACACACACACACACACACACACACACACACACACACACACACACACACACACACACACACACACACACACACACACACACACACACACACACGTCTCTGAGGGGCCATGTCACAGCGGGGTCGTCTGAACGCTCCTCCGTCCCGCGGCGGCGGTCGAGGGACCAACATGAGGTAAGGTGGACGCCATTGGGAGGGGTGGGGGCCGGGTGGGTCATGAACCTACCTCGGGTCGGGTCCTGTGTGTGTTCACTGCCTCCACCTGGAGACACACCGACTCCACCTTACAGCCTGCGAACACGGACCGGAACGGGGACATCAGCGGACACGTTCATCGCCGGAGGCTACGGGCGTTTGCGTCAACACCACATTGAAAAAGCAACGGACCAGACCAGACACCCCAGGCTACAGGACACCACTTACCATAGGCTACAGGCGTTAGCTTCAACACCGTGTGTAAAGGACACTTCAGGTACGGCAACTCCTCTGAAACACATCAGGTTGGGTTTCAAAATAAGGTTCAGGTTTCAAAGGTCCGGATAAAGCTTCAGGTAACGAGACAGTGAGGTAACAGGCGTTAAGGTAACGGTACATTAAGGTCACACGTTAAGGTAAAGGTACCTGCTCCCTTGTCCAGGAAGTAGGCCAGCAGGCAGCGCATCACGGCCTGATGGCAGACGACCAGGACGTTCTCCTGCCTCTCCAGCTCCATGATGACCGGCTCGAGCCGCTGGACCAGGTCCTCATAGGACTGAGACACACGTCACAGGTTCAGAGTGGAGCCAAAGGGATCCCAGAGCAATTTGCATAGATCACATTTTAGAACTCTAGAACCGGCCAATCTTCATTAGTTTCATTCAGAAATTTCTATTGACATACTCTCAGCCGTCTTGAGACCAAGCCTTCATTAACAGAGATTAACAGTGCCCTCTGTTGGTCAAGTAAATAATTACACTACAACGTGACATTTTGACCTCGTTCGTGGTGCGTGTTCTTTGTAGACTGTTCTGGGAATCCAAACGGATAGACTCTGAACATGCCGTCGATCTAAAGTGGCTGGCCTGGTCCACTCAGCTCCCCTCCCCCTTGGGGTAGCGGTACTGATCTATAGTGAGGTCCACTCACCTCCCCCTTGGGGTAGCAGTGCTGATATCATAGTGGTCCACTCACCTCCCCCTTGGGGTAGCGGTAGCGGTATTTGTCCTGATCCCTCATTGCGAATTCGAGTGGAAAGCTGTCCTGGATCTCCTCGTACATCATCTCCTCACAGACGCCCTGGAGGGGGGAGAGGAGAAGAACGTGAGACTCTACGGAGGCAGGGTGGTGTGGAACAGGGCGGGGCTGACGGAGCAGACCAGTGGGGACGATGCTGAGGAGAGGCAGACTCACGGCATCTATCTCGTTGAGAGCCTTCCACTGTTCGTAAGGAACTCCCAGGACCTCTGCGGTCTGGATGGTCCTCTTCATCTGGCTGGTCCACACCTTCAGCTCCTTGATCTGCTGCTCCTCAATGAACTTCCTCAAGCCCTGGCCAAACTAGGACATTGAGAGACAGGACGTTGTGTTACAGCATACTGCATTGGTTCATGTGGAGGTGATCCAGTCCTGATCAAATATTTGAATCCTTATAGATAGATCCTTTTAATAATCCTTTACAGGAGATTGTGCCACTGCAGCCTCAAGACATAATTCCACACATTTCCTCAGATAGCTTCCATTGTTAATAAGTAAAAAATCCAATAAATAAATACTAAAACAAAGTGCAAAGTTATTTTTCTGCATTGTAAAACCTTATAGCAGCCGGTATAGAAGACTTCCTGTATCTCTCGGTTTTGCACATTGGTGCAATCAGTCTCTGACTGAAGGTGCTGCTCTTGATCACCTTCAGGGCGTGGAGTGGGTGAGTGGGGTTGGACATTATTGACCATTGATTTTTTTTTATCCTGACTGAACGTACGTCTCTGCCGCGGTCGGACAGGCCCGAGTCACCACCGATGCGTCCCTGGATGTTGAGGTCGCTCTCGCCATGCCGACAGAGGTAGATGGATCGCGGCGTGATGTGGATGTTCATCAGGTAGTAGACGATCCGGCTCTGGATGTGGTCCAGGACCCGGTTCACAAGGAAACGCAGACCCACGTCCATGACCTTGATGTAGGACAGGTCCCTGAGGGCAGAAGGGGTACACGTCATGTCATTGGCCGTATGGAGACGGCTGGTCCAGGGGTCTGTGGCCTGGCGGACCTCACCTGTCCAGAACCTCGTCCAGAGGCTGGTAGGACGTCTTGTAACACTCTATCCTCTTCATGAAGTCCTCCACTGCTTCTTCTGCGTTGCAGTTGATGTAATCGGGGCTCCCCAACTTCACCTGCTGTAGGGGCAGGGTGGAGAATAGTTAGCATTAGTTTTAGCTTGAGTAGTAGATTAGTTTGCGTTAGTTTAGTTTGAGGAGTAGATTTGTAGATTAGTTAGTGTTTGTTTAGTTAGAGTAGTAGATTAGTTAGCGTTAGTTTAGTTTGAGTAGTAGATTAGTCAACGTAAAATTAGTTTGAGTAGTGGATTAGTGAACGTTAGTTTGGAGGACAGGCCTCATCCAACTAATGAATTGAACTTGACATGACGAGATGATTGCAGCGTCGTACCACGATGTTTGCTGCGATGACCTCTGGGTCCTCACACACCGACTCCACGAAGAACACCTGCAGGGAGGAAACACACACCCTGAAGTTCAGAAACGCTAGTCATCGTTAGTCAACGTCTGACCCACCTGGCGCTCGTTAGTGAACGTCTGACCGCTCGTTAGTGAACTTACTTTGAAGCCGTTCTGCTCAGCGAAGCGGACGATGGTTGCCCTCCGCTCGCGCGTCGTGTTCGTGGCGTCGAACACCTGAGGAGACGAGGAGGGGAGTGAGACACTAGAGAGGAGCAGTGATACACTGGAGGGGAGTGAGACACTGGAGGGGAGCGGTTGTACACTGGAGAGGAGTGAGATAATGGAGGGGAGTGAGACACTGGAGGGGAGTGAGACACTGGAGGGGAGTGAGACACTGGAGGGGAGTGGTCCTACACTGTAGAGGAGTGAGACACTGGAGGAGAGTGAGACACTGGAGGGGGGTGAGACACTAGAGGGGAGCGGTCGTACACTGGAGGGGAGTGAGACACTGGAGAGGAGTGAGACACTGGAGGGGAGTGAGACACTGGAGGGGAGTGAGACACTGGAGGGGAGTGAGACACTGGAGGGGAGTGAGACACTGGAGGGGAGCGGTCGTACTTATAGAAGCCAGCCTACATCACAGGCCAGTGTTCCTACAATGAAAAAACGAATCACTACTCTCACCAATTTACTTGAGAGAGTAATAGTAGTGTGGTGTAGTATAGTATAGTGCAGTGTGGTGTGGTATAGTATATTGAACTTTATTGTCATTTAGCAGAGTACAGTGTATGTATGGTGTAGCATATGCTGTAGTTGGTGTATGCTGTAGTGTAGTATAGTTAAGTGCAATGTAGTATAGTAGTAGCCTGGCTATTGCCAGACCAAGCTCAATCGTAGATTGAGCTTGGTCTGGGGAAGCTGCTTTCATTTTCTTCAGCACAAGAGGCGTGATCAACGGGCCTAGTTCAACTGACTCGGTACGCGATTGGGTGCTTTCCGTCGCTTCCCTGTCATCATTGTGTTAAACCAGCCAATAGCGCGCCAAGGAGATGAGCCAGCTTGGTGATTGGCTCCCGCAAAAATTTATCGGAAGCAGAAAGAAATGTATTGCTCTTCTCCAGACCCTTGTGCAGGGCGAACTCGAATCGCCTGTAGAATAGGCGGGGTTACAGGACACCACTTACCATAGGCTACAGGCGTTAGCTTCAACACCGTGTGGAAAGGTCCCAGTCTAGTATAGTAGTGTAGTATAGTATAGAAGTGTAGTGCAGTGTAGTATGGTCTAGTGTAGTATGGTATAGTGTAGTATAGAATGGTATAGTGTAATGAAGTGAGGGTAGTGTAGTATAGAAGTGTAGTGCAGTGTAGTATGGTGTAGTGTAGTATGGTATAGTGTAGTATAGAATGGTATGGTGTAATGAAGTGAGGGTAGTGTAGTATAGAAGTGTAGTGCAATATAGTGTAGTATAGTATAGTGTAATGTAGTATGGTATAATGAAGTGAGTGTAGTGTAGTGTCTTATGACGTGCTCTTGTTGAAAGTAGTTCGAAACGGGTCGCTTTTAATTCACTTTATTTGTTAGTATTTCGGTATGGTAACTATGAAGCAAAAGGGAGGGAATTGTGTCTAACACTTGTAGAGATAGGAAATACCGAGAGCTACTTCAAGCCCCGGGCTTAGACCCGAGGCTCTCTGCGGGGCGCCTATGGATCTCTGACCTCCTCTGGCTCTGGGCGCTGCGAATGGACCAAGTAGGCGTGGCCTATGTGAAGTGGGCGTGGCCTATGTGACGTCTTAGCTGCGGCTTCCGCGTCTGTCTTAGAGATGCTGCCCTCTGTGGCTGGGGTAGATATTACAGTTTGTATGTTTGATCCTGCTCCCTTGTGGCTGTGTGGGGGTAATGCAGCTTGTGTGTTCGATCCTGCTTCCTAGTGGCTATGTGGGGGCAGCTTATGTGCTTAAAATACGTAACAGGTATAGAAGTGTAGTGTAGTATGGTGTGTGGTATAGTGTGGTGTAGTGTAGTGTAGTGTGTAATTCTACTCACGGCCACTTGCCCCCCTCCTCCAGTGAGGTACTGATGGACATCGCTCAGTGCTGACAGCGCACACTGACTGGAAGTGAGAGAGTTATGAATCATTATTAACGCAAGGTCTTAACGATGGACACAATAAGCAAGAGCTATATTAAAAAAGGAACCAACAAATGTCATTGCATACGAATACGAATAAATAAAAATGTATTATTCCCAGAGCTATAAGCCAACTAACAGATGATAACTGTTCGTGATAAACACCAAATATTATAACATTAAGATGAGCCCCTACATACTGTAACAGTTTGATACACTAATGATTATAAAATTACCGCCGGATCTTCAGTCCTTCCTCGTTGTCTGTGCGGAAGAACTCAAAGGATTTGTAGATCTTCAGGAAGTCTCTCCTGTATTGGCCCACGTTGAACTCTGGGCAACAAGGAGATTCACACATGTTTATTTTCAGAATAAGGAAAAAAACACAAAAATATTTACTTTGGTTGTGGGCGTGGCGGCAGTGGGCGCGGCGGCAGTGGGCGTGGTTGCCGTGGGCCACCTGCAGTTACCTTTGGTGGGAACACCGATCCAATTGAGGTAGCGGGTCAACTTCTTTGAGATGTAGGTCTTCCCTCGCGCCGGGAGTCCCACGGTCACGATGAGGGTCGGGCAGTTGGTCATGCATACTGCGGGAGGAGGGACACAACCAATCAAGATGAGATAAACCAATCAAAAGCATTATAGATGAGGCAGACCCATCCATTCTAGATGAGACGGACCAATAAAATAAAACTGTGAAAACAGTGCAACAGTAATAAGTCAACCATTCGTAAGCAAAATAGTACAGATTAAAAATATATATTCTAGAAAGACCTGGCACACGTGATGTCTGCATTTTGGAAAGTCTCAGAAGAGTGAGATGTATGTGTAGGCCTAGATATATACATACCTACATACTGTACATACATAAGTAGATCTTCTGGGAGACATTCTAAGAAATACTCCTGAGACCTCAGACACCTCACTTGTACTAACACCAGGTCTATTTATAATACTTTTTTTTTATTTATGTTCTATTTTAGTTATTCATTTTTTACGTTTTACCGTTTCATTGTTTGCAAAATTAGTAGTTTAAAACGTAGAAATTGTATGTTAAAAAAAAAAAATGCCAAAGACCAGACCTTAGACCAGTGTTTGTAGGGGCAGGACTATGTTCCTTGCATTGATCATTCCTCAAGACTTTTGTAAACACCATCGTATTAAATGATGTAACTTTGTGGACCGCAAAATAGAGCCACGAACAGCAGACACGACCAGATAACCCAATATCCATGCGTCACGTCCATCCACCTCTTCGATAACATTAACTCCGTTAGTCAGCAAACACGACCTCAGATACTGAATGTTCTCTGCATCCCGCCGTTGAGTCTTACCCCTTCTCTGAAATATAGGCGCTTCAGGCAATCCGTTCTTACACGGAGTCCAGATCTTCCTCAGCGGGTTCTGTGTGAGAGAACAGGTCTCTAGGTGGACGTCTTGCCGATCCATAGTCCATCGCCTTCATGAAATAACGCACTATAAGTGACTGGTGGCTTTTATATCTCCCATCAGCTGAGGAGCAGCGCCACCGTAACGACTGTAATAGACTTCAGCTGAGGAGCAGCAGCTCTGTTACCGTAACGACTGTAATATACCTACAGCTGCTTGTCTAGCAGTAGAACAATACATTGCAGTAAATTGGAGTTACATCAACTAATATTTATGCTACTCATGTGTATGTCTGATATGTAAATAAATATAACATACTAGCTGGTTTAAATACGGTTTAAATTAAGTGTATATCTGTGCAAACCACTGAGTTTACGATAGTGAGACCATTGTAGGTTGACCAAAATAACACGGCCTCGGGGGTTCATGCGGCACACATGGCCAGGGAATGCACTGCCTTTGGACCAATCACAACGAGGCAACATGAGGACGGCCAATGGGAGGAGAGGACGGGGTGATGGCTTCGCCTACTGCTGTGGACCGAGAAAACCGTAAACAACCGGGGCGCGTGTCAGGTGGTCATGAACCCTGAACTTTATTCTCTTCATGTGTTTTTAATGAACTGATGAATTAATGAACATAACCACTATTTGATTCGGCTAGAAGAGCAACATCGTTGTTTTTCGGTCAATTCGTTTCTTTCATTCAATTCACAATGCACAACAACAAACCCTAACACAATGAAGAATATTCTGTCTAATGATTAACCGATCATTCTATTAGTCGAGTTACTCGTCTACTAAATAAATCAAATAATGAAATACTTTTAGTGCGAGTGTTTGTTCTGCACATGAAGGTAGCTAGGCCTAGCAAAAAATACCAATACTACTTATGTTATTATGCAGCTTTACAACAAAATACAACACGGCACAGGGAATGCACACGCATACACTACCTACTAAATGTGTTTTAAATACACTATCTATTAAATGTGTTTTAAATACAAGTGCTTTAGGGTTCGCAGCCAATGAGCTAGGATGCAGTACCGATGATTGAACAGCAGGGGCCACCGTCTTCCCTAGACGGCATCATTAATATTACGTTGCGATCATAGCCTAAAGAAATACGGCGTCTACCATTGGTTTACACACAACCACTGAAGATATTAAGTTTTTATGGTCTCACCTCGCAACCAGCAGCGGAAACAGTCCATTGAGGGCAAATTTCATTACTGCATTGCAGTAGTTAATGGCCAGAACTCCTTGATACTCAATCTAATAACGTTTTAATTAAATAAATGACAAACGGTATTTCTCCCAATAAAATGGAGATGATCTAGCCACTGAGAGACTTTTCTAACGAATGTGGTAGGAAGAGAATGAAATAGCAATCTTCTCATTGACTTCGAATGGTTGTGGACGTTAAATAAGAGGACCAACTACCAACCAACAGTTCAGGTCTGATCTATCACAGTCCCGCATGTAGGCTAATATAAACCCATAGGACCAGAGAGCTCCGGGTAAACAAGACTGTCCAACAAAAGCGCGCGTCCATGCGCGCGGGCACGGCTGCAGCCGCCAAAAAAACCTGAGCGCGTGACCTCTCACCCAGATAACGCAACAACGAGCGTCGAGCATTACGCATTACGCATTACGCACTGTGTTGTTCTGTGACGGGCGGCTGGGAAGTGCACACATTGGAGAACAACGCGACCCACGACGCGGCGAGCCGCTGTGAAGAGGTTCAGAACAACGGGACATCAGAACACAAACCATTGCGAGATTCAGACGGCTCCTGCAGCCAGACCAGTTAGACAACTGTGGTCTACAGTCAGTCAACCAGGAACCCGGTTCTGCGTGTCATCCCTCCTGGTCCTGAAACGTTTGACCCTAATCAGGTCAATGTTCCTTTACAGCCCCATAGTTCGGATAACTCTCACAGCACATTCATCTGGATCCAGCGCAATGGCAATAGATCTTTTATTTATTATCATTTATTTAAACAATATCAAAAATGTTAGTCTTGCTTGTTTTAATGCTCTTTCTTAGAAGTGACCTATATCGCATGAAGCCGCACATTCAGCGGTGGCAGTTCAGAGTAGAGATCTTTCCCAGGATGACAAAAATATCCCAAATCACTAACCATCCCTGAGGACACCACATGATGCACCGAGACACACTGTACCACCACAGGCCCACCAAACCATCGACTGCCCGGTCCCTCGTAACCCCACTACAGGACGTGGAGTTCCCTGAAGATGCTGAATTGATTTCCCCCCCCCCCCCTTTAGAGAGGATGACAGCAGGTATGAGGAACACGTCTCCACAGCCAGACGGACAGTAACCCTCACTCAACCCCTCACTACTCACTCAACCCCTCACTCAACCAGTCACTCCTCAACCCTTCACTCTACCCTTCATTCAACACCTCACTCAACCAGTCACTCCTCAACCTGTCACTGAACCACTCAACCTCTCACTCCACCTGTAGACCTACACAGAGTTATACTGTACAGAGGAAAGGTGTAGCTCACCTCTAAGACGGTTGAGCTCCACCTCCCCACAGAACAACAAGCTGCTACTGATTCACTTTAGTGTAAATGCTCCACTAAAGTCCGATGCCCAGGAGATGCTGGCCACTGGGGATGCTGAGCCAAGGAGAGGCTGCTCAGAGCCCAGGAGTCTGACAGTGGTGGCGGAAACTCGCAATACTAGTTTTCCATCTATTCGTTAATAGATCGACAACTAGATTCGTTGATAGATCGATCCATCGACGATTCAAAACAGGTTGGAAGTGTACCCCCTACCTGTCGGGTGTCGCGTGGCGGACCCTCTCATACTACGGCCGTTGATTTCCTCGAAGCTGTGCGGAACGCGTCAGTCTGCAGCGCCGGAGCCACCACAACCGTCAGACTCCATCTGGAGAACTTATCACCGCGACACGCCCCTTCTGCGTCCGCACACACCAATATAATAATAATAATAATAAATTAAATTTATATAGCGCTTAATATGGTACTCTAAGACGCTTTACATATTGCCCTATCAAAATTATGTGAGACAGACTAGGAATAAAAGAAAAACAGAGGTTTTTCTTTTAACCTCTACAGACACAAATGGGCGTTCTCGTGTGGTGGGAGTTCCCGTTTACGCAGACTGGAACGCCCCCATCTTATTCTTCGTCGCCTTTCTCGCTGAACTGTATTAAAATTAAAATACAAAAAAATATATATATTAAAAAAGTGTACTACTCCGAAACCATGTAAATAGTGTTGTAAATAAACTTCCAAAGCTTTTCAAATCTTATTTGGCAAATAACTTCACATGGTGTGTCTTTTTACAATTTATTCGTTACCAGCATTCGTAGTGTTGATCAGCAGTGAAATAGTCTGCTATAAGACGTTGACGTCGCTTAGCAACCGAAGACGCTGGGGTTGACAAGTTACCGGACTGCTACCCTTGCAAGTGAACAGAGCGTTCCACGGCATTGAGAAGACCAGTGTAATGAAGGCCTGTAAAATGTCTTTTTATGGCATAGATTTCTCCTCAGATTAGGCCGATAAAGCAATGATAACAAAAACAAAAAAAACACAAACGCTCGATCAAAGGCCCCCTCTCCCTCGGGTCAATCAAAACCCTCATTGTTTAACATGAATTGGCTAAACAAATGACCACTGTACCATATTTAAACACAATTCAAATTATTTCCATTGGTCATTCTCAGTGGCGGCTGACGATCAAACATGTTGGTGGGGCACAGTAACAGACAGGGGGTCTGAGGTCCCCCCCCCCCCCCCCCCCCATATTTTGTTTTGAATTTAATAGATTTGATTTCCTGTATTCTGGTGCATTTTGGGGATGGCCACTACCTATTTACCTACTTTTCATTCAGATTCATAGCCTACATAGTGGGCTGGTGCTGACCCCAATAACCTCATCAACTTCCGTCCTATCTCAAATCTCCCTTTCATATAAAAAATTCTGGAAAAAACAATAGCATCTCAGGTTCAAGCTCAATTATCCTTCAATAATCTTTACGAACAATTTCAATCTGGTTCCAGCCCCCTCCACAGCACAGAGACAGCCCTGGTTAAAATCACCAATGACCTTCTCATGGCAGCAGACTCCGGACACCTCACTATTCTCATCCTCCTTGATCTGAGTGCGGCCTTCGACACCATTTCACACAACACCCTCCTTGACAGACTGGCCTCCATTGGTATCACTGACACACCCCTGCACTGGTTTAAATCATATCTCTCCGGCCGTACTCAGTTCATCCAACTCAAAACTTTCAAATCCCAGTCACTTCCAGTCACTACCGGTGTTCCCCAGGGTTCTGTTCTAGGCCCCCTCCTGTTCATCATTTATCTACTTCCACTTGGCCATATTTTCCGTAAATTTAACATTCTTTTCACTGCTATGCGGATGACACCCAGCTCTACATATCCACCAAGCCCACTTCTACCCTTCCTCCCACCTCCCTCTCCGATTGCCTACAAGAAATAAAATCCTGGTTCACCTGCAACTTTATCAAACTCAACAGCAATAAAACAGAAGTCCTCCTCATCGGCACCAAATCAACCCTCACAAAACCTGACAGCTTATCCATCACTATCGACAACACCTCAGTCTCCCCCTCCCCTCAGGTTAAGAGTCTGGGTGTCATCCTCGACAGCACACTATCATTTCAAGCACACATCAATAACATCACCAGGTCTGCCTACTACCATCTACGCAATATCAACCGCCTCCGCCCATCCCTCACACCCCATAGCACAGCCATCCTTGTTCACACCCTGGTCACTTCCCGCATCGATTATTGTAACTCCCTCCTCTTCGGTCTCCCCCTCAAGTCCATCCGCAAACTCCAACTGGTCCAGAACTCTGCCGCCCGCATCATCACCAGAACCCCCTCCATTAATCACATCACCCCTGTTCTTCAGCAGCTTCACTGGCTCCCGGTCAAAACCCGCATCCACTTCAAAATTCTGCTCCTTACCTTCAAGGCCCTCCACAACCTCGCCCCTCCATACATCTGTGAACTCCTACGCACCAACACCCCCACCCGCACTCTCCGGTCCTCCTCTTCCATTCAATTCACTGTGCCTCCCGCACGCCTGGTTACCATGGGGTCCAGAGCCTTCAGCAGATCTGCCCCCCACCTCTGGAACACCCTCCCACCTGACATCCGTAATTCCGACACTCTTTCCACTTTTAAATCACGTCTCAAAACACACCTTTTTAAACTGACATATTCCATCTAACCCATCTCACCCCACTTATGTAAATTGTTCAATGTATCTTGTTCTTGTGTTTTTTTTATGATTGTTGATTATGTTTTCTGTTTTTAAACTGCCCTGTAAGGTGACCTTGGGTGCTTTGAAAGGCGCCCTCAAATAAAATGAATTATTATTATTATTATTACATCCTGACTTGCAGGGCCTGGACAAGCTTACACTGCAGACCTACTTCATGGCCATTCCACCAGCCATTGCTATTTGACCCATTGTTGACAAATCATGATCACTGTCCTTCAAATGCAGTTAGAAATATGGGACAGTTGCTTCATTTTGTTTATATGCTACAGGCCGAAAGACTAAATTAATACGTAACTTACTTGGTCCTTTTAAGTATAACATTGCTTGGGGAGTCCAATTCCTCCACTGAAAAGGTTGGAAAGTGCTTACAACTCTCTGCTAGGTAGCGATCTATTAAACTGTTGTTTTTTATTGGTCGTAATGAAAAAAAACATAAGGGGTAACACTGTTGTTTTTGATTGGTCGTCATGAAGAAAAACATAAGGGAAATAATAGAAAAACACACAAACATTTTAATGTCAAGTTTATCCTCTTTATTGAAGATTGATCATTGTGAATTTTCATCGCCTCAGTGGTGCAGTCGAGTGTACTCTGCCTAACCTCCTGGCGACCGCGGCTCAATTTCTGTGGAAAACACAATATCTTTATCTATCTGCAAAAACGTCGAAAGGGGTACAGCTGTCGATTTTTATTGGTCAACATGGAAAAAACATGAGGGGTAACTCTGTCGTTTTTTATCGGCCGTCATGAAATAAACATAAGGGGTAACACTGTCGTTTTATCAAATGAAACATGAGGGGTGACACTGTCATTTTTCTTTGGTCGTCATGAAAAAAACCATAAAGGGTAACACTGTTGTTTTTGATTGGTCGTCATGAAAAAAAACACAAGGGGTAACAATGTTGTTTTTTATTGGTCGTCATGAAGAAAAACATAAGGGGTAACACTGTTGTCTTTGTCAAATAAAATATAAGGGCAAACACTGTCGTTTTTTATCGGTCGTCATGAAAAAAACATAAGGGGTAACACTGTCGTATTTTTTGGTCGTCATGAAAAAAAACATAAGGGAAATAATAGAAAAGAACACATACATTTTAATGTCATGTATATCCTCTTTATTGATGATTGATCATTGTGATTTTCATAGCCTCAGTAGTGCAGTGGAGTGTACTCTGCCTAACCCACTGGCGACCGCAGTTCAATTTCTGTGGAAAACACAATATCTTTCATTTGAAACGTAATGCTATCATGTCTATTGCATCATATATAACCACAGACATATCTATATAATAAATCTCAGTGGGAAGTGGTGCGAGCTGTGAGCTAACCCCCTGGAGACCGGGGTTCAAGTACGGTTTATGTCCTCTGTTTGGAAGACTCTAATCTCTATTTCATGCGAATTATAAAGTCAAGTATAACCAATGTGTTGACTTTATTCGGTGTCTTGCTGGTGCATTGATAAGTTCGGAGGTTAATACTCTAAACAGCTCAGATTCGGATCCCTGCAAAAACGTCGACAGGGGTACCACTTTCGTTTTTTATTGGTCGTCATGAAAAAAAAACATGAAAAAAAAAAAATTTGTCCGTGTCAAATAAAATATAAGGGGTAACACTGTTGTTTTTCATCTGTGATCATGGGAAAAAAACATAAGGGGTAACACTGTCGTTTTTATCAAATGAAACATAGGGGGTAACACTGTCGTTTTTATCAAATGAAACATGAGGGTTGACACTGTCGTTTATCTTTGGTCGTCATGAAAAAAACCATAAGGGGTAACACTGTTGTTTTTTATTGGTCGTCATGAAAAAAAACATAAGGGGTATCACTGTCGTTTTTTATCAGTCGTCATGAAAAATCCATAAGGGGTAACACTGTCGAAATGTATAGAATAAAACATAGGGGGTAACACTGTCGTTTTTATCAAATGAAACATGAGGGTTGACACTGTCGTTTATCTTTGGTCGTCATGAAAAAAACCATAAGGGGTAACACTGTTGTTTTTTATTGGTCGTCATGAAAAAAAACATAAGGGGTATCACTGTCGTTTTTTATTAGTCGTCATGAAAAAAAACATAAGGGGTAACACTGTCGTTTTTCTTTGGTCGTCATGAAAAACACCATAAGGGGTAACACTGTTGTTTTTTTTATTGGTCGTCATGAAAAAAAACCTACGGGGTATCACTGTCGTTTTTTATCAGTGGTCATGAAAAAAAACATAAGGGGTAACACTGTCGTTTTTTATCGGTCGTCATGAAAAAAAACATAAGGGGTAACGCTGTTGTTTTTTATCGGTCGTCATGAAAAAAATATAAGGGGTAACACTGTCGTTTTTTATCAGTCATCATGAAAAAAAACATAAGGGGTAACGCTGTTGTTTTTTATTGGTCGTCATGAAAAAAAACACAAGGGGTATCACTGTCGTTTTTTATCGGTCGTCATGAAAAAAAACAAGGTGTAACGCTGTTGTTTTTTTATTGGTCGTCATGAAAAAAAACACAAGGGGTAACACTGTTGTTTTTATCGGCCGTCATGAAAAATACATGAGGGGTGACACTGTCAATTTTCTTTGGACGTCATGAAAAAAACCATAAGGGGTAACACTTTTGTTTTTTATTGGTCGTCATGAAGAAAAACATAAGTGGTAATACTGTTCTCTTTGTCAAATAAAATATAAGTGGTAACACTGTTGTCTTTGTCAAATAAAATATAAGGGGTAACACTGTCGTTTTCTATCAGTCGTCATAAAAAAAACATAAGGGGTAACACTGTCGTATTTTATTGGTCGTCATGAAAAAAAACATAGGGAAATAATAGAAAAACACACATACATTTTAATTTCATGTATATCCTCTTTATTGATGATTGATCATTGTGTATTGTCATCGCCTCAGTGGTGCAGTGGAGTGTACTCTGCCTAACCCACTGGTGACCGTGGCTCAATTTCTGTGGAAAACACAATAACTATAATTTGAAACGTAATGCTATCATGTCTATTGCACTCATATACAACCACAGACATATTTAAGTTGTAAATCTCAGTGGGATGTGGAGAGAGCTGTGAGCTAACCCCCTGGAGACCGGGGTTCATGTCCGGTTGATGTCCTCTGTTGGAAGACTCTTATCTCTATTTCATGCGAATTATAAAGTCAAGTATAACCAATGTGTTGACTATAATCGGTGTCTTGATGGTGCATTGATAAGTTCGGAGGTTAATACTCTAAACAGCTCAGATTTGTATCCCTGCAAAAACGTTGACAAGGGTACCACTTTTGATTTTTATTGGTCGTCATTAAAAAAAACCATATATCAAAAAAAAAAAAAAAAATGTCCTTGTCAAATGAAATATAAGGGGTAACACTGTTGTTTTTCATTAGTCATCATGGGAAAAAAACCTAGGGGGTAACACTGTCGTTTTTATCAAATTAAACGTAAAGGGTAACATTGTAGTTTTTTATCTGTCGTCATGAAAAATCCATAAGGGGTAACACTGTCGAAATGTATAGAATAAAACATAGGGGGTAACACTGTCGTTTTTATCAAATGAAACATGAGGGGTGACACTGTCGTTTTTCTTTGGTCGTCATGAAAAAAACCATAAGGGGTAACACTGTCGTTTTTTATCGGTCGTCATGAAAAAAAACATAAGGGGTAACGCTGTTGTTTTTTATTGGTCGTCATGAAAAAAACACAAGGGTTAACACTGTTGTTTTGTATCGGTCGTCATGAAAAGAACATAAGGGGTAACACTGTTGTTTTTTATTGGTCGTCATGAAAAAAAACATAAGGGGTAACACTGTTGTTTTTATCGGTTGTCATGAAAAATACATAAGGGAAATAATAGAAAAACACACATACATTTTAATGTCATGTATATCCTCTTTATTGATGATTGATCATTGTGTATTGTCATCGCCTCAGTGGTGCAGTGGAGTGTACTCTGCCTAACCCGCTGGGGACCGCGGCTCAATTTCTGTGGAAAACACAATATCTTTAATTTGAAACGTAATGCTATCATGTCTATTGCACTCATATATAACCACAGACATATACAACCACAGACATATTTCAATAATAAATCTCAGTGGGAAGTGGAGAGAGCTGTGAGCTAACCCCCTGGAGACCGGGGTTCAAGTCCGGTTGATGTCCTCTGTTTGAAGACTCTTATCTCTATTTCATGCGAATTATAAAGTCAAGTACAACCATTGTGTTGACTTTATTCGGTGTCTTGATGGTGCATTGATAAGTTCGGAGGTTAATACTCTAAACAGCTCAGGTTCGGATCCCTGCAAATACGTCGGCAGGGGTACCGCTGTTGTTTTTTATCGGTCATCATGGGAAAAAAACATAAGGGGTAACACTGTCGTTTTTATCAAAAGAAACGTAAAGGGTAACACTGTCGATTTTTATCTGTCGTCATGAAAAATCCAGAAGGGGTAACACTGTCGAAATGTATCGAATAAAACATAGGGGGTAACACTGTCGTTTTTATCAAATGAAACATGAGGGGTGACACTGTCGTTTTTCTTTGGTCGTCATGAAAAAGACATAATGGGTATCACTGTCGTTTTTTATCGGTCGTCATGAAAAAAAACATAAGGGGTAACACTGTCGTTTTTTATCGGTCGTCATGAAAAAAAACATAAGGGGTAACACTGTTGTTTTTTATTGGTCGTCATGAAAA
Source organism: Gadus chalcogrammus (assembly GCF_026213295.1). Lineage (NCBI taxonomy): Eukaryota > Metazoa > Chordata > Actinopteri > Gadiformes > Gadidae > Gadus > Gadus chalcogrammus. The sequence continues at coordinate 5,283,364 of NC_079424.1, forward strand.
AAAAAAAAGGGGTCACACTGTTGTCTTTGTCAAATAAAATATAAGGGGTAACACTGTTGTTTTTTATCGGTCGTCATGAAAAAAAACATAAGGGGTAACACTGTCGTTTTTTATCGGCCGTCATGAAAAAAAACATAAAGGGTAACGCTGTTGTTTTATATCGGTCGTCATGAAAAAAACCTAAGGGGTAACACTGTCGTTTTTTATCGGTCGTCATGAAAAAAAACATAAGGGATGACACTGTCGTTTTTTATTGGTCGTCATGAAAAAAAAAAAAGGGGTCACACTGTTGTCTTTGTCAAATAAAATATAAGGGGTAACATTGTTGTTTTTTATCGGTCGTCATGAAAAAAAAAAAAGGGGTCACACTGTTGTCTTTGTCAAATAAAATATAAGGGGTAACACTGTTGTTTTTTATCGGTCGTAATGAAAAAAAACATAAGGGGTAACACTGTCCTTTTTTATCGGTCGTCATGAAAAAAAACATAAGGTGTAACGCTGTTGTTTTATATCGGTCGTCATGAAAAAAACATAAGGGGTGACACTGTCGTTTTTCTTTGATAGTCATGAAAAAGACATAATGGGTATCACTGTCGTTTTTTATCGGTCGTCATGAAAAAAAACATAAGGGGTAACACTGTCGTTTTTTATCGGTCGTCATGAAAAAAAACATAAGGGGTAACACTGTTGTTTTTTATTGGTCGTCATGAAAAAAAAAAAAGGGGTCACACTGTTGTCTTTGTCAAATAAAATATAAGGGGTAACACTGTCGTTTTTTATCAGCCGTCATGAAAAAAAACATAAAGGGTAACGCTGATGTTTTATATCGGTCGTCATGAAAAAAACATAAGGGGTAACACTGTCGTTTTTTATCGGTCGTCATGAAAAAAAACATAAGGGGTAACACTGTCGTTTTTTATTGGTCGTCATGAAAAAAAACATAAGGTGTAACGCTGTTGTTTTATATCGGTCGTCATGAAAAAAACATAAGGGGTGACACTGTCGTTTTTCTTTGATAGTCATGAAAAAGACATAATGGGTATCACTGTCGTTTTTTATCGGTCGTCATGAAAAAAAACATAAGGGGTAACACTGTCGTTTTTTATCGGTCGTCATGAAAAAAAACATAAGGGGTAACACTGTTGTTTTTTATTGGTCGTCATGAAAAAAAAAAAGGGGTCACACTGTTGTCTTTGTCAAATAAAATATAAGGGGTAACACTGTCGTAATTTATTGGTCGTCATGAAAAAAATTATATTTGAAAATAAATAAATAATTGTATATATATATATATATATATATATATATATATATATATATTTTAACAAAATACATATTTATAATAAAATTACGAAATTATATAATAATGATTGATTTTACCATTGATTTTAGTTGATGGTGTGCGGTGGTTGTGCGTGCTGTTTGTCCAGTGTCCACGTGGAGGTTCCGTAGCTCAGCAGACGCTGTGGCTCTGTTGTTGAGGTTAGGATTTCTCAACTGCCTCTCTATTCAAATCCTTTCATAAGACAATAGTAATAATACTGTGCAGGACACATACTTTATGTGCACTTAACAAATCTGTACCGTTCTCTGTACATGTTTGTTATACCATCACGCAGCTTCTCTCCTTGACATCATAATTCAACGCATTCAGGTTCTGGCTGTGCTTGTCTATTACGTGTTGATCTATTTTGTGTTAGTGCCCCATTCAATCATAATTATCTTCACACAATCGTTCAAATCCAATCATACAAATTTTATTGAACATTTAAAACCGTTAAAACACATCAGAGGCACAAGGCGTGAGTTAGGGAGTTGGATTGTGAAAAAAACATAAAAGCTATGAATGTTTCAATCAGCCTCGGTCAGTCCAGTCCGCTCCTACTCCACCCAGACCGTTCCTACTCCACCCAGACCGCTCCTCCTCCACCCAGACTGTCTCTACTCCACCCAGACCGTTCCTACTCCACCCAGTCTGCTCCTACGCCACCCAGACCGCTCTCCTCCACCCAGACTGTCTCTACTCCACCCAGACCGTTCCTACTCCACCCAGTCTGCTCCTACTCCACCCAGACCGCTCCTCCTCCACCCAGACTGCTCCTACCCCACCCAGACTGCTCCTACTCCACCCAGACCCCTCCTACCCCACCCAGACTGCCCCTACTCCACCCAGACCTCTCCTACTCCACTCTTACTCCACCCAGATTGCTCCAACTCCATCCAGACATCTCCTACTCCACCCAGACCGCCCCTACTCCGCCCAGACCGCTCCTACTCCACCCAGACTGCCCCTACTCCACCCAGACCACTCCTACTCCACCCAGACCCCTCCTACTCCACCCAAACCGCTCCTACTCCACCCAAACCGCTCCTACTCCACCCAGAAGGCCCCTACTCCCCCAAGACCCCTCCTACTCCACCCAGACTGTTCCTACTCCACCCAGACCTCTCCTACTCCACTCTTACTCCACCCAGATTGCTCCAACTCCATCCAGACCACTCCTACTCCACCCAGACCGCCCCTACTCCGCCCAGACCGCTCCTACTCCACCCAGACTGCCCCTACTCCACCCAGACCACTCCTACTCCACCCAGACCACTCCTACTCCGCCCGGACCGCTCCTACTCCACCCAGACCGCCCCTACTCCACCCAGACCCCTCCAACTCCACTCAAACCGCTCCTACTCCACCCAAACCGCTCCTACTCCACCCAGACGGCCCCTACTCCCCCAAGACCCCTCCTACACCACCCAGACCCCTCCTACTCCGCCCAGACCACTCCTACTCCGCCCAGACCGCCCCTCCACCCACGCTGCCCTGCTCGTCCTCCCCCCTCTCCGCTGCCTCGGGCGCCGGCCTCTTGCGTCTCTTGATGAGCAGCGGGTTGTTGGAGGTGTCCAGGTCTTTGATCTTCACCTGGTCGTAATCCACGCGCATGGTGGCGAGAGCGCTGGTCATCTCCTCCTGCCAATGAGAACACAGGTTTATGTTGTTGTTGTTTATGCTTGAACCGGGCTCTCTGCCGCCCCCTGGTGGCTCCTCTTAAAGGACCAGGGCACAATGTATTGGCGTATTGGTGCTCTGCTGCCCCCTGGTGGCTCCTCTGGTATATGTGTGTCATCGCGGTGTTCAGCCTCACCTTCACGTCGTCCCACAGCTCTCTTTCCTCCGTCAGCACCCTGGAGGTGTGTAGCGGGGTGGGCGGGACCTCCATGGCTTGCTGCCGTACGGAACCGAGGGAACACAAAGTCACGCGATGGACACTAACAGGTTCACTGCAGCAGGCGTGTTCATAAAGGTACACTCACACTGATCCAGGGGTGGTTCATAAACTGTCCGATGGTCATCCTCTCATTAGGGTCCGTCTTCAGTAACTGGACAATGAGCTGTTTGGCTGAACAATCAAAACCAGGACCAGGACCAGCACCAGAACCAGGACCAGAAACAGTAGCAGAACCAGGACCAGCACCAGAGCCAGGACCAGGACCAGAACCAGAACCAGAACAGAGAACAGAGAGAGCAGAGGAGTCACACGCTGGCCTTCACAGAAACGCCAGAAACCAGAAACGCCCCAGAGGAAAGCAGTTGAGCTAGCAAAGAATCATGGGTAATGGAGTTCCTGTGCCTCACCTTGTTCAGAGACGTCCTCCCACTCCGGGGTGGGGAACTCGTACTGGCCCATGCGGATCCTCTGCTTCATGCCGGGGGAGATGGCCGCGCCCGTGTTGGAGTAGAAGGGGGGGAACCCACACAGCCTGCAGAGGAGAACCAATCAGTACGGGGCGGTCGGACACGCACGCCTCACGCACACACGCACGCACGCACGGATACCCACAGGATGTACATGACACACGGCCAGAGACCACATGTCACCCACAAATCCATACACTCACACACACACACACACACACACACACACACACAACGACACACAACTACACACACACCCACAGCGATACTCACAGGATGTACATGATGACACCCAGAGACCACATGTCACATGACTTGTCATACTTCTCCGGGCCGAGCACCTCGGGGGCTGACGGACAGACAGACACACCATCACCATGAGGACAGACAGACACACCATCACCATGAGGACAGACAGACAGACACAACGTCAACATGAGGACAGACTGACACAACGTCAACATGAGGACAGACAGACACGACATCACCATGAGGACAGACAGACACAACGTCACCAGGACAGGAGGACAGACAGACAGACACAACGTCACCAGGAGGACAGACAGACGGACACAACGTGACAATGAGGACAGACAGACAGACAGACACAACATCACAATGAGGACAGACAGACACGACATCACCATGAGGAGGAGACCCTCTGCATGCAGAGACCTTACCCACGTAGTAGGGGGTGTAGCAGGGGGTCTGCAGGGAGTTGTGGATGGTGGTCTCCTTGGCGAAGCCGAAGTCGGTGAGCTTCAGGACGGCGTTGCTCTCCTTAGTGGAGTACAGCAGGTTCTCCGGCTGGAGAGAGAGAGGTAGAGAGACTACAAGGTTACTACACTGGAGCGAGGAGGAGGACCATGCTATCACTACATGTGATCACTACATGTGATCACTACATGTTATCACTACATGTTTTCACTACATGTTATCACTACATGTTTTCACTACATGTTATCACTACATGTTTTCACTACATGTTTTCACTACATGTTTTCACTACATATTATCACTAAATGTTACTACAGCAGGTTCTCCGGCTAGAGAGAGAGAGGTAGAGAGACACCTGAATTTTACTACTGGAACCGGGAGGACCATGTTATCACTACATGTTATTACCAGTGCTGTCAGGCGATTAAAATATTTAAACGCGATTAATCGCATTAATGTCATAGTTAACTCGCGATTAATCGCACATCTTTTTCTATTCTAAATATCCCTTGATTTCGTGCTGCTAGCCTTTTAGTGAGATCAGAGAGTGTTGAGAAGGACAGTAAGAAGAGCGACCCGCAGTGGTAGGCCTATCGTAAAACGTCAATAGCAAAGGCTTTTATTTGTTTCAATCACTGAACTTTCGAACAAAACTCTTGCTCAGCAAAGATGGGAAATACTTATATTATTAACATTATTAATACTTATATTAATTATTTAAACCAGTATGAATATTCCTACCGTACGTAGGCCTATACACATTACCAGGCTATCGAATAACGCCTACACACACACACACACACACACACACACACACACACACACACACACACACACACACACACGGTGGCGGAGTGGTAATCGGGAGAGTCAGGAGAATTCGTGGTGGGGCGTTAACGTTTCGGGGCTTTCGGGCTGATTACTGCAGGACAACAATAATGCGTTTATTAAAGTTCCTTGCAGCACCGTCCGGCAGCCTGAGCTGTGCCCCCGCAACCTCTCACTCACTCAACAGACGCAACGTCGCAACCAAGTCTATTTTGTTTAGAGGGGAGTAACTGAGCGGCCCCTCCCGAAGTGGTACAGCCCAGGTGGGCCTTGAACTGCGATTGGTCAGAAAGACGTAACAGCATTGAACTCTCGTGCAGGCTCGAACAGAGTGTAGCTAGATCTGGTATGGTGTTGTCCTTTTTCTAACGTGACTAGTTGTTGCTAGACAGCAGGGGAAAAAACGACAACGTTTGCCAAGCCAAAAGAGCGTTAATCAAACGAAAAAAACAACAACTGCGTTAACGCCGTTAATAACGCGTTAAACTGACAGCACTAGTTATTACTACATCTTTCTTCAGCAGGTTCTCAGACTAGCAAGAGAGGAGGTAGAGAGAAACTCGATGGTTCCTACCCCCCACTGTAACGAGTAGATCATGATATCATTATGAAGCTCATCGTTAGGATCATCTACCTTCACGTCTCGGTGGGCCACGTCCATGCAGTGCAGGAACTGGATGGCTGAGCCGATGTCCCGCATGATGTCAGACGCCTCTGTGGACAGAAACCCCCGGTTACAGAGGACAGGACACCCCGGTTACAGAGTACCCCCCGGTTACAGAGAACAGGACCCCCATCACCTCTCTCTGTGAAGGCCTGGTCTCCTCTGTGCTGGATGCGACTGAACAGCTCTCCGCCCTCCATGCTGGGGACAGGACAGGACAGGACATCAAATATAGATCAAATGTAGGACATGATGATTTCATTGCTGATTGAGACAGTTGGTAATTTGACTTGTGTCTTTCGGATCAGGCCGTGAATGTTCAGGCTTTCACTTTAGAAGTCTGGTTACATTAAGCTAACCCTCTGACACCCAATCAGGACGTTAAGCTAGGCCTGTAGAACACCCACTAACCCTCTGACAGCCAATCAGGACGTTGAGCTCCACCAAACAGTCCAACCAAGGGATTGATAAATCACAAGATAAAAAAATACCCTTTAACACATAGTACCTGGTCCAGAATCAAACTCAATGTCAGAGACAGAATGAGGAGAAAGACCTCCTTGATGGAAGAACCAAACCGGCCAAGCTGAGATGTTCCTCACCACTCCATCACCATGAGCAGGCACCTCCGGCCCTGGTGCAGGTTCTCGTAGAGGCTGAGGACCCGGACGATGTGCGGCCCGGCCAGCGCACGGCAGTGCAGCTCCATCTCGCGCCGCGCCTTCGGAGTGTCGTACAGGATCTGGGGGGGAACCAGGTCCAGAGAGGCTTTAGATCAGACCCCGGGGAGCCTGGAGGCCACCAGACCACACCCACATGAAGATATGAACACATGAACCCGTGAACACATGAACAGGACCCCAAGCAGAGGCCCTGGTCCAGAGAGATGTAGGAGTGAGGAGCAGAACCATCAAATAAGCCAAGATCCGGGCTGGTTGAGTTCTCCAATGGGCCTCTACACTGGATAACCGAATAGAACTAAAGCGTGGAACCTTCTGTCTGAAGTGAGCAGGAAACCATCAGCCCCCCCACAACAAGGACTGCTCATAGACCGCCGGCCCTGGGGCTGGAACCCACAACCTCCCAGCTGGTAATGACGCTATGACCACTAGACTCTCCCGGGGGTCGTTTCCTTGGTTCCTTGGTCCCTAACCAATAGACTCTCTTGGTCTTTTTCCTTGGTCCCTAACCACTAGACTCTCCTCCCTTGGTCCCTAACCACTCGCCTGTCCTGCCCTTGGTTCCTGGGTCCCTAACCACTACTCTCCTCCCTTTGTTCCTTGGTCCCTAACCACTAGACTCTCCTCCCTTTGTTCCTTGGTCCCTAACCACTCGCCTGTCCTGCCCTTGGTTCCTGGGTCCCTAACCACTACTCTCCTCCCTTTGTTCCTTGGTCCCTAACCACTGGACTCTCCTCCCTTGTTTCCTTGGTTCCTTACCACTATAATCTCCTGGTCTTGTTTCCTTGGTCCCTAACCACTACTCTCCTCCCTTGGTTCCTTCGCCCACTAAGTGGAAGGCAGTGTGATATCAGACCGTTTAATGAGAGTGCTCTGAAAACATGAGCGTCACTCAGACCTTCTAATGGATCACCGTGTAGCAGGAAGTGCAACTGTTTGTTTTACAGAGAGAATTGGGATAATTGTATTATTTCTCGAGACTTTTAGCAAACAGTAGCCGACCCTGGTAGCGGGTTTGGACGGCGCATTGAGAAGTATAAATCTTGCGTGGTTAGGAGGAGATGGTGGAGCTGAAGCCAGTTTGGACTCCGCATCCCCAGGGGAAAGCCTAATCCTAACCATAAACCTTAACCTACCAAAAACCTAACACTAGCATTAACCCCAAACCTGACTCAGCATTATTGGTTAGCATAGCCATAACCACAAGGCCAAACACAAACCAGAGTCTGACTTCCTGTGTTTAGTCTCTGAAGGCTCCCTGACCATCACTGACGTCATCGACAACCTCTTCTCTACATTATTTACCAGTGAACCAGATGAGCTTCTAGGTCATACTGGTCTCCTGTCCTCCTCCTGTCCTCTATCCTCATCATCAACTTTTTTTTATTTTATATTTTTAGGTAAACAATCACTTCCAGTGGAGAAATCTGAACCGATGTATACCATTATAGAGGAACTGATAGCGAGCCTTCAGAATGAAGCAGCTGGACCAATCAGAAGCCTCCTGGACCAGTGACTGACAAGGACCAGTGATCGACCAGGACCAGTGATTTACACGGACCAGTGATGGACGGGCCTTATTGATGACTTGCTCATTCTTAGTCTACTTGTTCCGGTGTCGTGTGAACCAAGTGCAAAACGACCCAGACTCGAGCTCACCTTGAGGGCACACTTCTGACGGGTCTTCTTGCAGAAGCACTGCAGCACTTTGCCGTTGATGCCGAAGCCCAGGACCCGGGCCGTGAGCGTGTAGTCCTGGGTCACCGATGTCCTCCTGAACTCCAGCTGGACTGGAGCTTCTGTCGGGACCACCGGGTTCCCTGGACCGGAGAAGAACCCGCTCAGGGTGGTCCCCTGAGGATCAGGATTCTTCTGGTCCTCGGTTTGGTTCTGCATGTTTACCCGAAGACCCTCACTGGCTCCCGGCCAGTGGTCCTCCCCTCCGCGTCATCATCTTCAGTTCGAGTCCCGGAGGAGCTCGTTTCTTTCCGTGGTGAAATATATTTGAGTATAACAGCTAAGAAGCTTTTACAGCAGATGCACTCGAAGACGCGTTGATATGAACGGGTCCGATAAGTGATAACAGGAGATAACGGGACGGGAGACTAATCAGAAGACGTGACTCGGTCCTCTCCCTGCAGGGTGTGGGTTCCATCCCCGCTGCTTCCTGCTGATCATCTGAAGCCTCTTAAAGACACACGACGGATTAACGAGACGGCGCATTTGATCATGTTAAAATAATCTATTTCTATATACCATGTTAAAGATAAAGACTAGTTAAAACCGCTTCCATGTTTTGAACTGCTATGTCAATTCATGTGTTTACACCATGAAAAAAAATGACAAAGCATCTTCTTCACACGGTATTAACTTCAAAGGTCCCATGACATTAGTGTTATAGTTTTTTTATTACACGATTTATTTTTCACACAGTACTTTTATTAATAATTGTACCTCTTCAAAATGTACTGATCAATGAAAGGCAAAGAAAGATCTTCTCAAAGGACGGCTTCAGTGCTCTGATACTTCATGAATGGACGCCTTCTCTGCATCATAACAGCTCCCTGGGCTCCAAGGGACCGCAGCGTCCGTCTTGCCCTGCAGGGTCCCGGGCCTAATCCTAGTCCAGGGCCCGGTCCAGAACCTAATCCTAGACCAGGATCTAGTCCTGGGCCTGGGCCAGGGCCTAATCCTAGTCCACGGCCTTGTCCAGGACCTGGTCCAGGGCCTGGTCCAGAATCGAATCCTAGACAAGGGCCTAGTCCAGGGCCTGGTCCAGGACCTAATCCTAGTCCAGGGCCTAGACCAGGGCCTAGTCCAGGGCCTGGTCCAGGGCCTAGTACAGGGCCCGGTCCAGGACCTAATCCTAGTCCAGGGCCTGGTCCAGGGCCTAGTCCAGGGCCTGGTCCAGGACCTGATCCTAGTCCAGGGCCTAGTCCAGGGCCAGGTCCAGGACCTAATCCTAGTCCAGGGCCTGGTCCAGGGCCTGGTCCGGGACCTAATCCTAGTCCAGGGCCCGGTCCAGGACCTGGTCCGGGACCTAATTCTAGTCCAGGGCCTGGTCCAGGGCCTGGTCCAGGACCCTCTGGTCCTCCACGGCGTAGGGCATGGTGACGCGGAGCTGCGTCTCGGCCTCCATGCTGCGCTCCATGGTCTCATACGCGTTGGAGTTCCCCGACCAGCAGCGCCGGGCCACCTGTCAAACACCCAGGAGGAGGACTCATCAGACCCAGTCAGACCCTCAGGACCAGGTCTACCCAGGAGGTGGACCCCTCAGACCCTGTGGACCAGGTGGTCCGACCCTGAGGACCTCCTCCCCCCAGTTCCCCCTGTGGTCTCCCTCTACACCGCCTTACCCCGTTGGAGACGTCCCAGTTGAGCATCAGACTGGCTCGCTTCGCAGCATCCTCCGACCCGTCCAGAACCAGACCGAACCCTCCGTTCATCACCTCCCCCCTGGTGGAGAACAAGACCCACAACATTCAGTTCATCACCTCCCCCCCGGAGAGAACCAGACCGAACCCTCCGTTCACCACCTCCCCCCTGGTGGAGAACAAAACCCAGAACCTTCAGTTCATCACCTCCCCCCCGGAGAGAACAAGACCCAGAACCCTCGGTTCACCACCTCCCCCCAGAGAACCAAACCCAATCCGGAGCTGAACCCTGATCCCTGAACGCTGAACCCTCCGGTGCAGATCCCAGGTGTGTTTGGTGTCGCTGCCGGATGACCTCACCAGGGGGGTGTGTCTGGTGATGACCTCACCAGGGGGGTGTGTCTGGTGATGACCTCACCAGGGGGGTGTGTCTGGTGATGACCTCACCAGGGGGGTGTGTCTGGTGATGACCTCACCAGGGGGTGTGTCTGGTGATGACCTCACCAGGGGGGTGTGTCTGGTGATGACCTCACCAGGGGGGTGTGTCCGTTGATGACCTCACCAGGGGGGTTTGTCTGGTGATGACCTCACCAGGGGTGTGTGTGTGGTGATGACCTCACTAGGGGGGTGTGTCTGGTGATGACCTCACCAGGGGGGTGTGTCCGTTGATGACCTCACCAGGGGGGTGTGTCCGTTGATGACCTCACCAGGGGGGTGTGTCTGGTGATGACCTCACCAGGGGGTGTGTCTGGTGATGACCTCACCAGGGGGGTGTGTCTGGTGAGTGGCGCTACAGGATGACCTTACCAGCCCACGCCGCCGCCGTTGTGCAGAGACACCCAGGTGGCCCCCCTGAAGGCATCCCCCACGAAGTTCTGGACCGCCATGTCTGAGGGGAGGGGGGGGGGGGAACACCAGGAGAGAGACTCTGTTAGAGGGATGGGCTACGATCATCACAGAAGAACACAGACAGGATGGATGGAGCCGATGATCTGCTCAGAGCCAATGAAGGGGTCCCCTCTGGGGGGCGCCGTTCTGAAAGACCAGTCGCTCCACTTCCCAGCCAATCAGAACGGAGAACAGAGAACCAACGCACCCGCACAGAAGGCCGAGCCGTCGTACACGTTGGAGGTCTCTCTGAACGGGCTGTCGGTCCCACTGACGTCATGGTGGTCCCTGCTGATGACCACAGGAGCCTGACGGGGACAATGCAACACAGATCAGACCGGCCCCGACAACAGGCTCCCGTGAACCCCCTCTGAAGAGGGCAGAGGTCAAAGGGAACAGGAACAGGAAGTGAGGGCCTGTGTGCCTCTTACTGAAACCCTTCCATCGGCGATGGCCTTGTTGATGGCGAGTGCGATGCAGACTCGGCCCTTCTGGTCTGAGTACAGGATCCGAGCCATGGACCCCACCACCTGGGCACAGAGGACAGTGAACCACATGAGGCCTCATTTGTGTGCGTCACTGTGGTCTCCTAGGCAGCCAGACCACCTGACCTCAGGGCCTACCATCTGGTGTTTCCCGGCCTCCCTGATCCAGCGGATGTTGTCGTGGTACTGCTGCCGCACGCCCTCGCTCACGCCCACTGCGATCTCCTCCAGGACCGTGGCGGCGATCTGGTCCGTGACCTCCAGGTCTTTGGGGTCGCACGAGGTGCACACCCAGCGGAACGGGCCGAAGCCCAGCGAGAAGATGTCCCTGGTGGAGAGAGGGGGCGGAGGTCATCATGTTAGGAGGGGACCGGTCGGGGTCTGTCAGTCGTCTGTCAGTCCGTCAGTCAGCGTAGCTCTCTAGCAGCCTGTTAGTTCCACTCTGTGTTGAACCCACCGCTACTCCCATCACTCACCCCATGATGTGCTGCACGTAGGACGGATAGCGGAACTCCGTCGCGCCTCCACTCCCCTCCTCCTTCGCTACCTTGGCCCCTGAACCCAGAAACCAGAGGACTAACTGTTACTGTGGGTTACAACAGTGTATAGCTGTGTGTGTGTGTGTGTGTGTGTGTGTGTGTGTGTGTGTGTGTGTGTGTGTGTGTGTGTGTGTGTGTGTGTGTGTGTGTGTGTGTTATAACAGAGTGTGTAGCTCTATGTATGTATGTTATGACAGAGTCTGTAACTTCATGTGCGTTTGTATGTGTGTGTGTGTGTTTGTGTGTGTCTGTGTGTGTGTGTGTGTGTGTGTGTTATACCAGAGTGTGTAGCAGTGTGTGTGTTATAACAGTGTTTTTAACTGCGTGTGTGTGTGTGTGTGTGTGTGTGTGTGTGTACATGTAATAACAGTGTGTAGCTGTGTATGTGTGTGTGCGTGTCTTATAACAGTGTGAAGCTGTGTGTGTCTGTCCTCCTCTCACCAGCTCTCTGGGCCTCCAGCAGGAAGGCGTTCCCGTAGTCCCAGAAGAACATGCCGGCTTCCGCCAGCGTGTCGATGGCCGCCACGTGTCTCTTCAGGCTGGACAGACAGACGGGGGGAGAACGGACGGCAGGTCAGACAGGGTTCACTCCTCTCTAAACACCCTCAGGCCCCGTCCACACGGAACCGATTCTTTGGTGAAAACGGACGGTCGGCGTTTGGGCCGACCGTCCAGACGGATCCAGCCCTGACCTATGTGTTTTTAGTGTTCAGATTCGTGTGGATGCCTTAAACGCAAACAATGACATCATCGGCCCCCGACCAACTGGGCGACGTTAGAGTTGCGTTGATTTTTTGGGTGGGGTTTTTAAAATAATTTTTGGTAAATCTAATTACAGTACATTCAAAAGTATTTCTGCTCAATCTAAAAGGTTTAACAACTATGCTATCTCCTCCTCGACCGTTTGTATACAGCGCGCAGGCTGGATGCGCGCAGGCTGGACACGCGTGGCTGGATGCGCTCCACTCTGGTGGAGAACCAGCGCATTGAGTACCGCAGCGTTTCTACAGCTCGACGCGTTTTCGCAATGAGTCCGTCTTTACGGAGATATTCCTGAAACGCATCAACAGGGGTACAGGGGACAGGGGCCGGGGGACGAGGGGTGGACGGGGCTTCAGTCTCCTCTCCGTGGTCCTCACCTCTCCTCCACGGCGGTTCTGAACTGGCTCGGGCTGGAGGCCATGAGCTGGTTGGCCTGGCGGAGGCTGAGCTGCACGGGGTAGTAGCCCCCGCTGAAGGGGTTGTGGAGCGAGGTCTGGTCCGAGCCCAGGTCCACCAGCAGCTCCCCGCTCCGCTGGTACTCCAGGACCAGCCTCTCCCTGCGGCAGAGGGGAGGGTCAGAGGGGAGCCCCACACAGGGACAGGTCAGAGGGGAGGGTCAGAGGGGAGCCCCACAGAGAGGAGGGTCAGAGGGGAGCCCCCCCAGAGGTTAAAGGTCAGAGGGGAGCCCCACAGAGGTTAAAGGTCAGAGGGGAGCCCCAAAGAGGTTAAAGGTCAGAGGGGAGCCCCACAGAGGTTAAAGGTCAGAGGGGAGCCACTGAGAGGTTAAAGGTCAGAGGGGAGCCCCAAAGAGGTTAGGGTCAGAGGGGAGGGTCAGAGGGGAGGGTCAGAGGGGAGCCCCACAGAGGTTAAAGGTCAGAGGGGAGCACCCTTAAGTGCAAAGGGTCAATGGAACGGCGGCGGCAGCGGTTGAAGGGTTTTTCACCTTACACTCACCATAGGTCTACGATGTTTCCATGGTAACCCAGGCTGAGGGGTAACTTGGCCGCCCTCGCCTCTCTGTAAATAACATCAAAGGATCAGTCAGAGAGCCAATCACAAAGCCCAGAGGGGACCGTCCAATAGGGTAGAGCAGGGATAAGCGTGAGGAGAAGTGGGCGGGGTCAGCCTGATGAGAGGTGGGTGTGGTCAGCGGGCGGGGGGAGGTTGGCCGGTTCAGTGTGAGGAGAGGTGGCCGTGACCAGCGTGAGGGTAGGTGAGCGTGGTCAGTGGGCGGGGAGGTGGGCGTGGCCAGCGTGAGGCGAGGTGGGCGTGGTCACCTGATGCGCTGGATGCAGTGGTCCAGGCTGCTGCTCATCTCCATCAGCCAGCCCTGCTCATGCCTCTTCCTGATGGGGGCCTCGTCCACCTAGGGGGGGGGGGGGGGGGGTCAACCAGTCACTCAAGAACCGGGCCTACAGTCAACCAGTCACTCACTACCAGTCAACCAGTCACTTACTACCAGTCACTCACTAACCAGGCCTACAGTCAACCAGTCACTCACTACCAGTCCACCAGTCACTCACTAACCAGTCGCCCAGTCACTCACTGACCAGTCAACCAGTCACTCACTACCAGACCAGTGTCTCTCACGCACACACACACACACACACACACACACACACACACACACACACACACACACACACACACACACACACACACACACACACACACACACACACACACACACACACACACACACACACACTGACCTCGGCCACGACCCCGATGCAGCCGGCGATGACGGCGGCCTTGGCCTGCGCTCCGCTCATGCCCCCCAGGCCGGAGGTCACCAGGACACGCCCCCTCAGGTCCCCGGAGCCCAGGTACCGGCGGCCCGCGTTCAGCAGGGTCAGCTGGGGGGGGGGGACGACGAAGACACATGGGGGGGTCAACACCAGGGTAGGTTAACACCAGGGGGGAGGGGGGGACACACACCAGGGGAGTCAACACCAAGGGGGGGGGGGGGGGGGAGGGGCGGGGAGACACCAGGGGGGGGGGGGGGGGGGCACTGGAGGGGTCAACACTAGGGGTGTGTCTGAACCCACCATGGTGCCGTGGACGATGCCCTGAGGCCCGATGTAGCAGTAGCTCCCCGCCGTCATCTGGCCGTACCTGGAACAGACGGAGAGTCAGGGAGGCAACACTCACCCACCTCATCGGCCCATGAAGATCAGAAGGTAGGGAACAGAACACCTACATGGACACACCCAGGGCGAACATCTTCTCATACTGCTCTCTGGACGAGTAGTTAGGGATGACCTGCGTGGAGCAGAACACAAACACCGTTTTGAGTAAAGAAGGCCCTGAACCAAGACTAGAGGCCCTGAACCCAGACCAGAGGCCCTGAACCCAGACCAGTGGCCCTGAACCCAGACCAGAGGCCCTGAACCCAGACCAGAGGCCCTGAACCCAGACCAGAGGCCCTGAACCCAGACCAGGGGCCCTGAACCCAGACCAGAGGCCCTGAACCCAGACGAGAGGCCCTGAACCCAGACCAGAGGCCCTGAACCCAGACCAGAGGCCCTGAACCCAGACCAGAGGCCCTGAACCCAGACCAGAGGCCCTGAACCAAGAGAGAGGCCCTGAACCAAACCAGAGGCCCTGAACCAAACCAGAGGCCCTGAACCCAGACCAGAGGCCCTGAACCCAGACCAGAGGGCGTACCATGCCGTTGGTGATGATGGCCCGGGGGGAGGAGGGCAGGCTCGGGAACAGCCCCATGGGATGACCGCTGTACAGCACCAGGGTCTGCTCCTCCGTCATCACACTGAGGTAGTGCATCACCAGGCGGAACTACACACACACACACACACACACACACACACACACACACACACACACACACACACACACACACACACACACACACACACACACACACGCACACTCTTGTTATGGAATTATGTTTGGACTAATGTTTGCTGCTGCACCACACCCTTCTGGAGGCTCCAGTACTCACCTGGGCCCAGTTACTGAACACCTGTCCGTTGCCACCGTAGGTCACCAGCTCCTGCGGGAACTGCACGGCAAAACATAACGAGGTCGTTAATTAAGGTTGCAGTGTGTAACATTTTAACTAGCTTGCATCTTGTAATAACCAGCTTCTGATTGGAGGGTCTTTAACAGGAGGAGGTTCTGATTGGCCGACCTGGGCCACGGCGGGGTCCAGGTTGTTCATGATCATCAGCATGATGGCGGCTGCCTGGGGGGTCCGACAGGGGTACTGATGTATGGGGTAGGCTCTGTGGGGACAGCACACTCACACTGAGTACAAATCAATACAGACTGTACCACTGTTTACACCCCCCCTGAATACAGTAAACATCAATAAAGACTGTACCAACATTAATACAGACTGTACCACTGTTTACACACCCCCCTCCCCTTTATATATTACACATTATACAGACTATACCAACATGAATACAGACTGTTCCACTGTTTACGACCCTCACTAATACATGTGTTTGGGAGGACTTTTATCAAGCAGAGAGAGGTTTCATTGCTCACTTGATGCGCATGGGAGGGCAGAAGCGGTACATGTAGATGTGGCCGTGCTGCCGCAGCTCTTGAGCAAACTCTGGCGCCAATGTCGCATGATGGCAGGGAGGGAAGTACCGGAGGGCGTTCCTCAGGGCCAGCTGAGGAGACGGAGCGATGGACAGGGGAGACAGACAGAGAGACGGACCGGAGACAGAGAGATGGACGTGTCATTGGACATCAGTAGCGTCCAACAGGAGCCCCTTCACTTATCTCTCTTAATTATTGACTGCGGCCTTTGCTCTGAGTTTGGGCAAACATTACAGACAGAGTCACCCATTACTTTGGGGGTTGGTTAACACGTGACTTTACATCTGTGATCTTGTCATTGTGAATTGAAACAACAGGGACATGATATCAGACACGCTTACATGACCATATGGTACATCTTGAAGAGGTCATCGTCTTGACCTTTCCTAAGAGGCCCTGTAATCTGTATTCAGCTCGATTGCCCTTTCATCGCTCAGCTTCCGTACTTCATGCTCCCTTGTGGCTGTGTGTATCTGTCCTATGCAGCACACTACACACATGTACGTTCACCACTCCACCTTACCCGCTCCTCTGCTGCTGTGAGGTGGGGTGTCCGGGTCGGGGCGTGGGGTAGGCCGGGGTTTCTGCCGCGGTTCTCCGGTAAGGGCTCCACGAGCAGACCGCTGCAGATCTCCTCTAGAGTCGACATCCTGACCGAGTGCCCCCCGTAGTCCGCTTCAGCCTCACTGTCATCCAGAACGAGGGTGGGCCTGGTTTTACCTGACTGGGGAGGGGCTTTGGAATGGGCAGGCCGGAGGGGCTGTGCTGATTGGCTGCTGACCCTCGCCCCCTTCTTTCACTACAGACGAGCCGTTAGAAGGACACTCTGATAATTAGGGATTCACAAAGTATATTCTGTAGCGCAGCCCCTGATTGGTTAAGGCGCAGCAGTCCTAGTCATTATGGATTCCTTATGTACTCAAACCCCCCCCCCCCCCCCTCCCCCCCAAACACACACACCTCTGGGCTTAACGCTGCTCTTGTAAACATTGACCGACCATTCCCCTTTCTAGTCCTGATTTAGTAAGGCGTAGCAGTCCTTGTCATTATGGATTCCTTAAGTACTCAAACCCATCCACTTCAGAGCTTAACGTTGCACACGTAAACATTGACTGACCATTCCCCTTTCTAGACCTTTGGTCGGGTCATGTGGTCAAGGTTTTCATAACCAAAACAAAACATTGACGTGTGTAAATTATTTAGCGTTCAGAGATCAGTAGAGCAGGAGAATGCCTCTTTAGACCAGACCAGTTGAGCAGGAGAAGGCCTCTTCAGACCAGACCAGTTGAGCAGGAGAAGGCCTCTTTAAGACCAAACCAGTGGATCAGGAGGGGCCTCTTTATACCAGACCACCGGGCCATCGGCCAACTTGTCCCAGGATCCCCCTCCCCAACATAAGGGAGAAGACGAGCATGATGGACATATTTCAATTCGATTCATATTTACATGAGTTTCACATCAATATGTTCCATCGGAAACCACCGCCTTCAGGTCTGAAGAAGGTCCTTTGATCTTTTTTTTGTTTATAGCAGAATTGTCAATCTTAGATGCTTCTCATGAAATATCAACACCAGACAGCGGCCGTCCTGTGCGTGGTGGGGATTGTGGATGGGGGGGGGGGGGGTTACGTATGGATTTGAATTAGGAAAGGAAAACAAATTCATCATAGGGTTTACTACCTACTTTAAGGGAAAGTGTTTGGATGTATCGCTCTGTTCGAAGACATGCCATGTCTGTAACACTTTAAATCGGTTTAAATGGGTACCAGTCAATCTAATATTTAAAGCCCGCCCACTCGTCTACGTCACTTTGGCTGAGGCTGCCTGATGACGTCGTCGTCTGAACGGAACCCTTCGGTGCTCTTTATAATTCCTGTTCAAAAGGCTGTTTATACAAAAGTATTTTTTTTGAATAAAATACATTTATATTAAATGTTTAGCCCTTGGGTAAACGTAAGGATATAGATGCTCGATGGCAACTAACGGGCACGATATTACTAAATTAATGCTTCAGCCAATGCCCCCCCCCCCCCTCATTCCCCATCCGGCTGGGGGATGAGTGGGGGCTAATTATTCTCCCTAAACGTCTCTGCCTCCTTTCTGAGCTAACGGTCCCTTTCTTTAGCTCCAGGTTCCTTAAAGGTTCATGAACGGTCCGCAGCGTGTGGTCGGAGGGCGATTACGTTCTCCCTAAATAATCTACCGAAGCAGAATCTGTTGACGTGGGAATCAACGTAATGTTTACAGTCACGTTATGAATCTCAAACTTTCAATACGCTATGTCATGTTGTTTTGACCGCAGACACATCTACAGCTTGGTAGTAAGATAACCTTGTTTCACTATTATAATGAAGTGACATAACCAATGGCAGGGAATCAGACGTTCATGTAACCTTGTGAGGGGGACCTCTAGCGGCAGGATGACCAAACTACAGGTCCTGGAACGTTTGTGATCTCTCGCGACAGGACGAAAGCAATCGGGCCTGATCTCCGTTCGATCCGAGTAACCGAGGAACCAAGAAGCAGGAGTCGGACAAAACACGAGTCAAAGAGTACCCTCAGAAAAATGAGGTTTATTTGAGAATGTTTTCAAGAAAAAGTTTGTTCAGAACTCTTTTTACATAGTCAAAAGACATTTTACAATTTAGATGTATTCAAAGTGATGCAATTTATGGTCTATATACACAGGAACCAGAATTTACAACGCATGAGAACGTTTTGAAATGCAATACTTGAAGCAGACGATTAAAAAAACTAAACCTTGATTTTACAATGTGGATAATGTCGTGAAGTTGCAAAAGAGAATTATAATTTAACCGGAATTGAGTTTGCTGGTCCACATTGTTTCTGGATACGCAGGTTAGAACCACAAAGAACATCGATCACGTTGATCAATCAGGGATCGTAAGGATATCAATTTCTCTTTCCACCAAGCGAAGGTGAACATGTTTATAGGCTGAACATCAAACACACCTATATCTTTACAGTTTGGGGATGGACCAAAGCGGCAGGGAGAGGCCCAACAGGAAGAAGAACCCTTAGGTCCAGGTCTGGTTTGCACTCTGAACGGCTCCAAGGGCCTGGAGAGCGACCGGCTCCAGCTTCTTTCACCGGCTCACCTTGCGCACAGCGGAGGTTCCTTCAGCCGATCTCACGAGCTTGGATCGATCTCAGGGGGTTGGAAATCTGTACACGACTGTTCACCGATATGCGGGTCAACATTTCAAAAGGCCGAAAGAAGAGAGCGAGAGGGGGGAGGGGGGGGGTAGTGTATGACAGGATGCGGTCCCACAACCCTGCTGCATCCCTGCCCGACGCCCCACAGCATCCTAAAAAGGAATTTGATGGAACCTCCTGAACACCCTGAACCAGGAGAACTATTGCAGGGACGCGACGGACGATGGTAAGAGGAACACAGTCTGTGGGACGGGGCTGGTGCTTGTCCCAAGTATAAAAAAATAATAATAGCGAGCGACTTGATGGCTTTCTCTAGAAGAGCAGGGCGCCCATGCTCCCCATCTCACTCTGCTCCTTGACGAAGATCTCAAAGTACTGGTAGATGATAGTGACGGCCAGCAGGATGCCGGTGCCTGAGCCGATGGCGCCCAGGAAGTCGGCCATCACGGACAGACCTCCGATACAGAGGCCGCCAAAGGCAGCGGCGGTGGGGATGTACCTGGAGAAAAAACGGGGAAACCTTTAGTCCGACGCGTCGTACCTTACTATACCCATCAGTCAAGAAAGGAACATTCATGGATTCATGTCTAAATATTCACAAGAAGATACAATATATGACAAAGCTATGGAAGGCCAGATGTGGTACCACAATAGTATTCACAGTTCTTGTATTTAATGGATACGGTTCTGAGATACTCAAGTCCAGCTGTGGCTCCTCTTATTTGAAGAGATGATTACCTGTTGAGCTCGTGGACCATGGAGGTCTCCCTGTGTCCCCTCATCACCATCTGCTGCTCCTTCAGCTGTTTGGCCACCTGGAGGGCAGAAAGTACCGTTATCAGACACAGCTTCGGACACCAAGGCCCGCAGCAGACAGCGGAGACACTCGGCATGGTGGCGTCATTGCGGATACCAACGTACGTCTTTAGCAGAGGAGCCAGACACTTCGATCCAAGTTTTGGAGAAGAAGGCACAGGAGCCCAGCATGAAGACGATGTAGATGGAGGCGTGGACCGGGTCGTCCAGGACAGAGCCAAACGACTCCGGAGGGGAGAAGTAGTAACAGAGCCCCCCTACAGGATAGGCCCGTGCCGGACCACCCGTAGACGTGTCCTACAAAACAAACAAAGATAAGAATATTATACATAAGGAATTGACCATGAAGAGGGCTGAACGTTCCTTCAGTGGAGCACGTGTTCCGGTTCTTTGGGGAAATGACGGTGTTCACAGAGCCTCGACAGGAGGGTGTACTCACAGACCACGTGCCAAGCAGGTTGACTAGGAAGTTGCCGCTAAATCGCGTGGAGAGCATCTGAGAGATGACGTAGAGGTTGGAGACCAGGGCGGACTGCAGGATGATGGGGATGTTGGAGGTGTAGAACAGCTTGATGGGGTAGGTGTTGTACTGACCACGGTAGCGGGCAGACTTGATGGGCAGGTCGACCCTGAAGCCCTGGGCAGGAGGGAAGAGCGGCGGTGGTCAATCATTTGTGCTTTGTGACCTTCCTCTATGTAATCTCCACCAAATGCAAAAGTTTGAGACGCACTTGAAGAAACATCCACAACTAACCTGGAAGTATATCACTACAGCAAAGACGAAGACTGTGGCGATCAGATTCATGAGGTTGGGCAGGTTCTGCCTGTAGAAAGCCTCTCTCAGAGCTCGCACTTTGTCTGTCCGCGTGGCCAGCAGATGGAAGAGAGCGATGATGGCTCCCTCGAACTCAGTGCCTGGAAACCATAAGGGACACATGACATTAGCTGTGGCTCTTTATCGTCTGCATGAGGTGCATGTACGGAGGTACGAGTGCATGCTGACGTCCAGCCACGTACCTCGGCCGGTGTTGACGGTGGTGGGGCTGAAGGCCTTCCAGACAATCGTCTCACAGATGTTGGTTGCGATGAAGAGGGAGATTCCTGAGCCCAGGCCATAGCCCTTCTGGAGCAGCTCGTCCAGGAGCAGGACAATCAGACCTGCCACGAACAGCTGGAGCCCAAAGGAGAGAAGCATGGAATCAGGTCCAACATAAACGGTCACAGGAACCAATACTCTCTCCAATGGCTGGTCTGTGTCATTCGTGTTGACAACCCTTTTGTTTACAGCGTTAGGACTGTAACCATGGTGGCCCACCGGTACGCATATGGGGTCACAGGAGATTGCTGTCTAAAGCTATAGATATCTGATTATGCATTTTAGCAGATCCTTGTTTTTTTTAGACTTCCTATATTTACAAACTGGAGCCACGAGCAAACTACTACTAATCACTTAGTGTGTAGCAGTGCGATGCCGTTCACTCCGACATCAGTATTACTGACAGAAGCTGATTGGGTGTAAATAGTAATACCAAGTTCAGTTTAACATTTCAGAGGTAGAAATTGCCTTATGGGCCAAAAGGGTTGCGAACCAGTGGACTAAGACAACAAGTGGTGTTGCTCATATGGGAGGTGAGCCTGTATGTTTACTACACCTCATTCATGTCTCTTAAAGTCACTTTAATGGCAGAAGGTCTTCGGTTCACATAACCTAGACAAGTTACCAGAGTGACAGTCCTCACCTGAATGATGATCACCAGACAGATCCCAGCACCCATTTCTGAGGGGTCTCCGTACATGCCCGTCATAACGTAGACGATGGCCTGGCCGATGGTGATAATCATACCAAACACTGAGGAGTGAAAGAGCTGTGAAGGTCAGTGAATGGAAAGCCTTTATGATAATAATTTCAGCTTGTACAGTGCTTTTCTTAGTACCCAAATTTGCTTAACAGAAACACAGAATGACAGATGTATCCATCCATCTATCTATCATATATTTAAAACTGAACCCAGTCATGAGTCGTGGTGGACATACGTTTCTGTGCGCCGTTGAAGAGGGCTCTGTCCTTGGGGGTGTCTCCCACCTCAATGATCTTGGCTCCAGCCAGGAGCTGCATGATGAGGCCGGAGGTGACGATGGGGGAGATGCCCAACTCCATCAGGGTTCCTGAAGAAGGAGCGACCGTTAGGAAAACACACCAAGAGAAGATACAGAAACACACCGAGAGAAACTACAGGTTTACTATTCAACTAGAGTAGAGAAGCACCTCTGTTGGAGGCCAGGATCACTCTCATCCAGTAGAAGGGATCGGCCGAGTCCGAGGACATGATGCCGAAGAGGGGAATCTGTGAGAAGGTTACAGATACAGAGGAGGGGGCAAATGATTAGATCAGCTGTTTTCAACTCCAGACGGCTCCTTGTGAGTACTGCTTAATAAATCACTAATCACATCAAAGCGCTGATAAAAATGAACACAGGGGACTTGCCTGGCAGCACACAAGGAAGATGAAGAGGGTGATGGCTGTCCATAGTACTTTTTCTCTGAACTGAATCTGTAAATAAAAAAAATAAAATACATGAACTCCACACGTCACGACCACAACGCGAAGAGTTCTCCAGTCGATCGTAAGAATGACGAGCCACACACCTTTCGTTCTGGTTTCTGGATCTCTGGTAATACTGCACAGAATGGCTTTATGACTTCCAAAAATTTGACTGTAGAAAGGAAAGAGCAAATGGAGAAGTGGAGTTAGTGTCTGAATGAGCTGGATGCCACGTCCCGCTGGGCCGTCGGCATCCGCGGGGCGGACGGAGACCAGCAGCGGGACCACAACAGCACAAATACACACAAAATGTGAAAAATAGAGACGAAAATATATTGGAAAATACTAATGAACCAAAAGGCTCAAGGTCGTAGTCCCCTGAGCAGCGCTGGGTCCGTCCCGAACCCCGCTGTCCTCACAGCCGGCTGTCTAATGCGTCGTCATCACTAACTCTGCTTTGAATGAACGGCTAACGCTAGCTCCTTTAGTTAGCCTGTATGCCCCTTCATAATGTGAACAGAAGAGCTGGAACACCAGAACCAGACCCATATAGTAGAAAAATACTGATCTGTTCCCTGAGTACAAGGTTAAACAATAGGGGTTCTGCTTTGTAAGCGACGAAGTGAGAGAGGAAGGTTAGCGTTAGCCTACTAGCTTAGCCCTCAACCCTCCATGGAGCTCGGCTGTCATATAGAATATAACATAATTAAACCTAAAAAGTATGTTACACATAAGCTACACACAACTTAACGATACATTAACTTAACAAAGAAAACCCAACGCCGGCATACTAAGCATAGACGATACTCACTCCCCATGGTTGCAGTAGCTCTGCGGGTCGTCGCTACTGTGCTGCCGGCGCGGAGCTCGTCTTCAGCGGACTGATCAGTGCCCAGAGACACGTCACCATTCAGCCTTATGGACCGGATGGAGATTCACCCACAACCCACCGACGCATTTACATCTAGTAGTTGGTAGTATAGTATAGAATACTATTAATAATAGTATTGGTAGTATTGGTAGTATATATATGTGTATATATATATATATATATATATTTATGTATATACGTATATATAGAGATATATATTATATATATATATATATATATATATATATATATATATATATATATATATATATATATATTTATGTATATACGTATATATAGAGATATATATATACACATAGATATAGATATTGCTATAGTTATACATACATAAATATGCATAAACATGGATATAGATATGGCTATATCTAAAGATATATATAGCTATATTTATATATATATATATATATATATGATTGTGTGGATCACCATACCATTGTATTAATGTGTAATGTTTAGTATAATTGCACATAACGAGCCTTGTTGGTCACATCTCATCATTGCAGGATTTCTCGTTTCTTAAGTTTAGAAGGCAAATCTTTTGGTCTTTAGAAGAGTTAAATGATTATATTTTTTGAAGTACCAGGACCATTGTTACTGCAAATAAGACGCAACAAATATGTGTAATGTAAAAGCCCTCTTTCATTAAATGTATGTGTTATTGCACCATTACACATATTGTCCTACTACTAATAACATTTGTAGGCCTTTTGGTTACCATTGAAGCACAACACAAAAAATATTTGAATCTTTCGCCTATTAAAAAAATCACGGAGGAAATTACAGTTTCAACAGTCCCCCTGTGTAGTACGGCTCTTTCCATAAGGGGGCAGCACATGACAGACCACTTTCTGTCTGGAAACGTTTGCTCAACGATAAGCGCCCCACATCCCATTACAACCAGCATGTAACCAAGGCAACCGGTTACCCCCACGCAGATTCATCAGACTTCTTTTTGTTCTTCAACCTTCCAGGATACATGTGAGACAATCTTCTCTCTCTGTCTCTCTTTCGCTCTGTCTCTGTCTCTCTCTCTCTAAATTCAAGATAATTTTCCTATTAATTGATGCAGATATAATGTGCCTAGGTGCCTGTTTGTCAGGCTCGTGTGTTCATTGTGCGTACATTGCCGATCCATTGCATCACTGCAGTAACCAACATGACTTATCAGTTGACACTTCTCTCTGTCTCTCTCTCTCTCTGTCTCTCTCTGTCTCTTTAAACCCAATCCATTAATCAACGGTCTGAGATCAGAGATGTCTCAGATTTGAAGCTAGTCTATACACGTATTAATATGAATCTGCCAATGTAGATTCATAGTTTGGGATCGATCTTAGATTATGAAACACAGAAATGTTCAATGCAGTGTAAAACATACTTGCACTTATCTTTTACTAAGTCACTATTATTAACTGACTATTAATTGCTTCTTTCAAGAGTCAGAGCAGAATGGACATGAGGGTTCGGGTTCGGGTTCGGGTATAATCTCTGATGTGGTTGTGGTCCTTAATCTTCCCTGTAATCCACTGCATTACCGTGTTAACGTCATAAACACTCTCACTCTGAGAACATCATGTCCACGACCTCTGACCCCCGGTTAACATAAACACACAACACAGAGCTGCTATAGGGGCGTGACCTCTAGAGTACGGAGCACTGCTATTAATCCTCCAGGCTGGAGGACGGAGCGATGCTATTGGTCCTCGTGTCCTATTGCTTCTGTTGGTCCTCATCTCCTAATGCTGCTGTACCAGCTGTATGGAGCTCCGGTTGGTCTCATCTAATGCAGGTTATCGGTCTTCTGCCCCACAGCCGTCCAGTGGCCACAGCTGGGAGACGGCATCTTGGCATATCATGGGATATACGTCCGGGCTATGGATCGTCCCATGTCTAGGTTCATTATGGTGTGATACTCCAGGCTATGGAACATACCATGTCTGAGTCATGGAAACAGTGTGTGTGTGTGTGTGTGTGTGTGTGTGTGTGTGTGTGTGTGTGTGTGTGTGTGTGTGTGTGTGTGTGTGGTCGTGTCCTCTCAGCAGTGACTAATGGACACCATTCAGAGTGTTTTTTTGTACTACCATGAACTCCCCCCGCCTCTCAGACGGTGATGAAAGTTGAATTCTGAAGGCCACAGCGTGGGCTACAGCACAGCGTCGACTCGTCATCCTTTTATCTAACGCACCCTCTCTCACCTCCTTCCCCTGTTCTGCAGAGATACTCACCGGTCTCTGTGCATGCTATTTTAAACACCAGGACGCTAAGCTCGCTGGGCTCTGTGGGTATTCCTCCATACATAATATGGTATTCTTGGAAAATTAGGATAACATTGTCTGGTATGTGTTGGGTTTTAGAAGGGCTTGAAATCGAGTTGACCTATGACATTGAGTTACGCAAGGCTGTTATGTTTGTGCTTCTGCACCTGCACATGTGCAGCGGAGAGACTGTGTGAGTTACAGCACGACAGGACAACGTGGAGTCAGCTCTTATCTGGGCTACAGAGGGCTGTTATGCAACTGCACAATGACATTGAAGGTGGTCTCTCTCTCTCTCTCTCTCCCTCTCTCACACTTTCTCTCTCACACTTTCTCACTCTCACTTTCTCACTGTCCCCCTCTCTCTCACTTTCTCTCTGTCTCTGTCAATCTCTCTCCTATTGTTTCCAATTTTCTTATTAAAAACACAACGTATGTATATGGTTCATTCAGAGTAAATCCTTTCTACATTAGAGCTAGGGAATGGATTTCAGAAGTTGGCAAGTGTTTTTACATCGTGCCAGCCGTGCTGATAATGTGGCGTCATGGTTCTTATCACGATGGAAGTCTTATCAACATGCTACCGGGAGGGACTTTGGAGGGTCATGAGTGTATCATGTGCTGTGACTCTAATGAGTAGATATGGTTGTGTTCTGATACAAAAAGGGTCCACACCTCAGATACCACAGCTCTGTTATGATCAGACTACGTAGCACAGCTTAAGCACTCGTATGATGGAGATCATCACCGTCCCCCCTGTGGCTCGAGACCGGCTGTTCAAAAACACGTAGGCCATGCATCCCTGGCATCGTGTGACTCGCTTCGGCCGCCACCGTCCAAACAAGACGCCTTCAAACATCTAAAATAACTTTCCAGAGAGCCAAAGTCCTGATCCCGGAATACAACAGGAGGATGAATCTAGTTATGCTCTCTGTCCCTTCTCTTCAGACCTCTATTTAGAGTTTCACAGGCCAGTGGAAATAGAAGTGATTGTCTGCATAGCTCACGGCTCCACGCTGATCCTCAGTCAGTGAATGTGTCTTAATCTCCCCCTGCTCCCCCCCCCCGCCCCCTCCATGTCTCTCTATGATGACATGATGATCTCCTGACTCCCAGCCAATACAGGCCGTAAACAACAGATTATCACCTGTTGGCACATGAATCCCTAATTAGGTATGGACAACGTCTAAGCTAGATGTCGTCAGGAGACGTTATAAATCAAATGCTAACGATAGGCGAGACATCCTTATGAGAGCCCTAAGCCGACGGGAACGTGCGAACGAACCCCTGAGTGACAGAGGTATCGGCTCTCACCATGCTGGAGGGTGCACGGTCGAAACGGGGGGAAAGCTGGAAGTATAACAGTAGTAATATTCAAAAATATCCTAAATGTCTCTCACAGCAGCTTTGTGTACACGTCAGTTCTACACACACTTCATACTCGTGTTTATAAACCCGACAGGATATTCTGCCCTCCTATGACGAGACCAGCAACTGGAGGAGACGTCAACAGTATTTCCACATCCAAAAAAAATGTCTGACTCGGTTTCCTCAAGCTGCCACTGGAGGAACAGCATGCCTGGTACCAGTCGGTGGCTTCATTGGAATCCTGCTTTTTAAGTGCAAAAACGGTTTCAGTGGCTTCTCGGCGAGCTGGCTGGGACACCACTGAGGATGAACTGTGATTAACTCTTTCAAGCGGATCCCAGAGTCCTGGAGAGGGCGTCAGATCTGCCTCAACATGCGTCAGAGCGGCAGGCTTTCCTCCAGATAAGCCCTTCAGATCCGTTTGTGGTGTAGTTTGCTACCAAACGACGACATCGCCGATCTCCCTCCCCTCCAAGGCCTCCTCCGGGCTTCAAGGATTAAAGACTTCGACGTGAGGTCCACAACCAGAAGGTACACATGGCAGGAGTTCCCTTAGACACGGTCACATGGTCCCAGGTTTAAAGTTGGTTCACTGCTCTGAAGAAACAATAATAACAAACACAGTAGGTGCCGGTCACCTCAGATGAGCCTCTTGTAAGCACACCAACTCTTTTGCACTCTCTAACCCAACTCCTGCCACAGTACACCGAACTGCCAGGTACAAACCACCCATGTGTTGACAGGTGTTGCGGTACAGGGATTTCTTTGAAGTCAACACAGCACTCGAGGGCATCTGACCTATGACCTCGAAATTCTCCGTCAGGACAAAAGGCGCCTCGCTTCAAAGCCTCTCTCCTGCATTTTGTTCTTCTATATATAGATTCACCAGTTTACATACATAGCATTCCTAATGCATGCAACGTAGAGCTCAATAAAGAGCTGAGGGGACTGGCCCGCATTAATCGAATTTCAATCCCACAGGAAACCGCACACAGCTCAGGTTGACTTCCGTCCCAGATCACTCCGATCTCTCAGGAGTCGGAACTAGCCTTCAGAGCCGCCCGACGGTGACCTGAAGGTTCCAAACCCCGTCCTATCAGGAGGCCGGGAGGAGACCACCGTCCTATCAAGAGGGCGGGAGGAGACGGGGGCAGAGCGCTGTCTGATCTCCCGGTGGTGCCAGACGTCTAGCTCTCACTCCGTCGATTGGAGCGCACGGATCATGCAATTTTTCCTCTGAGCCCCATCGCCCGCTCATTCTGAAAGTAAACATTAACGCAATCAAAGTCTTTATCACAAAAAAGGTTTATTTTCCAGACACTGTAGACACAAGTTTACAAGAGGTGCTTGCAATCGCACAAAAACACTAAGTAAAGTCAAATCCCAATCAGAACAGAATCTCAGAACAGTTTTCTGGAATGTAGTATTTTTCATTTCTAGCTATACGTCTTTTTGTTTACAAATAGCACCAATAAATAAGTCTCTACATAGTCCTTATATATGGTTCTGATACATGCACTGTCTTCCTTATTGCCCATTTAAGGAATGAAGAGAAGTACATCAGAGAGAAATCAACTAATTAATCCACAAAGCAAGAACAGGATTCGCTTAAAATGCCCTTTGAAAATACAGGCAATAAAGTAGAGGGGAGTGAAATGTTGGACATTACAAAAACGCTACATTCCCTCATCTACGACAACAAGAAATGTCCTTCCGACAAACAGCAAAATAACAAACTAACAAATATTCAATGTAGCGGATTCAGCTTCCAACGAGCTAGCGACCCAGCGGTCTCGGGTTGAGGACACGGTGATAACGTCCTCGGTACTACGAGGTCGCGGCCCGGGAGCCGGTGAGCCAGTGAGCCGGGACCAGCGGCCCGGGTCCGAGTGTAGTTCAGGCCCTCACTAGTGTGAGCTGTGCTTTACACCGACGGCAGTCTGACAAGTCTCAGTCTCTCCACAGGAAGCACCGACAGAGGCTCAAAGAAGAGCTACAAAAGCGCCACACGATGTTTCCCTCTCGTCCTTCACGAGGATAAAGTAATAAAGTAAATAAACGAGTTGGTAACAGAAGGAGCGGTGTGACGGAGACGTACGAGGTCGCTACAGAGCAACACCCCTCCGTCAGCAGGGGTCGCCCCCCTGGGGTGGTCCAGCCTCTGACCACTAAGAGGAGCGGCTTCCTCCGAGGCCTGGGGGAGGGAGTCATCGCCACGCGTCCTACTCCCGCTGGTGGCGAGGAGGGCGACAAGGGTGGCTCCGCAGTGGGAACCACGAGAAGACCCCCGCACTACCCCAGACCGGACCCCACGGGCGGGGTTCCCCTCCCCCTGTGGAGGAGGGGGTCTGGCTCTTCCCCGGGTGCCTCTCAGCACCACTCAAGAGAGGAGTCATTGAATCTCCGAGCAGAACAGACTCTGCGGCCGGCGGTCTAGTCGGCGCCGTGCTCCTGCAGCCGGGAGATGAGGGTGATGAGGTTCTGCAGGCCGAAGATGAAGCCCTTGTCGCCGCCCTCGTGCAGCACGCTGTCCTCGCCGTAGTGCCGGCACGTGGTGTGCGCAAAGTCGATCATGTGCACGTCCACCGGGGACCCCCCCGCCTCCGGGGCGCCGCGGGCCGAGCGCCCGGCGCCGCCCTTCGCCCCAGCGCCGCCCGCCGAGGGAGACGGGGGGAACCCGAAGGCCTCGTCCTCCCCGTCGTACTCCTCCTCGTCGGAGGGCTCGTCGTCCTCGCCCTCCTCGCCGCCGCGGGGCCGGGGCCGGGGCCGGGTGTGACCCCGCTGGGGGTCGCCGTCGTAGTTGATGAGCAGCGAGCTGGAGAAGAAGCGGTAGGACTCGCAGGCCTCCAGCGTGGCCTGCATGTCCCGCAGCCGGCGCAGCACCGGGGAGAGCAGCTCCTGGCGCAGCCGCCGCCCGTTGTGGAAGAACTGGTACAGCGCCTGCTTGAAGCCCGGCAGCGTCAGCTTGCGGCCGTGGTACTTGTTCATGAAGATGAGCTGGCCCGAGTCCGGGTGGTACACCTGCAGCGGGCAAACACACAACGTCAACAACTGTAGCGGGCAAACACACAACGTCAACAACTGCAGCGGGAAAACGCACAACGTCAACAACTGCAGCTGGCAAACACACGTCAACAACTGCAGCGGACAAACACACAATGTCAACAACTGTAGCGGGCACACACACACAACGTCAACAACTGCAGCAAGCAAACACATGACATCAACACCTACAGCGGGAAAACGCACAACGTCGACGTCAACACCTGCAGCGAGTACAGGCAGTGCTATGACTAAGGCGGGCCAACGAGAGACCCTGAGCGACACAGCATCCTCCAAGACGTGGGGGTCTTCCGACCCCGTCCTAAACCATGCGTTTTCTGGCCAGGCAGAGCAGCAGGATGTTAAGAAGCCTTCACCCTCACGTAGCATGCATCGCTTTTAAAAGGCTGTGTAAAACCGTTTTTAAGCGTCTAGCAGCCAGAGATGCTCCAGTCCAGAAGCAGAGCGCCAAGTCAGAACAGAACAGATCATCTTAACGGTACACAGGAACAGAACTTGTCCTTTTGGGGGATTCCTTCCTATATAACAACGATTCATAGAGTAGATATTATTCCACATATAATATGTATTAGTATGTATATAGTTCCTATGTGTAACACTGTGTGAGCTGAACAGTGAGCTGAATAGTGAAGGGTGAGCTGAACGGTGATCGTATGGTGAGCTGAACGGTGAGCGTACAGTGAGCTGAAAGGTGAACGTACAGTGAGCTGAAAGGGGAGCGTACGGTGAGCGGAAAGGGGAGCGTACGGTGAGCTGAACGGTGAGCGTACGGTGAGCTGAAAGGTGAGCCGTACCTGCATGCCACAGAGGCGGACCCCTATGGAGGCCGACGTGCTCTGCTGGCACTTCCTGGTGTGGTTCGCCTTCTTCTCCTCGGAGGCGTCGTCGCCGTGCTGCCGCGTGCCCATCTTCAGGTCCAGCACGCACGGTACCGAGTAGCGCCACGTCAGGTTCTCGAGCAGGATGAATTCTGGGCCGGGGTCAAGGGTCAACACACAGAGCCACAGAGGGGTTTTCCCCCCCGAGCCAGTCCACGCCACACCACCGACCGACCCTAACCCTGACCCACCCCAACCCTAACCCTGACCCATCCCCGACCCTGACTCTAACCATTGAAGGATACTGTGCTGGTTGCGGAGCTTGGCCGTGTCCCTCAGCTTCTGCAGCAGCTGCTGGTGACACTTGAGTCTCCAGGGGTTGTGCTTGGTCTTCTCCTGGCTGAGGAAGAGGACCTCGGCCTGCTGGACCTCCTCCCTGCACACACACACACACACACACACACACACACGATTAATGTTGTTGTTTAAGTACTCAGTCCTCTATTCCAACAACAAAATACATGGTATGATTTTGTAGCAAGCTAATCCCACTAGCATGGCTCAGTACCGTGCTAATCAAATTGGGCGTAGCTCGGTATTATCTGGAACCGTGCTAATCAGACTAGCGTGGCTTGGTACCTTCATAATCCCACTAGCATGGCTCGGTATTATCTGGTCCTGTGCTAATCCCACTAGCATGTCCCTGTACCGTGCTAATCACAACAGCGTAGCTCGGTATTATCAGGAACCGTGCTAATCAGACTAGCGTGGTTTGGTACCATCCTAATCCCACTAGCATGGCTCGGTATTATCTGGTACTGTGCTAATCCCACTAGCATGGCTCAGAACCGTGAAAATCACAGTAGCATGGCTCGATATCATGCAAATCCCATTAGCATGGCTCGGTACCGTGATAATCATCTAGCTTGGCTCGGTCTAATCTGGTAGAGAGCCGTGCTAATCACACTACCGTAGCTGTGTCCATTCTGGTAGAGAGCCATGCTAACACTAGCGCGGCGGCGGCGCTCACCTCACGAGCGCGTCGTCCTTGCGCAGCGCCCGCGCTCTCTGCTCCTTGCTGTAGCTCTCCGTCTCCCCCAGCGGCGGCTCCCCGCTCCTCTTCAGGGCCTTGGGCTCCGCCGAGAGCCGCTCCTCCCGGGGGGCCGGCGGGGAGGGGTCCCCCGGGGACGGGTACGCCATCAGACACAGCTTACCCTCCTCCGTCTCCTCGAACCGCACCGACACCACGCCTGGGGAGGGGGGGGGAGACAGACAGGCAGAGACCGAGAGAGACAGGGAGAGAGAGAGACCGAGAGTAAGAGAGAAAGAGAGAAAGAGAGAAAGAGAAAGAGAAAGAAAGACAGGGAGAGAGAGAGAGAGAGAGAGAGACACAGGGAGAGATGATTTAGTTTAAGAAATAAACCGAATGCCTAGATATATTCAAACCGATAAAGCAGCCATTCTGACGTCCTTACATTAACGAGCTATAAGATCAACAGCGTGGGCAGAACATTGGAACAATGACATTGAAGTAGGCCACAATAATGCTGATAAACCCCAAGGTACAGCAAACATGACATCCTTTAATGACCAGAACCACCACCAACACGACCCCATGATGACCTCTCAGCGGTCCCCATGCCCGGTCTACAGCGCTGTGAATCAAAGCCCAGAATGCATCAGGTCCGAGGTCCCCACGGAGACCACTGCACTAGGACACCCGGGGCGCTCACTGCATCATCCCCCAGCTACAGGGGCGCGTGCTCGTCTGAGCAACAGCAGAGCTCTGAACCCTGGGGGGCATCTTACTTCTCTGACCGCTCGCCCCCACACGGTGACGTCACTGTGCTGCAGAATCTCTCCAGCCTCTGAAGTGTCCCGACTGCCCCCCCCTCCTCCAGGGGAACAACGGAACCCGGGGTTCTGTAGGGTTCTCTAAAGCTCATTCACTACTAGAACCCGGGGGGTCTGTGGGGTTCTCTAGAGCTGGTTCATTACTTTAGTTTCTGCAGAACCCAGAGCAGTTAGGCCCCGGTCCTCGGAGACCCCCACGGTGGGGAACATTCTCAGAGTCTCTCCGCCGTTCACGCGGGGATACAGCCCTTGATTTTGAGCCAGATGGGGTCTGGAGGGTCCGGACCCCTCAGTCAGTAACCCAGGCGTGGTCAGCGGTGATAACACAGACTACAGCCGGAACTTAGAGCTCTGAGGGTACACAGGAGGGGAGAGCAAACGATTTAGAATAAAAGACACTGCTATGCTCCATCTGCTAGGAGAGAGACATGGAGTAAAGCCGTGTCTCTCTGCTCGGAGAATCAAGGCTATGCGAGGAGAGAGACATGTCTCAGCCAGGAGCCACTGTGCTCATGGCGGCATAGCGAGGGCCTCCCAGGACGGGACTAACGGTACCCGGTATGAGGGGCTGCCAGAACGGCACATACGGTACCCGGCGAGGGCTCTCCAGGACTGAACTAACGGTACCCGGCCGGTATGGTCATAAACTAGCCTTCCCTACACCCTCCATTCACTCCGGTCTGATATGTCGGTTTTGATCGGTCAAAGCCCTCCGTGTGTCCATAACCGCAGAGGTTCCCTTGTCACTGCTTGTAGGTTGGATTTGGACCGCAACTGCACGGCAGGAACCGAACAAGAACCGAGCGGTATCGAGACCAGGGAACGAACGAGTCCGACCATAGCGGTCCTGAGTACAGGACACGAACGAGTCCGACCTGAGCGGTATTGACACCAGGGACCGAACAAGAACCGAGCGGTCCTGAGACCAGGGACCGAACACAGACCAGATGACATGCAGTCAGTAACTTCACACTAATCCACCATTTTAATGATTCCACTAGAATAGCCTTCAGTCCTAGAAGGCTGAGCTCCAGGAGGGAACCAGATACATTAAGACAAGCCGTTTGAACCGTCTCACCTTTATACTGAGGAGTGAACTTCCTGATCTCCGGAGGCAGGCTCTTGTAGAACTGGTGCTCCCGGGGGATGAGCGGCTTGCAGATGGCCTGCTCCCCGAAGCGCATGATGCAAGAGTGTCCGGCAACCTGGTGCACGAAGGGCTCCAGCATCACCCCCTTCACTTCTGCCTTCAGCAGCGCCTCGTGAGCAGGACCCATCCTCGCTCCGCATCGGACGGCGGGGTGAACGGGACCGACCAGGGCTGCGGGGGGGCGACCAGCTCGGTCACCGGCGGGGCTCCCTATGGTGTAGTCCGGTCGTTCCTGTGTCCACCACCAGGGGGCGCTGCGGGTCGTCTGATTCACGTAGAACAAAACAAAGGACGACAGGAAGCAGAGAAAGGACCTCTGCGATTCTTTAATTTCCGGTATATTCAACTCCAATGTCTGAATATGAAAGCGATCCGTTACTGATGGAGGTTATCCGCGTTTATGTATTTACGATACGAACAATATTTGCACAGTTGGTCGCTTAAAAAATTGTCCGTGCGTTAACATGTCCGTCCACCATCGTCCTCTGTACCGAAACTGACGTCGGCGCGAACATACAGCCTGCCAGCGCCGCTGAGCCCCTCCTCCCTCAGCAAGTAGCCAATCACAGGTCGGTAGCTGTCACTGGGCGGGAACAATCGTCCGGATAGGACAGAAGAGGATTTTACTGAAACGAGCAACAAAGCGTCGGGGGGATGGGGCTCAACTGAAAAACAAGACGTAGGCATGCGCATAATGTCCTATTGACGTTCCACGAGGACTCGGCTGACACCTCTGTCTCCACCTGCAGAACTCATGTTATGGAATCAGAACATCAACATGCAGCACACAACCCACTAACTGTTCTGTCAGATATATTTTGCATATTTTACTTTTCTTTGCATGTAGATTGTACAAAATGTGTATTGCTAAAAACCATCGCCACTCATAAGACTCCCTTGCATACATTATCATCGAATGACAAACATCATGCTTATTAAATGCAAGAATGAAACGATTAACAGAAATTGAAGATGTTATTGAACTTAACCAAAATATTAGATACTTAAACATTCTCTACTATATGTGCACATATTTTTTTAATTGCATTTCAGTGAATTTGTGCACAATAAAGGAAAAATAAAAATAGTGGCATACCATCTGAAAATATAACCTATTCTCATCTACCTACTCTGACTGGGTTATTATGGGATGCCTGGAAAAACACAAGTCAAGTCAACAGCAAGATGGCCGCTATGCAGTGCACGTCATTAGTGCACGTCAGGTAGTGCACGACTCTAGTGCACGTCAGTTTAGTAGTGCACGTCAGCCGAGAGAGAGGAAGAGACTATTGGAATGTGTGCTTGTGTGTGTGTATGCACACCCGTGCACGTGTGTGCATGTGTGTGTAGGGGAGAGCAAAAAGGAATGATTATTTTGCTTGCAAATGTTTCAATGCATTAGTCTGTAATGGGGTCATCCTTCTCTGTAGAGATCATCACCGTGCTATCGGAGGAGTCCCTTTGTGGTGCCTCAGCCCCTCTTAGCCCCCCTCCAAGCCCTCTCTTGGCCCCTCTCTGAGCCCCTCTGTAGGGCTCCCCTCCTGACTGATGACATCATGCCTAGCCCCCCAGCGTGGCCCCTGTAGACCCCCCCTCCAGACTTAGCTCCAGGACCCAAAGAAGTTGGCTCGATGTGCTAGGGTCAGAGCCTCTACAGTGGCACATTCCCAGGCAGGAGGTTTTCCATCTCCTGGACACTTTCCCCGGACAGCCGATGTAAAACACCAGCGCGTTGGGGAGCGGGCCAGGGGGAGGGGCCTGTATCCATCCACGCCCGAGGGATGCGTTCGTAAAAACACCCTGTGGATAGAGAGCACCACCGCTGACATCCACACCCGGCCGGCGGCAGCAGTTAACCTTAACACACCCCGTCCCTCTCAGAGATTCTCTCTGTATCAGTCTCTGTTTCCCCCTCTTATACACAACAGAACCGCAGAATAAACCCGGCATGGTTCCCGGCGGTGATCGGTCCACCGTATGTAAACACATCCAGTCATCTGGAGCGTTTGAGGAAACGAGCCAACGGCCAGAGCCAGGAACAGGGTGTGCTCTGTAACCTTCCGCACTGCCGAGGACAGGCCTGATGGTCTGTTGGTTTGTGTGCTGTAACACATCTCCCCTCTGAGTTCAGCCTCTAGAGGGGGGTCAGCCTCTAGAGGGGGGTCAGCCTCTAGAGGGGGTCAGTCTCTGGAGGGGGGGGGGGGGGGTCAGCCTCTAGAGGGGGTCAGCCTCTAGAGGGGGTCGGTCTCTGGAGGGGGGGGGGGGTCAGCCTCCAGAGGGGGTCAGCCTCTGGAGGGGGGGAGGGGTCAGCCTGGAGGGGGTCAGCCTCTGAAGGGGTTCAGCCTCTAGAGGGGGGTCAGCCTCTAGAGGGGGTCAGCCTCTAGAGGGGGGTCAGCCTCTAAAGGGGTTCAGCCTCTGGAGGGGGGGAGGGGTCAGCCTCTAGAGGGGGTCAGCCTCTGGAGGGGGGGAGGGGTCAGCCTGGAGGGGTCAGCCTGGAGGGGGTCAGCCTCTGAAGGGGTTCAACTAGATCCAGGGAGGGGATGAGGATGAGTCCAATGTCCTCTAGAGGCTTCACTCAAACGTGCTAAGAGCTGCAGTACTTCTATCGTACTGTTGATGCATCACTGACACATCGCGTTGATCTCTGGTAGAAATAGATCCGACCCCTAATCCGTGGCAATAAATAGCCCGTGGGATGTGGAAGAGGATGTTTAAACCAAAACTGTCAAAGTAAACAAGACCATCAGTCTTCAACACGCAGCCACATGGACCAACCGGAGCTATAACCGACTCAGGGGTCACAAGGTCAACACGTCAGGTCAAGTTGAGTCAAGCGGTGGTAGGTCTGGCTCTGTAGGCCTGCTCAGGTTGTGGGAGACGGACTGCAGAAGGCCATCAGAGCCGCGTCTGACCAGCGGCTCTCCACCACCCAGCAGAACCTGGACCGGCCGGGCCTACAGAGGGGATCTGGGGGTCTGGGAGGGGCAGCTGGTGTTTTCAAGGGGGGGGGGGGGGGGGGAGGCAGTCTGCTTCAAGGTGGACTGGGGTTGGTAAACATGTGGAATATACGCTGCAATACGATACGGCCTCTGTGTGCGCAGCTGTTTGTGCCGTCAACACATGTCTGTTTAGTGACCACACAGCCTATTGGGCCTACTGGTGTGTTGGGTCTCCCTCAAGGGGGACTGGTGTTGGTAAACATGTGGACCAGCTCCAATAGGATACGGCCTCTGTGTGAGCAGCTGTTTGGGATGTCAACCGATGTCTGTTTGGTGACCACACAGCCTCGTGGGCATGCATGTGCAGGATTAGGTACGAGAGACAAGTGGCTCCTGGCTCTGCCCTAGTTTAGTGCAATCCCTTCAGCTCAGGGCCAGCACCAAAGGGACTGCCATGTGGACGTGACGACATGAAACAGGGCGAAATAACGCCTTCATCTCTCGAGGGATGGCCTGTGATCCAGCAGCGCTTTGAGTCCAGGTCGGGCTTTAAATAACCCAGCTTTAGATCCAGTCCCGGCACACCGCGTAACCTGACACAATTATACGCTGCGTCACGGCCCCGTCTCACTGCCCTGTCTCTCTGGCCATGCAGTCTCACCACATCTCGACATGGAAAGATACTAAAGCACTCCAGGAATCCCTGTGTAACTTCAACCTAAGAGCTGGTTGGTTCAACAACACACGTCCACCATCTGAGTCCAGCTGCAGAGGGGGACAGTACAGCACAGTCAGTACTTTTACATTTACATTTGCATTCAGTGCATTTTGCAGACCCTTTATCCAAGGCGACTTACAATAAGCCCATTTGTCAGAAGAAAGTGAAATCTTGATAGAACCAATTGCAAAGCACTAACAATCGCTAGGTTAACCCATTCCCTGTATACAACAATGATAGCTGGGATAAGATGCTACACAATGAAGTACTATAACTAAATGCAGCATACAATAAGTGTGTACATTAATGGCCAGGACGTACAACGTACAATAAGTAAGACGGGTTTGATATCTGTCTCATGACCGTGAACTTTCAGGGCGGGCGACTGACCAAAGTTCCGCCGTGGGAAACTAAAGCCGGTGTTACTGGAGTGCTTGAGTAGAGGGACGTGGTCTCAAAGGTTCTGTGGCTCCCGAACAGAGAGCTCTGGGGAAGAAGAGAAAGTGCAGAGGTGACCTTCTCAACGCCGCCGTCCTATTGGTCAACGCGTCTGAATGCAGTCCAGCTGCTGTCAACACCGCCGTCCTATTGGTCAACACGTCTCACTGCAGTCCAGCTGCTGTCAACACCGCCGTCCTATTGGTCAACACGTCTAACTGCAGTCCAGCTGGTCTCAACAGCTCCAGTTTGGGCCGATGCATTCAGCAGTTGCATCAAAACATGCGATGAACTCAAACCAGTACTGCACACGACTGCATTGCAGAACGAAACCACACAAAGGAACAGGTGGAAAAAAACACAAGAGTATTATGGGTTGAATGCACACATTTGGCCAAAGAATAGTTTTCTTTTAGGACACTTTGGCCTGTGTTTGTTTGACGGCGTCTCTGTCGCTCTGGGAGTAAACACGGCCTCCGAGCCCGGGGGCGGAGCCTGTCGAGGAGAAGTGAACAACAAGCTTCTCTTTAAACCTCTGGCCTAAATTCCAACTCTCACTCAGAGGAGACGGGGGATTTGTCACTGTAGGATCTCCCGACTCTGATAGACGATCCGTCACACTTAGAGCTTAGCGCTTGTATAAGCTAACTTTCAGTCACATGCACACACACACACAGACACACACAAGGACACACACAAAGACACACACACATGGTGGTGTGGGCCTGCCTGGAGCCCGCCTGTGTGTGATGTATTCCATATGACAGGAGAATGTGTGTGGAGTTATGCAACTGAATCCTCTCAGACACGTGAAGGTACAGGAAGTCACATGCACCCGCACACCCAAACACACACACACGCACGCACACACACACACACACTCACACACACACACACACACACACACACACACACACACACACACACACACACACACACACACACACACACACACACACACACACACACACACACACACACACACACAATGCCCCTCTCTGATCCAACAGGAACACACACATGTTGACATGTAGATGTTTAGTCCAAGCAAACGAAGCCAAGAGGACACGGGTAAGGGGGACGGTAAGGAAGGTTTAGGAAGGTTCCTCAGGTTGCACAGGTTCCTCATGTTCATCAGGTTCCTCAGACACACTGGAAGGTTCTGTTGTTCGTTCAGTCCTTGAATCAGAAAATGATACAACAGGTACAGCAGTAATATCTAATCAAGGTTTTCATGGTTGAGCTCCTCAACTTGAGCTCCTCTGTTCAGCGCCATGCCTTCTGGTCTTCATTCGACCTAACAAAGTCGATAACCTTTGGATATTCTCTAATTAGTTCTGTAACATGATGAGAGGAAAGGACTGTTTGTGACAGAGAATGTCTTGAGTTCGGAAGTCCGGCCCAGAGGTCATTCCTGGTCTGTTGTGGTTTGAAGATTTTAAGGGAGTGACAGGGACTCTAGGAAAGGAGGCGTCCTTCCTGGAAAAACATGATTCCGTTTCCTGCTGCACACGTGCATTTGTCCACGTTAGAGAAACAGCATGTCTCTGTGAGTAAGACAGCTCAGATGAATGGATCCCAGTCTCTGTATATCAATGGTTGTATCCTGTAACAGCTACAGTATCTCACAAAAGTGAGTACACCCCTCATATTTTGTAAATATTTAATTTAATCTATTCATGGCACAACACTGAAGAATTGACACTTTGATACAATGTAAAGTATCCAGTTTACAGCTTGTATAACTGTGTAAATGTACTGTCCCCTCAGAATAACTCAACAAACAGCCATTAATGTCTGAACCGCTGGCACCAAAAGTGAGTACATCCCTAAGTGAAAATGTCCAAATTGGGCCCAAAGTGTTAATATTTTGTGTGGCCACCATTATTTTCCAGCACTGCCTTAACCCTCTTGGGCATGGAGTTCACCAGAGCTTCACAGGTTGCCACTGGAATCCTCATCCACGCGTCCTTGAGGACATCACGGAGCTGATGGATCAAAGTGTAATTTCTTCAGTGTTGTCCAATGAATAGATTTAATAAAATATTTACAAAAATGTGAGGGGTGTACTCACTTTTGTGAGATGCTGTAGGTGCTTCAATTGTATAATTGGTTCCCACTCTTTGGGGGCAGTCCCCAGAAATTCCTCAGAGAAACAAAATAAGATTGAAAGAATATTTGAAGAAGTGCGTCGGATGATATCTTCTCGATGTTTTGCAGGGCAGTGTAAAGATCCAGTGTAGATAGTAGATACATGTACTAACATCACTTTGTACTGTAACAGTCTGCCAAGACAAGCCCCTTTTTACAGCTGCTAGCCTCTTCGCCAGGGGGGCCTCGGACGGGTCAAAGTTCATGCTGCAGAATGCAGCATTACCTGCTGGCCGTAATACAACAGCCTCCATTTCCTTTGTTGTCATGAAACACTGATCTCAGGGACAGAGTGGTGGGATGATAACTGGTCGGGCCTTTAAGTCTGTTTCGAAGTCGTGTTAAGATGTGTATCGAGGATGGAAGTACGAACAAAGTAGCACTGACTGGAACATAGTGGTTCTAAAGTACAGAAGTACTGGTACTAGTTACTTCTAGTACCTAGTAGTAAGTGGGTCAACGTTGGGCATATTGTGAGAACAAATCAGACTGCAGGTTTCAGGGGCAATGATTGATTTACTTTTTCTAGGTATCAGCAGGTTTTGATAACGCAGCATTCAGCACGTTGATGGGCGCTAAGGCTGCTTCTGCAACCAGTGAACCCATGAAGTCAAGTAAAGGGCATTTCAGTTCCTGCTTTCGTATCTCTCCCCCCCCCCGCTGCAGTGTGGAAAGTTCCGAAGGCGAACCGGAGCGCAGGGGAAAGGTTCGGTGACCGATACCCAACACTCTGACAGGCCAGACTCCTGCATTCTGCATGCTGCTGACGTCTCACAGACAAACGCATGCATCCATGCAAGCTAGGAGACACACGCACACACACACCTGCACGCTAGTAGACAGACACACGCACACACACAAACACACGCTAGGAGACAAACGCACACACACTAGGAGACACGTGCACACACACACACGCACGCTCGGAGACACATGCACACACACACGCACGCTAGGAGACAAACGCATGTGTGTGTGTGTGTGTGTGTGTGTGTGTGTCTGTGTGTGTGTGTGTGTCTGTGTGTGTGTGTGTGTGTGTGCATGTGTGTGTGTGTGTGTGTGTGTGTGTGTCTTGCGGTCAGCCGGTGCATTCAGCCATGGTGTTTGGTGGTCCCAGTAAGAGTGTGGACGATGACCAGTAGAGGCCGTGGCGTCACCAACAGGGCCTGCTGATTACATAAGGCCCGCAACACACACTGCTCACCCAGCATGTACCAGACCACACTGTGTGTGTGGTCACACTCACATGCACACACACACATACACACACATACAGACAAAAAGACACACACACACACACACACACACACACAGACACTAAGTACGAAGGTCCAGTGGACCCAAGGTCTAACACACATGCAAGCACACACACACACACACACACACACACACACACACACACACACACACACACACACACACACACACACACACACACACACACACACACACACACACACACACACAGTTCTCCTACAAATGGGTTAAAACAAAGTGTGTTTTACCTTACTTCGCTGTTTGTTTGTTCTTTTCCAACAGTCAAGGCCAGCTGTATCAGATGTGTGTGTGTGTGTGTGTGTGTGTGTGTGTGTGTGTGTGTGTGTGTGTGTGTGTGTGTGTGTGTGTGTGTGTGTGTGTGTGTGTGTGTGTGTGTGTGTGTGTGTGTGGGTGTGTGTGTGTGTGTGTGTGTGTGTGTGTGTGTGTGTGTGTGTGTGTGTGTGATGCAAATAAAAAGGAACATGCAAATGAAGGGAAATGTATTTATATAACCTCATAGCCAAAGACCATCCAAAATACTTTACAGTACACAAGCAAAAGCACGATAAGAAGACAATGAGAACTAGAATAGCAAGCAAGCAGAAACCCCTCGAATAAAAAACTATAAATAGTCTCAAATGTTCAGTCGTGCAAGTAGAGGAGACTGGTGTGAGGATGAGGTTGAGGGTAAGGGACGGGTAAGGGTTAGGGTTAGGATGAGGGTTAGGGTGGTGGTGAGGGTTAGGGGAAGGGTTGACATACACACAAATACATATCATTAGGGCAGCACTTAGGCTAATGAGCAGTCTGAGCGACACCTGATCCTTAGCGGAGCCAGGCTGTAACAGAGAATCCCCGGAGAATCTCCTCACCAGCAGCTCACAGTCACGTTGTGCACCAATTCTAGTTCAATGTAAGATGGCTTTTTGTGTGCGAGACATCCATCGTGTTTAGCTTATTGAAGATACAGTCTGAGTTGAGAGGAGCTAACAGCTCCTAGCGGACAGAGCACAATGCTAGTTAGCCTTATCCCTCTGAACACTTCAGTACCAGTGGCTGCAGCGGTGCAAACACACCATTAAGCAAGTCAAACATAAACGTCATTTCCACCAGATTTCTATTAGTGTCCAATCTTAGATTTGATTGCTGTTTGCCGTTCAGGATCTCTGCATGAGTTGCTGTTGGACCCCTGGCCCCCCTGCTGCCTGGCGCCATGATGTTGTTGGTTCGGTAACCCAGGTATCAGCTCTCTCGCTCCCCAGCGCTGGCCCAACATTGGCGGTGCGGAGACTGATAGCAGAGCTTGACGTGAATACAGGCTATTAGCTCTACATAAACACAGTGGGCCG
Organism: Gadus chalcogrammus; assembly: GCF_026213295.1. Classification (NCBI taxonomy): domain Eukaryota; kingdom Metazoa; phylum Chordata; class Actinopteri; order Gadiformes; family Gadidae; genus Gadus; species Gadus chalcogrammus. The sequence continues at coordinate 5,326,349 of NC_079424.1, forward strand.
GACCAGATGATAACAGTGAGCCTATATGCTTGGCTCACATAAAGCTCAGTTTACAAAAGCCCACATCTGCTGACACAACGCAGGTAAAGTCGGCGACCGCCCGCCGCAGTCGAAGGCAGAGGCAAGCACCTCCACCCTGGCCGAGATGACCGGCTCCGTGTCTCCTCAGGCCTGTGGTGCGATGACCTCCACTCCACTCAAACCCCCTGAAGCCCGGGACTTATCGGCATCCCCGCCGTCAACAACTGTTCTGCAAAGCCGTTTTCCAGCTCATTTATTTTCTGCCGGTGTCAGTGCTGAGTCAGAGTCGTTACCTGGGACTCACGTGCTGCATAAACACACACGTGCATTTCGCCCTCAGGATCCCACTGTTTAGTTACTCCTGGTCTGACCAGCAGACCACAGCTGCGGGGGGGGGGGGGGGGGGGGGGTCTAGCCGTTGGTTTCCAGCTGTCACCCCCTAACCCAGATCTGGGTTAGTACAGTAAGTTCTCCTGAAGACTGTTGCAAGGCTTCCAGTAGATCTGAAAAGCTTGCCTTTGATCATCAGCCACAAAGAGGAGGTGAAAATGCAAATGTAATCTTTTGGCCCACACAATTCTGCTCAAATTTGTAGACGAGAGTTAAATTAGCAATCTCAAAATGTAGGCCAAGGTAAATTTGCAGTTAACCCATTCTGAATGAGACTCTACTTTACTCATATGTGGTTGCACGTTTTTCCTGATCATCATGGCAATGGATCTCAACGATTAAATATATTAACGTTCAAAAGCATTAACCCCTTCACACAGATGTAGCCCAGAATCAAATGTGTTTTTGGAATGCATCTCTCAAGGGTTAATGGTTCCCTGTTGACACATTCACAGCCCATAACCATGGTAATAGGTAGCGTGGAGGCCAGCCTTCTAGGGCCTGAGTTGACCTCCTCAACCATCTACAACACGAAGACCTCTTCAACCATCTACAACATGAACACCTCTTCAACCATCTACTCCATGAAGCTGATCAAACATGAGGCAAGGAGCCCATTGCATTCCTAAGAAACATACATCAAAGGAAACCAGTGCAGTAAATGTCCTTGTTCCTCCTTCCTGTATGATAACCATCACCGAGCCTTATTAAACAGATAGTTATTCTGGGTGCTGTTTTTTATCCGGTACATTTAAATGCCATCTCATGCAGTCAATGCCTCGCTTACGGCCCATAATAACCAGGTTGAGCTGGAACGTCTCCAGTTTGAAACATGTGATAGACGAGCTGACAGAACGGAACAGAAGAACGCCTCACAGTCGTTCATACGAGCTCAGCCTGTGAGAGAGATACGATCACATTGTGTTCTATCTCCCCTGAGGCTTCACTTCCTCATTGGGTTCAGCAGAGCCAATCGCCATGACAACAGGGCGAATCCTCACACATAGAGGAAGTTCCCTCGGAGGGGTTATGGCCAAAAGTACTCCGGTTCTGGGTGTCGACCAATGGAACGTTTACTTTATTATGTCTGCATATCATGCCAAACATAAAGTCATAAACTCTACACGAGTCAGTCACTATAACCATAGTAATGAGTTACATAAGTCTGAAATAATGAAAGAGGTCTTTAAGACATGTCTTCAGGGTTAAACCATGGACTGCTTAACTGTTTACTACTGGGGTTCGTGTGTGGGGGAGGGAGTGGGGGAGAGGGGTAAGAGAGTGGGAGAGAGACACAGAGCGAGAGTCTGTTAATCATGTTCATGTTTTTTAGGGCTTTCCTAGAAGGCTTCTGTGGTTTGGGACATATTTGCACAAGTGTGTATATGTGTGTGTAAGTCATGTGTATATTTGATGTGTGTGTGTATGTGTGTGTTTGTAAGTGTGTAAGTGTGTAAATCATAAATGTTTTTCGGGGTTTCCTAGAAAAGGCTGTCTGGGAGAGCGACCAGATTCTGGTTGGCCGTAGAACGTGAGCACAATAACAGCTCAGGTTCCACGGTTTAACAATACAATAAAGACAACGTTCACACACCCACCTTGTATGCAGACATATAGAAACACAACCACCTTTACACACAAGTGTGTTCCTGCTGGAACACACACACATTAACCCAGCACACGTGGAACGGGATGGACGTAGCCTTGGGTTCTCTCAGCCTGAAGAACCGTACCAGCAGATCCTCAGCCTGAGGAACCCTAAAAGCAGGTTCTAAGCCTGAGGAACCCTAAAAGGAGGTTCTCTGAGGGGTGAGGAACCCTATACCAGCAGGTTCTCTGAGGGGTGAGGAACCCTACCTGCAGTTCCTCTCAACCAGCAGTTCCTCACACCTCCAGTAGGGGGCAGCATGCAGAACCTTTCTTCCTTCTAAAGGCTGACCTGTTATCAGAGTTGGCTTAAGGAAAGGACATGAGGAGAGAAGGACGTAGATAGAAGAAAGCCGTTGGAGTAGGCCGTAAAGAGGCGAGAAGGAGGTAGAAGGAGGGAGAGGGACAGGAGGACCGAAGGAAGGTAACAGCACGTGTGTTTGGTGTTAAGGATATGAAACGGTCTCTGTTATTTGCATGCTCTCTTTATCTGTGACAGATTTTGACTTAAAACTTATATTTTCTGTAGTCAAGTCATCCATTATGTGGGACAGCTATAGATATTATCAGACAGAATTGGAAAGGATTGGATTAAGATCTCTATACAAACATGGTGATTGGTTGTTATGAGGTAGTTCACTGTAGTGGTCTCACCAATCAAATCTTGGATTACTAGTCTCCATAAACAGAAAACGGGATAAAACGTTGGTATCCAAATCGTTCTTGTTTCCGTTTGTAGGAGTTTGTAGTCTCGAAGTAGAGTAGTTTCGACCCAATCAGGTTGGAACGCAACGATCTAGGAACCAGCCGGCTATTGGCTGACGATGACTTCGTTTTTGAACCGCCTTCATATTGGTTTACAGCTAATTGCCATCTTGCACTCTAACACCTACAAATAATACCCCTGATGTAGGCCTAACGTCTGTGGAGATGCTGGACTAGACCTCAAATAAAAAAATATCTGAAAAAACGCTTTGCACGATTAACGCCATCGCGAGACCATCGCGAAACGTCACGGACATCCGGCTACTCGCAGCCGCAGACAGATCGCCCGTCGTCGAGTTAAGTCTTCGTCAGATGGTAGTTTATGGTCTCCAAGATTATTCAATTACTTTACAACATCGGACGGGAGACGAGGTCAAACCTGTATGAACAGGTGTTTTTTGCTCTTTCGTTTTGACCAATCATGTTTCTGGAAGGTTGCTTCGTTAGCGCATGCTAGGCTATTAACCGACAACACTCATTTAGTAGTAAGCAGGAAAAGGGTATCTGTGAAGATTTAAAATCAACATTGTGCAGACTGACTGCAATATAAATAAAATCCCATTCTGAAAGTTTTGTCTACTTGCTTTAATCTTTTTGTCGTTGGTAGAATAAACAGGAAACCAGACGTAACCCCACCCCCTAAGGCTGATCGTTTCCGGTCCCTCGTCGCCCCCTAAAGGTTCTGACTGAGACGAACCTCAGCCAACCGGTCACATCTGAACAGGAACCTATTGCGGTGGGATTCAGTGGAACATCAAATTGGGCCGATGTGTGCTAATGGATTAAATACAGAAAGCCAAATGCATGTGTAACTTATTCTACAGTCACTTAATCAAGTAGGTTAATATGGGACCACGTGAAATAAGAGTGCAGTTGGTTTATAAATCATAAGCTACATGAACGTCTAAATATTAACGACATATATAATATTTATTTTAAATTCCAGGAATATCCTTTTACTATGTAATAGACCCTTACCCAGAGGTAAAAAGGTCGCTCGTAACATAATCTACCAGTACAGCGCACCAGTACACCGCACCAGTGGAGATGACCTCCATACTGGGTCCTCCTGCTGGGACTCCACATGTTGAAGGTGGGACTGGGAGTTCACCAGTTCCAGCGTGCCCTGCCAATCATTAATGTGTTCAGCCCTACGTCTGTTTATATCTACGGATGTTAAATGATCCGGTGAAACCTCAGCTCTGACCATTAGGACAACAACGCTCCGACCAGTAGGACAACAGCCCTGACCAGTGGGACCACAGCTCTGACCAGTAGGACAACAGCGCTTTGAAAAGTGATACCGACGCTCCCCCTGGCGGACAACTGATCTGACACACACTTCCCTTCGGATTACAAAGGCGTGGAAGGACTTTAAAAACACTCCAAATTCTAACAAACCGACATACCTGTTAGGAGAAATACAACAATGTGCGATCACAGCAGCCGGATTCGTCACCTGTTGTGATGAGAGAAGGACCTCAAACTCCCCATAAACGGGCTTACCTCCTTGGACTCACTTTTTCCACAATGATTGCACTGTTGCAAACGTCCTCCATATTGTAAATACTGTGTATTTAAAGTGTATCTTTAATTTATATTTTTATAGGAGATACTGGAATTTTAATATCCCACATTTTACTTTTACTTCTTTATTGTTCACCCGCTTTTGCATTTAAATTGCCAAAGCGGTTTGTTTCCCATGCCAATAAAATTTGTTGACTTGAATTTGGAGAGAGAGAGAGAGAGAGAGAGAGAGAGAGAGAGAGAGAGAGAGAACAGAACAGAACAGAACAGAACAGAACAGAACAGAACAGAACAGAACAGAACAGGTTCAGCAGTACGTAAACTAACTCGATGTGAAAATCAAAATATTCCTTCTGCCGAAACCCGGGATCGAACCAGGGACATTTAGATCTTCAGTCTAACGCTCTCCCAACTGAGCTATTTCGGCGGGATGCTATAGTGTGTTGACATTTTCATATTGTACTGTTTTATACATTTTCTTCATTTCTATTCGATGTACAAAAAGTGAAGATTATTGTAAAGATGTTAGGTAGACGTGTCCGTCTGACGTCACAGCATCATATATGCAGTATTGAAACAGGAAGTGTCGTGAGTTAATCAGTGCTGCAGCTCCTCCACCGCCAGAGGGCGCAATCAGCACGTCAGCACAAAACTACACTACAATAGACTACTAGGCTGCTAGTACATAATGATACACTATAGGCATTCGAATGCAACTCATATTAATATATATAATGTCACTTTGTTTTGTATTTGTAGTTTCCTCTAACTATTAGTAGTCATAATTAGTAAATAGTCTCCTCATATTGTTTGAAAACGATTGCAGGTTTAAATTATTGTTTAGTTTCTTCTGTATTTACTTGTTTAACTTCTACACAGGCCTACTTCTGATGCTCATATCACTGCATCTTAATGCAAGGTGTTATTGGGCATTCATAAAGCTATCATCTACTTCTGATCCTCCTAACGCATCTTAATGTAACATGGCGTTGGGCGTTCATAATGCTCTCCTCCTTTGGATCCATTCCAAACAGTGGAGACGTTCTCCTTCCTTGTCCCCTTGGGGATATGGATCTATAAGATCTGCTGCCCTGCTGAGGTGACGCGTGTTCAACAGCCTGCTGGGCAACACGTGCGGTTCTGTTTGTTTTGGTTCCGCGGTTCTCCTGCAGCAGCACTGCAGTACGCTGATCATCGTGTCATTTTGGCCCCGCCCCCTGCCCCCCTCTCGGCTCTGGGCCCCCGCCCCCCTCTTGGCTCCATGCCCCCACCCCCACTAATCCCCCCTCTGCTCTCTCCCCATCCTCCTCACGTCTCCCCCACACAGGCGCGTCTCCCTGCAGCCTCTCGTCTCTCTCTCCCTGGCTCAGCCTCTCTGGTTTCCTTCTCTCTCTCTCTCTCTCTCTCTCTCTCTCTCTCTCTCTCTCTCTCTCTCTCCTCTCCTCTCTCCCTCTCCCTCTCCCTCTCCCTCTCTCTCTCTCTCTCTCTCTCTCTCTCTCTCTCTCTCTCTCTCTCTCTCCCTCTCTCTCTCTCTCTCTCTCTCTCTCTCTCTCTCTCTCTCTCTCTCTCTCTCTCTTCCTCCCCAAGGTGACTTTCCCTCCTTCGCAGACACTGCAGCTATTTCCCTTTTGTTGTTGAGCCCGGGTGGACGAGATGAGAGATGAACCTACGCAAAATGAAGAGGGATTGAGAGAGAGAGAGAGAGAGAGAGAGAGAGAGAGAGAGAGAGAGAGAGAGAGAGAGAGAGAGAGAGAGAGAGAGAGAGAGAGAGAGACAGAGACAGAGAGAGAGAGAGAGAGACAGAGACAGACAGACAGACAGACAGACAGACAGACAGACAGACAGACAGACAGACAGACAGACAGACAGAAACAGAGAGAGAGAGTGGGAGAGAGAAACAGAGACACAGAGAGAGACCCCCAGAGACAGAGAGGGGGGGAGAGAAGGTAGAGAGGGTAGAGGGACTAAATGGGTTGAAGTCTTCCCCCGACCTGATGACACTCATGAAAGAGAACAGTTAAATCTGCTGTTTGCTTTTTCTGGTCTTTTTTTGCAATGAAGCAATAGCTATAGTTAGCCAGTACTGGCCTTTGGTGAAGTACTTATCAGGACCTCTATTAAAGTACTTATCAGGACCTCTAGCAAAGTACTTATCAGGACCTCTAGTAAAGTACTTATCAGGAGGACGTCTAGTAAAGTACTTATCAGGACCTCTAGCAAAGTACTTATCAGGACCTCTAGTAAAGTACTTATCAGGACCTCTAGTAAAGTACTTATCAGGACCTCTAGTAAAGTACTTATCAGGACCTCTAGTAAAGTACTTATGAGGTCTCACTGGTTGCAGGGCTGTGGTCCCACTGGTCAGAGCTGAGGGTTCACCTGATCAGTAACATCAGTAGATATCAACAGATGCACAGAAGTTATCGTAGGGCTGAACACACTAATGATGGCAGGGAACCGCTGGAACTGGTGAACTTCCAGTCCCACCCTCAACATGTGGAGTCCCAGCAGGCCAACCCAGTGTGGAGGTCATCTCCACTGGTGCGGTGTACTGGTACATAATATTACGAGCAACCTTTTTACCTCTTGGTAAAGGGTCCATAAAAGGATATTCCTTGGGTTTAAAATATATATTAGTAATCTAGTAAAGTACTTATCAGGAGGACCTCTAGTAAAGTACTTGAGTGAGGACCACACTGTTCCCCTTGTTGAGAACCCATCACCAGTCCTCTCTTTATTCATGCTTGCGATTCGCACTGTTGTCACGTGGAGGTTGAGAGTGGTTCCAGCGACTGGGAGATCCATCAGTAAACACTGATACAGCATCTGGGGCAGAGCTTCTAAATTTAGAGATCAGAGTAGCTGAACGGAGAAGACGAAAAGGAACATGGAAGATTACGATCCGATTTCAAGGTCCGGATGAACGTATGATAGTTGCTTGGCTTCTGAGACATCCTTTTTTGATTAATAGATGCCATTCTCCAGTCAAAGCCACGACAAGTTTGTCATACCGAGACGGATGATCCCGGCGTCTTGTTCATTAAGATTAGCCATGCTCTACATACAGCATTATCAAGTGTTGCAAACAAGCTACGCTGAATAATTCCTTAATGCGATGCAGAGGGATCTCAATGAATGTTTGTGATATTTAAATACATCCAATGATTTCCCCAGTGCCTTGTCCACATGCTAGTCAACATGCTAGTCCACATGCTAGTCAACCTTCTAGTTTACATGCTAGTCTGAGTCTCCATGCTAGTTGTTGGCCCTGAAGCGGCGCATTGTGTGAATATTAACGCAGAAACATAATCTCACTTTTTTGGAGGTCATGAAATTGAAATGAATACACAACTCAGCAGACTATAATGAAGGTCAACGGCGAACTGTGTTTGGTTCCATGAATGTAAAGACAGAAGGGAGCGAGATCGTTAGTTATATATATTGCAACTTGTTCTTTTTAATTACAGACTGTTCTGTTCTATATAATAACACATTTTTATAAATCATGTACAGTACTAACATTTGTCTATACACATGGTCATCAATGTACATTACAGAGTACACACATCACACCAACTACACAAACTGAAGTATTCTGTCTCTCTCCACTCACTCTCTGGCCAGCACTCCGACCACAGGGTCAAACTCTAACCTCAAGTGGACTTCTCAATATTTACATCCCTGAAAAATGTACACTGATTCAACAGAACTCCTGTCTTCTGCTCGGGTTCAGAGGTCAACGGGTGGGGGGGTGGGGTGGGGTGGGGGTGAGCCCAAACAGTCCTTCAAACCCGACAACACAGCGCTGTGACGGCCTGCAGCAACACGTTAGACTGAAACCAGTGGACTGAGTGCATTTCTACCGTCCGTCAGCAGGTAGTAAGGTAAGATCGAGCCCTGAGAGGAGGGAGGCTGGTGAGCTGATGTCCAAACAAGGCGACCCGCCACCGCTGGGCTAACGGTGAAGCTGAGACCTGACCACACAAACCTTACAACGCACGTTTACAGGGAGAATACATGAATAGAAAGAAAATAAATCTTTGCATTGATGTTGTTGCACGTCAATGCATTTTTTCGCATTGCTCTGAATAATTAAATTGCAAATGTAATGCGTTTAACCATTATTCAGTTATTCATTTTTAAAAATAACCTTTTACGCTTTTTGGATATCAATAATAAGTATAAGTTCTTCGTATTGCTGTTGTCACAAATTAAAAACAAAAAAATTGTAAATCAGAAAATATATGTATATAGATTCAGAGCTTATGCTAAACTACCTCATTGTAAAAAAAAAAAACTAAACCAGGATTCTGATTGAAATTCACCTCACTTGTACCGTTATTATCTTCGTATTAGAGGGAGCCGATACAGTCCAGCAGATATTGCTATTGCCTGCAGGTGACTGATGGCGGTAAAGTACTGGTGGATCATTTGGTGTCCTGCTTTCGCTGCAGATGGGAGGTGTTCTTCAGGGTTTTGGAATATAGATCAAAACTAACATCACAAGGGTTTGTTTACATACACGGGGGTCATTGCTGTACTTGATGATTTATTGCACATTATTGAAGACACAAATGCACACATATCCAACACACACACGCACACGCACGCCACACACTCCCACACGCACGCACTTGCGCAAACACACAAATAAAGTTTTTCATGCCTCTTATGAAACACATTTCTATCTATAATTTGGTGCTTTGTTTAGGAGATGTGATTCGAATAATTGAGCGCTCATTTGAATTAACCATGAGGTGTATGATGCATGTTCTGTAAACCTTGAATCCGAATGCTTACACTTTTATTTTGACTTTTACGTTTCATGTGCAAAACCGTTTCGCTCTTGATCATTTTATTGTAAACATACCGCTGGTCTTTGAGCACCGCAAGAAAAAACTCAATTAAGGCATGAAAAACACGTCCTCAACTGTCTGAGCAGATAGACACTGGTGTGCTTCACTTCACAAGCTTGTATTGGTAGATATATACGAGTGTCTCTACCTGCAATGGAGTAACGTTATGTTACCGGTTGTAACATACATGTGGATACCTGGGTTGGAAGCCTTGTATATTAATCGGCCACGGGTAAATCACATATTTAACATCATGTCACCTATTGCATGGCCACTGTTGCCATGGTGACCCGGTGGCCATTTTGTCATGCAGGGGTACTGCTGACTTGCGATGGCCTGCGTCCAATTAGAGCCCTGGGTCACTTCGGGTCAAGTGACCCTGACCTTTGTAAACGCTTTAACCTTCACAAAGTTCTGCACACACATATACCCACACAAACACAAACACACACCCTCACACAGACACACACACACACACACACACACACACACACACACACACACACACACACACACACACACACACACACACACACACACACACACACACACACACACCCTAACACACAGGACCCCGTCTCACTCCCTGACCGCGTCTGTGAGGCCCCGTTCGGTCGCCTCGCTGGCCTCCAGGCGGGACTTGCGCGCCTTCCTCTGCCCGCCGCCCTCCACCCAGGAGTTGTGGATGACGGCCCCCCCGCTGGGCGCCGGGTCCACCTGCAGCAGCGACACCACCCTCTTCTTCACCCGCGTCTTCAGCGCGCGCCGCAGCTTCTGCCGGGTGAAGGCGTAGAGCAGCGGGTGGAAGATGGTGGTGCCGTAGGCCATGGCCAGGAAACAGAGGCGGATCCTCACCAGGCCGTCGCTGGGGCCCAGGCACAGGATGAGCACGTTGACCACCGACAGCGGCGCCCAGCAGCCCAGGAAGGTGGAGATGATGATGAGGGACATCTTCAGCACCCGGCGCTGTCGCTCCCGCCGGTCCCGGTGGCGCCGCACCGCCCGCCGCAGGGCGATGATGGCGGAGACGGACGCCTGCACGCCCAGCGTGGAGGAGGCGGGCAGCGGCGCCGCCGGCCGGCCCGAGGGAGGGGGGGCGGCGGCGGCGGGGGCGGGGGTGGCGACGGCGGCGGCCGGGCCGGGCGAGACCGGGGGCGCCGGGGTGGAGGCGGTGGGCGTGGTGGCGGCCGTGGTGATGGCGGTCACGGTGGTGCCGCTGTCGGACACCACGAGGGGCACGGAGGAGATGGGCGGGGGGGAGGTGGGCGTGGGCACGGGGGACGGCAGCAGGGGGGCCTGGCTCTGGCTCTGGACGGGGCCCGAGGACAGCGTGGCCGTGGCCAGGGCCAGGTCCTTGCGCTGGCGCCTCCTCCGCAGGATCCGGCAGCCCGAGTCCGAGGACCGGGTGGCCCGGGTGGCCCTCATCATGTGGGAGCCGATGCGGATGTTCAGGGCCTGCAGGATGCGGGAGTAGGTGAAGAGCATGACCGCCACGGACACGAAGAAGCACGGCACCTGCAGCAGCAGGTGGTAGTACATGGACAGGCCCGTGTAGTAGCCCTGGCCCCCCACGCACAGAAGGGTCCGGTTCTGCCAGGCCGGGGACAAATGGTGGGGTGGCGAGGGGCTGGAGGAGGAGGGGAAGGAGGAGGAGGAGGAGGAGGAGGAGGAGGGGGAGGAGGAGGGGGACGAGAGGAGGACGGGGATCAGTCCGGTGGTGAGATCAACGTAGGGGTTCTGCTGCACGCCGTCGCCGTCCTCCGCGCTCGAGAAGAAGTCCCCCTCGAGGAAGGGCAGGAAGAAGACGGCGAGGGACACGGCCCACACGCAGGCCAGCAGCACGAAGGCGCGCCGCGGCGTCAGCAGCCGGCTCGCCGGCCGCACCGAGATGTCGTAGCGGTCCAGGCTGATGACCAGCACGTTGACGGCCGTGGCCACGCTGGTGAAGGTCACGCAGGCCTCGTGGAAGCAGCACAGCGTGGCCAGGCTGCCCACGCTGCCGCCGCCGTCGGCCGGCAGCAGGATGACGGCCACGGTCAGCGGCAGGCACAGCAGGCACACCAGGATGTCCAGCACGTGGAGGTTGACCGTGACCAGGTTGGAGACGGAGTCCACCAGGTTGGACTGGGCGCAGTACAGCACCAGCACCGTCAGGTTGCTGCTGAAGCCCAGCACTAGCTCCAGCAGGAGCACGGCCGTCAGGGACACCTGGAACCCCAGGGGGTAGGGGCTGCTCCAGCCCTCCCCCGGCGGCGGCCCCGGGCCCCCGTCGGGCGGGCCCGCCAGCTGCCCGTCGCTGGTCTCCAGGAGGTCGCTGTAGCCTTCGGTCTCCATCGAGCTGCGTCCGCTGCCTCACACATCGCCGGGACACCGGCCCTGGGCCCGGGCCATGGAGACGCAGCGGGGGGGCGGGGGGGGGAGAGAGAGAAGTCCTGAGGTTCTGGAGACACAGAGAGAGAGCGGGTCAGACGACAGCATGGACACACGGGACGATTGTGGGGGATTATAATAAGAACTACAGGGTTAAGGATCATGCCGACTCTTGACAGACAAAACATGAATCAACAGAACCACACATGTGATGTAATACCCTTGTCGTTTTTGTTTCAAACCAAACAGAGAAACTGGAAGGAAATCCCACACATGCACATCTGTTTCACTTCACAATCAGTGGGGATTTGAGGAGCAGGGAGGTCTAGAGGTGAGAGGGTCTCGGTCAGGGTAGCGGCCAGAGGGGCCAGAGGAGCATTGCTCTCCAGAGGCAGGACTTCAGCAGTCCGACTGTGTTATCGCTGTGAGGTATTGTAGAGATGAGATCTAATTTGAGTGGATGAAGCTTTTCTGTGTCCAGACAAGATGATATAGCTTGGGTTTGTGAGTGGATGCGTGTGAGAGTGTGAGTGGATGTGTGTGTGTGCGTGAGTGTATGGTTCTATGTGCGTGCGTGTGTGTTTGCGTCTGTGTGCTTGTGAGTGTGTGCGTGTCTGTGTGTGAGAGAGTCTTTTAGTGCCCGGTGAAGTCGACAATCAACCAGTGCAGCGAGAATGGTGAATTATTAAATGATTTTATGATCGTGTTTTCTCACTCTCAACAGAATGTGAGTCGTGAACTGATTCGAATACGCTGGAGTTGGGAGATATTTTTAGATGGTAAATGAGAGCATGTGGAGCTATAGTAGCAGAGAGAGGAGTCTCACGATCCAACAAGGGTGAGAGGAAGGGGATGGGAATCCTGGAGCATTTGATCGCATCCAGGCTAAACGGGTTAGAACGAGTTAGAACGAGTAAGAAAGGGTTAGAACGGGTTCCAACGAGTTAGAACAGGTTAGATGGTTAGAACGAGTAAGAAGGGGTTAGAACGGGTTAATACAGGTTAAGACGAGTTAGAACAGGTTGGAAGGTTAGAACAGGTTACCACGAGTAAGAACAGGTTAGAACGGGTTGGAACAGGTTAGATGTTTCTGCTTCTGCCACTAAAGCCCTGGGGTTAGACAGTGTGACATTTTATTCAGTCCTATCTACCGTTGGATTCCAGGCTCTCCTGCAAGGGGATAAAATGGGCCAAGTATTGATCCCTGTGGGCCACCACAAGGCAAAAGGTGGACTCACAAACCCACAGTTGGGTTTATTCTGCATTAGTTCTGTTGGATACCTCAGCCTGAAAGGTCGCTTGAGAGACGGATATGGATTTACAGGAGTTCAGGGGGAGATCCAATCACAGCGTGGGAAATAAAGGGCTGAGGTCCAGAAGCTCCACCACACCATCAGTGGTATCCCAGTCCTAACTGGAGCTAGACCAGTAGCTCTACACTGTCTCCCAGTCCTAACTGGAGCTAGACCAGTAGCTCTACACTGTCTCCAAGTCCTAACTGGAGCTAGACCAGTAGCTCTACACTGTCTCCCAGTCCTTACTGGAGCTGAACCATTAGCTCTGCACTGTCTCCCAGTCCTTACTGGAGCTGGACCAGTAGCTCTACACTGTCTCCCAGTCCTAACTGGAGCTAGACCAGTAGCTCTACACTGTCTCCCAGTCCTAACTGGAGCTAGACCAGTAGCTCTACACTGTCTCCCAGTCCTAGCTGGAGCTAGACCAGTAGCTCTACACTGTCTCCCAGTCCTTACTGGAGCTGGACCAGTAGCTCTACACTGTCTCCCAGTCCTAACTGGAGCTAGACCAGTAGCTCTGCACTGTCTCCCAGTCCTTACTGGAGCTGGACCAGTAGCTCTGCACTGTCTCCCAGTCCTTACTGGAGCTGGACCAGTAGTAGCTCTACACTGTCTCCCAGTCCTTACTGGACCAGTAGTTGAACAGGGGGAGGTTGGACAGAGATGGGCTTTACCAGTTACCCATGTGAATATGGACCAGTTCGTCTTAAAGGGCCGGTTTTATCATTGAGGGCCGAGAACGAGCAGAGAAGGCCAGTGTTTTTTTTGAAGTGCCTAATGAAGTTAAAATTGAGGTGAGATTGTTGAGATCCTCAGCAGAGGGTTAACTGCTGGGGCGGTTGGAAGCTTCTGAAGTGAGAGAAAGGATGTGAAGAGGTCAGTGGTGGTATTATTACTCCGCTCTGCAGCGACTTATCAGGATGAAATAAGTGGAGCTTCAGGAGACGCTTTAAAACCGAGAGCGATTAAAAGACCTCCGAGCTTCAATCGTCACCAATTAGCTTTGAGTGGAAGGTCGGCCGTTTGAACTGACGGTCTCTTGATGAACTGTGAGGTCATTGTTCTTGAACTTCCTTTTTATTCCCCCGAAGGACAAAGGCAGAGGTCAAACTGTGACCTCACCAGCTCCCTGTCCTGAGAGGTTGTCACAGAGAGCCACGGCTGAACCGTGGCTCTCTGAAACATCTTTCCCTCTGAGAGTAAAGTGGCCTTCTTAGCTTTCAAAAGTAAGAAAATGGTAAATGGTGGCAAATCGTGTGAGTCTGTGTCTGTGAGCGTGTGTGTGTGTGTGTTTGTGAGAGCGTGTGTGTTTGAGAGAGTGAGTGAGTGTGTTTGAGTGTGTGTGTGTGTGTGTGTGTGTGTGTGTGTGTGTGTGTGTGTGTGTGTGTGTGTGTGTGTGTGTGTGTGTGTGTGTGTGTGTGTGTGTGTGTGTGTGTGTGTGTGTGTGTGTGTGTGTGTGTGTGTGTGTGTGTGTGATTAAGTGCTTCTTTCACCATAAGTGCAGTTCCATCCCTGAATAAGAAAATCATTTTTGTACAAAAGAACAAGCTGTCATAACTCACTGGAACAACAACAGGGAGCCTATTTCTACCTCTCTCAGGCTGGTCGCTCCCAGATGAAGACTTCTTTCCTTTAAGTGTTAAGGCCTACGCAGGCTGCTGTTAAGCAATCATCGTTTTACAAAACACACAATGGAAATAATTACATAATCATACGTAATCAAGCAATTTAGATCTGTGTGTGTGTGTGTGTGTGTGTGTGTGTGTGTGTGTGTGTGTGTGTGTGTGTGTGTGTGTGTGTGTGTGTGTGTGTGTGTGTGTGTGTGTGTGTGTGTGTGTGTGTGTGTGAGTTGGTGTGAGTCTGTGTGTGTGAGTTGGTTTGTGTGTGTGTGTGAGTTTGTGTGTGTGTGTTGTTGTGTGAGTGTGAGTTTACCTAGCAGACAGTGTGAACCAGGAGGACCGACAGAATCTAACCGGACCACCGGGGACTACAAGAGCTGAGCGGCTCTACCGGGCCAAGGAACTGAAGGCTGTACATTTACAATTAGGGCATTTAGCAGACGCTTTTATCCAAGGCGCCTTACATCGGTTAACACACACATTGTCACGCCGACGGCAGAGTCAACCATGCGAGGCGACAGCCAGCTCGTCTAGAGAGCATCAAGTTACCGGGTTCACAACAAGTGGTCCAAAACACAGAGCACACACCGAGACCTGAGTCTGATGCCAGGGCCACAGATCCTCCCGCCTCGCGTCCTGAGACCAGCCCTCATCTCCGTCCTCGCTATGCCAACACAACTCAAGTCTCCACAAGGCAACGGGCAACCCGCTTCTCGCTTCAAAACAGAACATGGGGGAAGCGACCGTCACCAGCTTGTATCGGTGCGGAGGGGGAAGCCGGGGGGGGAGAGGCTGTGGGGGAGAGAAGCTTTGGGGGAGAGAGATGCCGTGTGCTGCATGTCAACAAGGTGTGGCAGCAGCTAACGGTGCCTTCAGAGGTAATGAAGAGAAATGGGTCGATGATCCAGAGACAGCGTAAACAACACGGTTAGACAGGGCGGCTCATCCCGCCCCCTCTCCCACCTCTCTCCCTCTCTCTCCCTCCTCCCTCTCCCTCCACCCTCTCTCTCTCCCTCTTCCCTCTCTCTCCTCCTCCCTACCTCCTTCTCCCTCCTCTCTCTCCCTCCTCCCTCTCCCTCCTCCCTCCCTCCCTCTCCCTCCTCTCTCTCCCTCCTCCCTCCTCCCTCCCTCTCTCTCCCTCCCTCCTCTCTCTCCTCCTCCCTCTCCCTCCTCCCTCTCCCTCCTCCCTCCCTCCCTCTCCCTCCTCTCTCTCCATCCTCCCTCTCCCTCCTCCCTCCCTCCCTCCCTCTCCCTCCTCTCTCTCCCTCCTCCCTCCTCCCTCCCTCTCTCTCCCTCCTCCCTCTCCCTCCACCCTCTCCCTCCCTTTCCCCTCCTCACTCCTCCCCTACAGCTGGTCTTCGGATCTGATTGATTTGATATTTGAAGGCCTTTCTTTGGTTTCTGTGTTGGCGGTCTGTGAAGGGTGGGGTCTGAGGGGGTCTGTGGCGGTCTGTGGGGGGGGGGGGGGGGACAGCCTTGTTGAGTCCTTGTTATTGGAGATAAGAACATCGGTTCCATCGCCAAGGAAACACTTTTTAAAATGTATATTTTCTACCGTTTTGATCTCTTGGTCACAAAACTGGGCAACACTTAGAGAGACTGAGAGAATCTCTCGCTCTGCTCTCTCCTAATCCACTAATGGTCTCTGTATGCTAGGGCTAGGGTTATGCATAATGTGTATGTATCGATCTGCAAATCCAACAGGCCCGAAGGCAAGGGACAGACACACACAAACACACACACACACACACGCATACACACACACATAGACTGCCTAACCCAGGGGACCCCATATGCGTTTGGGGTCAAAGGAGATGGTTGACATAAGCTTCAGATGTCTGATTATGCATTTTTTATCAAAGCTGTGTTGGTTGTACAGCTCTCTCGGACGTCCTGCAATACGACCTGGTGACTCTTGGCCACGAGCTGACCCCAACTGATCACTGAGTGAGTAGCAGGGCGATGACATCCTCATCACAGACAGAAGCTGATTGGGTGGAACCACTTTGAGTGGCAGCAGATACACAAAGTTAACATTGGGGTTCAATATTTTCAGAGCTAGCAACGGGCCCCTAGCCCCACGCCTCACCACAGGGTGGGCCCTGCCCCTCTCCACATAGGGCCTCTACACCTCTCTCTAGGGGGGGCCCTACACATCTCTACAGGGGGGGGGGGGGGCTACACCTCTCTACAGGGGCCCCTACACCTCTCCCTAGGGGGGGGCCCTACACCTCTCCCTAGGGGGGGCCCTACACCTCTCCAGAGGGGGCCCCTACACATCTCCACAGGGGGGGCCCTACATCTCCAAAGGGGGGCCCCTACACCTCTCCACAGGTGGGCCCTACACCTCTCCAGAGGGGGGCCCCTACACCTCTCCAGAGGGGGGCCCCTACACCTCTCCACAGGGGGGCCCCTACACCTCTCCAGAGGGGG
This sequence comes from Gadus chalcogrammus, assembly GCF_026213295.1. Lineage (NCBI taxonomy): Eukaryota > Metazoa > Chordata > Actinopteri > Gadiformes > Gadidae > Gadus > Gadus chalcogrammus. The sequence continues at coordinate 5,343,272 of NC_079424.1, forward strand.
GCCCCTACACCTCTCTACAGGGGGGCCCCTACACCTCTCTACAGGGGCCCCTACACTACTCCAGAGGGGCCCCTACACCTCACCACTGGCCCCATAGCCTGTCAGAGATTGTTACCGCAGTTACTAGTTGTGATTCAGAACTATTATTTTTGTGTTTTAAAACTCTTTTTTAACTCCCCTATTCATCAACGAAACGGATAGTTGAACATAATAATTGATTGCCTATAGACAAGGATAATTGAAGGATAATTAAATATCGCCCCCTGTGGCACACAAGGGCAACTTTCAGCGTTAAATCGCCGCAGGGGGAAGGGAAGGATCAGATTAAATTTGGCGCGACGCCAGGCTGTCATGGGACACGCTCAGTGCCTCGGTGAACTCCACCTCGTTCAGGGAGAGCTTCTCCCAGCGTCTGAGGCGGAGCAGCACTGGGAGAGACGCCGGCCGGTGAGTCATGTGGTGACTCTCTCCGCAGACTTCCACCTTCACCGTGCCGTTAATTACGAGGTGTTGTTTGCAACACGGTGCGGCGGCCGCGCTAATATGCATGCAGGCGCCGTCTTAAGACTGCATTAGCCCAGAGCCGCTGACGGCTGAGTAGAGTCTTATCTGAGGAGCCCAGGAGAGGGGGTGGAACAGAGCTCCATCACTGGAGAGGAACAGAGCTCCATCACCACTGGAGAGGAACAGAGGTCCATCACTGGAGAGGAACAGAGCTCCATCACTGGAGAGGAACAGAGCTCCATCACTGGAGAGGAACAGAGCTCCATCACCACCGGAGAGGAACAGAGCTCCATCACTGGAGAGGAACAGAGCTCCATCACCACTGGAGAGGAACAGAGCTCCATCACTGGAGAGGAACAGAGCTCCATCACTGGAGAGGAACAGAGCTCCATCACTGGAGAGGAACAGAGGTCCATCACTGGAGAGGAACATAGCTCCATCACCACTGGAGAGGAACAGAGCTCCATCACTGGAGAGGAACAGAGCTCCATCACTGGAGAGGAACATAGCTCCATCACTGGAGAGGAACAGAGGTCCATCACTGGAGAGGAACATAGCTCCATCACCACTGGAGAGGAACAGAGCTCCATCACTGGAGAGGAACAGAGCTCCATCACTGGAGAGGAACAGAGCTCCATCACTGGAGAGGAACTGAGCTCCATCACCAGTGAGGCTCTCAGCGGTCAGCTGGACCCGACCCCGGGTCCCACTGCTCAGGAGGAAGAAGAACTTCCATGCGATGATCAGAGGCCACACACAGCATGGCTGAGTGTGAGTCCCAGTCATGTTCCTCATGTGTGTGTGTGTGTGTGTGTGTGTGTGTGTGTGTGTGTGTGTGTGTGTGTGTGTGTGTGTGTGTGTGTGTGTGTGTGTGTGTGTGTGTGTGTGTGTGATAGAGTATTTTGTACAACACTCGCTGGTAGCAAGGTGACACTGCGGCAGCCCCAGTTTTGACAGCTTCTTGATTGACAGCATAGACAAGCGAAAGGAACACAGACAGCAGGTGGTCCACTCAGAATACCTCTGTATATTTATACCTCCCTCCAACCCTCCAACCCCAACCCTCAACCGGTGACCAGGGGCCGGTCTCTACTTGGGGCCTGCTCTCTCCCAGGGCCCGCTCTCTCCCAGGGGCCCGGTTTCTGACCCGGTCACTCCCAAGGTCTCTCCCAGGGCCCCGATCCCTCCCTGGGGCCCGGTCCTTCCCAGTGGGTCGTTGACCGAGCTGACAACGCTAACAGTGAATGAGGAGGAAGTGAGCAATTCAGAAATAAACAGAACAGGAAGAGGGAAGGACAGAGAAGAGGAGGAGGAGGAGGAGGAGGAGGAGGAGGAGGAGGAGGAGGAGGAGGAGTGGGAGAAGGAGGAGGAGGAGTGGGAGAAGGAGGAGGAGGAGGAGGAGAAGGAGGAGGAGGAGTGGGAGAAGGAGGAGGAGGAGGAGGAGAAGGACGAGGAGGAGGAGGAGGAGGAGGAGGAGGAGGAGTGGGAGGAGGCGGAGGAGGAGGAGGAGGAGTGGGAGAAGGAGGAGGAGGAGGAGGAGGAGTGGGAGAAGGAGGAGGAGGAGGAGGAGGAGGAGGAGGAGGAGGAGGAGGAGGAGGAGGAGGAGTGGGAGGAGGAGGAGGAGGAGTGGGAGGAGGCGGAGGGCCAAGTGCAGCGAATGCATCCTGCTGACTCAGGGCTCTCCCGGTCTGGTCCTAATATCCGCAGTGAGGGGATCGATCCGGGATTAATTGCTCAACTCCATCCATCCAGCGGTGCTGGAGCAGACAGCACAGCCTGGCAGCGGTGGGGAGAGAGAGCAGCATGTCCGGGGAGAGTGGCGGTGGGGGTGGTGGTGGTGGGGTTGGTGCTGGTCGTAGTAGTGGTGGTGGCGGTGGTGGGGGTGCTCGTGGGGGGGGGGGAACGGCTTAGCTCAAGAGGTAGAGTGGGTTGAGTGTCGAGGTGTCCCTGAGCAAGGCACCTCACCCTAACTGCTCCCGACCGGCTGGCTGTCGCCTGCGGGTTTGACACCGCCGTCGGTGTGTGAACGGTTGGATGCTGCTCTGGGTGAAGGCGTCTGCTAAACACCCTGAATGCAGCAATGGTCAGGGACTGAGAGGAGGCAGAATGTAGACAATGGTCAGGGACTGAGAGGAGGCTGAATGTAGCACAGAACAGTCTGTCTTTTCCTGCGAGGCTGCTGGTCAGAGCCCACAGTCTCACGCTCACTGGGTCAGAGCCCACAGCCTCACCAAGGGTTGGGTGATTGGTCGAATTTCGATCTCGATTTTGATTTCAGCGTCCAAAGATCACAAAACTAATTTAAAAAAAAAAAATGATATGTTTCAATTTTTTATGTTTTATAGAAAGTGCATCTGGATACACATCTGTACATTATTTTAGATTTGAACAGTTTCTTTTTGACAATTTTGTGTATTTTTTTAAGGCAAAGTTTCAAAGTTCTCAGTTAAAAAAAAAAAAATGGAGACATGCTGAATAAATACATCCTGTTTTCAAACTCAATAATAATCGTTTGAATAATCGTGATTTCAATATTGACCAAAATAATCGTGATTATGATTTTTTTCCATAATCGAGCAGCCCTTACTGGGTCAGAGCCCACAGCCTCACTTTCACTGGGTCAGAGCACACAGCCTCACTCTCACTGGGTCAGAGCCCACAGCCTCAGAGCACATAGCCTCATGTTCGTGGGTCAGAGCCCACAGCCTCAGAGCACATAGCCTCATGTTGGTGGGTCAGAGCCCACAGCCTCACGCCTGCTGGGTCAGAACCCACAGCCTCATGCTCGATGGCCTCACGCCCGTTGTACCAGGCGCTGGTTAGAGTGCCATGAGGCAGCCTGGTGCCATCGTCCCGGCGGAGAGCAGAGACACAAAGGAGCCAATGTCCCGATGAACGCATCGACAGGGCTCCGACCGGCCGATCAATAAGACCATTATGGCCCTGGTCCGTCCCACAGGCAATGTATGGACCCCGGTCCCCTAAAGGGTCCCGGCCCCCTTATAGGGTTCCGGTCCCGAGAGGTCCTTGTCTGGTGGAGCGGGATCAACACAGCTCTTAAGTAATCTCCTTGTTCCTCTACTCCTCTGCTGCTTAGGACCTCTCTCTAGGACCTGCATCCTCCCACCATTAGCCCATCTCCGGGGGCCTTCAGGTTCTCACCATCAGCCTCCCTCCAGGGGCCTTCAGCCTCCCTCCAGGGGCCTGCAGACTCCCACCACTAGCCCATCTCCAGGAGCAGCAGCCTTCCACCAACTGAAGACACGACAGCCTCCGCTGTGATCTCCTCTCCTCTCACACAACCAATCAACCGTGGGACCGCATAGAGCGGGATGTGGAGTCAGGAACAATCAGAGTGATGGTTCATTCTGATTGCTGGGGGACGATTGGCAGGACTTAAACATCATTGATTGCGTTGCTTTTGTTGCGGTATAATTAGGGGGCCATGTACTCGATGACACCAACAGCCCGGAGATGTGTGATGGCTCTACTCAGAGCTCTTTAGAGTGCAGCGATGTGTGATGGCTGTGCTCTGATATCCTCAGACAGAGTGGAGCGACGTGTGATGAGCTCATACACCAGCCTGGGTTCACTGGTCCTCTCCTCTCAGCGGCATCAGAGGCCGCAGGAACCAACGGCCAGGTCAGACCAACGCTCGGCTCACTTAGCTGACCTGGGACCTGTGCCAACTAACACTAACCCGGGGTTTTCCATCCGGAATACCAGGGACAGCTCTCCTGGTTCAGCATGCACGGACAGCAATATCTCAGACAGATGAAGAGCGGGGTCTGATGAAGGCAGTCTGTCTGAACGGTCAGAGGTCTAAATCCTCGGTGTGTTGAGATGAGAAGACAGGCACAGCCGTGTCCTGGAGGAACGGACATTCATGTCCATGAGCTTCTTGAGGTTATTACCACTAGATGATGACGCTGAATGTACTCAAATACGTTCAGCCTCTACCACCGGGGTCGCGCTGGCACAGTGGTTAGCACTGCTGCCTCACAGCAACAAGGTCCCCGGTTCAAACACGGTGGGGGTCGGTCTTTCTATCTCCCCGTGTGGAGCCTGTCTCTCTCTCCCCGTGTGGAGTCTGTCACTCACTCCCCGTGTGGAGCCTGTCTCTCTCTCCCCGTGTGGAGCCTGTCTCTCTCTCCCCGTGTGGAGCCTGTCTCACTCTCCCCGTGTGGAGTCTGTCTCTCTCCCCGTGTGGAGTCTCTCTCTCTCTCCCCGTGTGGAGCCTGTCTCTCTCTCCCCGTGTGGAGACTGTCTCTCTCTCTCTCTCCCCGTGTGGAGTCTGTCTCTGTCTCTCCCCGTGTGGAGTCTCTCTCTCTCTCCCCGTGTGGAGCCTGTCTCTCTCTCCCCGTGTGGAGTCTGTCTCTGTCTCTCCCCGTGTGGAGCCTGTCTGTCTCTCTCCCCATGTCCATTTTTTATTATTTTTATTATTATATATGCAGAGATCATTCTGTGTTGAGTACGCAATGACTAATAAAGAGATGAACCGTCTTAATGTAACGCCAAACAGAACATTCATAAGAAGACATTTGATTGTATAACTATAATATAGAAGAACACTGGGATTGAGCTGGGAGTCAATCTCTGGTTAAATGACCTTATGGAAGAAGGGACATATGGCCCCCCCTAAACACACTCATGCTGCGGCCCCCCCACACACACACTCATGGCAGGGGCCCGACCAGACCACCATGGCTGCGGCTCCCCCACACACACTCATGGCTGCCCCCCCAGACCAGCTTGGCTGTACCTAATAACTTAACAGTGAGGTTCAGATCCTGGTGGAGGAAAAGCGTTGTGCAAAACCCCAGTTGGAGGAGGTAGAGGAGGAAGAGGAGGTGGAGGTAGAGGAGGTGGAGGGGGTGGAGGAGGTGGAGGAGGAAGAGGAGGTGGAGGTAGAGGAGGTGGAGGAGAAAGAGGAGGTGGAGGTAGAGGAGGTGGAGGAGGTGGAGGAGAAAGAGGAGGTGGAGGTAGAGGAGGTGGAGGAGGTGGAGGGGGTGGAGGAGAAAGAGGAGGTGGAGGGGGTGGAGGAGGTGGAGGTAGAGGAGGTGGAGGAGGTGGAGGATGTAGAGGAGGTAGAGGAGGAAGAGGAGGTGGAGGAGGTGGAGGAGGTGGAGGAGGTAGAGGAGGAAGAGGAGGTGGAGGAGGTGGAGGAGGTGGAGGAGGTGGAGGTAGAGGAGGTGGAGGTGGAGGAGGTAGAGGAGGTGGAGGAGGTGGAGGAGGTGGAGGGGGTGGAGGAGGTGGAGGAGGTGCAGTGTGAGAGCGTGAGGCGCTGGGTATAAAACGCTACGCCGTCTTTAGTGGAGCTCCTCTTCCTCGTGGAGGGGAGAGGAGCTATCTTCACCGTGGAAACAACATCAAAGGAGGATTCGCACACGTACACGCACACGCAGACACATACCTGCTCTATATGAATGTGAATCTGTCTATGTATGTAGAGGTGTATCCATTCTGAATATATCTGAATATATTTGAAAGGTGGTGCCTTTGAGAATCACAGCGGGGGCTCTGAGCTAACAACAAACAAACAGGCCGACAATCACCTATACACACACACACACACACACACACACACACACACACACACACACACACACACACACACACACACACACACACACACACACACACACACACACACACACACACACACACACCTTGTGTCAAGGCAGAAGCAGTATCTAATCATGGTTTGGAATATTTTGTCATCTGCACGTGATAAGGATTTTGTAAAAACAATATTTAGATAAAGGATGAGATGTTGTAGGATTTGAACACAAGTAGGCTGTCAAGATGTGTCTTCGAGACAACAGAGGGCTGTGTTTCATCACAAACTGTTTGTTAGGAATTGGAGGTTTGGTGCAGTGATGCCATTAGCCTGAATGTTATCATAACATGACATAACATGTTATGCACATGACATATCTCTACACATCACACGTGATGTTATCATAACATATCTCATTGTGGTTTTATCGTAACCTAACATACCTCTACAGTCACACATCAAACTGATGTTATCATAAAATGATTTATCTCATTGTGATGTTATCATAACATGAAATATCTCATTGTGATGTTATCAAAACATGACATACCTCTACAGATACACATCCCACTCTGATGTTATCATAACATGACATATCTCATTGTGATTTCATCATAACTTGACATACCTATACAGACACACATCACACTAATGGTATGATAACATGACATATCTCATTGTGATGTTATCATAACATGACATATTTCATTGTAATGTTATCATAATATTACACATCTCATCTCACCGTGATGTTATCATACCATATTTCACTGAGCTGTTATCATAACATAACACCCCGTGATGTTATTATACCATGACATATCTCTTTGTGATGTAATCATAACATAACTCATTTGTTCCATTAGATTCCCGCTCCGGTGAAGCTCCTCGTGCGAAGTTACAGGCTGCTGCAGTAGAGGGTAAACCCCCCATTCAGGGTGAATATATAATTTACAATATATAATATATGATAGCAAAGTAGTCTGAAGATAGCCTACACCAGCCGTATATAACAACCAAGTCTATTAAGTAAAGCACTCATAATGTACTGAAAACATGAATACGTTACAGCAGTTAAATTACATTACTGATTAATCCTCAGAATATCACTTCAACCGTACAGAGTTCCTCCTCAGCCTCATGGATCATAGTGGGTGCCCGCATGGGACCGGTCCACGTCCCAGGACCCGGGTCCAGAACCCGGTCTACTCCCGAGCACCTGGCTGGGGCTCATTTCATTTGTTAAGAAGCTAACAATAATATACCCCCAGCAAACGAAGCCGACGATAGAAAGAGAGATAAGGGAGATACGGCGTAAAACCAACTTAAACCAGAGTGTTTAGTGGAGTGTTTAAAGTCTACGTCCGGGACCAGACGGCTTCTCTCCGGTCAGTCCGCCTCACGGACCCCGCGGCCGGACGGGGAGGGTTGGCGTCCCGCTGGGCCGCTGGACCATCGACGCTACAATGTGGTAATTTAACCGCCACCTTCAATCCGGTCGAGCCCGCAGTGACTGACTGATCCCCGGGGGGGACGTGATGGACCGATTGCCTCTATCGATCCTCTATATCGATCTCTGACGTAAGGTTCCATCAGATGAACACTGATGCTGATTGGTCAGTTTGCCACTGGTTTACCATGAAGAAAAACACCTTATTAATGTTGAGTTGTATCATGATGAAGTGGTGAGGGGGGTGAAGTGATGAACTCACCGCTCGCAGACCGTTTGTTTCCCGCTACATTCCACCGCAGGGGTCTGCTCGCCGCGCGCTACTCGCTGCGCGTCCCACACGCCGTGCGTCCCTCGCGCCGAGGGTCCCTCGCACTGCTTGCCAAGCGTCCCTCGCTCCGGGTGTCCTTTGCGCTGCTCGCCGCGCGTCCCTCCGCCGCGCTCCGGGACCTCCGGCCGTCCGCCCAGAACGTGACCAGAATCAGCCCGTTCCGTTTGATTTCAGACCTTTACACTGGCGGGAAAACTCCTTCTCCGTGACACACGCGCAGAGCTCCCTGTAGCCCACCTGCCGGTGATTTCCTCGCGCTACAGCAGCACCTGCTCTACTTCAGCTGCAGCTCCACACGAGGGGAGGCCGGCGGGCGCGCGCGTGTCGTGCACTGCAGCCTCCGCTCGCTCGAGCGCAGGCGTTCCATCTCGCGACCAATACGGTGACTCTCTGCAGCGAGGGGAGGGGGGAGGGAAATGTGGGAGGGAGGGGGGGAAGGGGAGGAGGAAGAGGGGGGGGAGAGGGAGGGGGGGAGGAGGGGAGGGGGGAGGAGGAGGAGAGGGAGGAGAAGGGAGGGTAGGAGTAGGGAGGGGAGAGGGGAGAGGGGAGGAGGAGGGGGAGGAGGTGGAGGGAGGCAGAGATGAAGCGGGAACAGAAGCGTTTGAGGTTGAGGGGGGGGAGGGGTTGTAAGGGGTATAAGGGGGGGGGGTAGTGAGGGGGAGGGCAGGCATGTGATGAGTAGCGCTACAAGGACAACCTGATATTTCTCAAGGGTGAACGCTAGCGTAGTAATCCAGCCCTGTCCCCAAATCCTCCACATCTCTCCTTCCTCTCTTCTGCTCTCACTGACACGAGCGTAGCATCACAGCCTCCGGAGGAACGCCGGAGAACCTCCTGGCACATGGAGACGGGCGGCAAGGTGAAGGAGATCCATCATCGCCTGAGCCTCCCCTGTACAGAGCGTGTCGACGCAGATATTGGTCTAGATTCAAACGATTAATCCCTCATTGAAAACTAAGAACCTATTATGAATCAGACCAAAGTGAAAACCGAAATGATGAACTCCACTCCTCATAATCCATGCTTCATGGTCGGGTCGTTCTGGAACCACCTCAACATGTAAAGGCTACCACCTCGTACCTATAGCCCATTAACGAGACACTAATTACCCGTGTGGGGTTAATGAGAGGGCAGATTGTAAACATAGTAATTTCATCCTTGTACGGGGGCAGACTCTATGCTGAGAGGTGCGGCCATGTTGGACTCTGGGAGAGGTGTTCCTCAGCGCGGCCATGTTGGACTCTACGGTGAGAGGTGTTCCTCAGCGCGGCCATGTTGGACTCTACGGTGAGAGGGGTTCCTCAGAGCGGCCATGTTGGACTCTACGGGGAGAGGGGTTCCTCAGAGCGGCCATGTTGGACTCTACGGGGAGAGGTGTTCCTCAGAGCGGCCATGTTGGACTCTACGGGGAGAGGTGTTCCTCAGCGCTGCCATGTTGGACCCTTGTTATTTTCCAACTCGATGAAAGTCTTCCTCTGTGTCTCATCTCCCAACCCTCACCTCAGAGACGCTCCGACCAGGAGGAGATACAGGGAGACAGGAGATAGGGGGGGAGCAGGAGGTGCAGGAGCAGGAGGAGGTGGGGAGCGAGGACAGAGAGGAGCAGAGGTGCAGCAGGGGCAGGAGAAAGCGAGCGGGGGAGGGCAGGCAGAACGCTCATCCTCAGACTTGACTCCCCTGAACATCCACCGGTCACACTTGAAAGGTTTGGACCAATTCTCTGTTGGCTCGTTGGCCCTCCCCTCCTCCCCACCCCCCTGTCCCCCCTCCCCAGAGTGGGTGAGGCTGAACCGCCTCACACTGCGACAGTGAACCCCCCCATCACCACCTCAGTGAACCCCCTCCCCCCCATCACTACCTCGGTGAACCACTCCCCCCCAACCACAATCACCTCCCCAGCCTCGAGACCCCCCCATGTCTGAGGCTTAAACACACACAGAGTGCAGCGGAGAGAGGAGAGAGAGGAGGAGGAGGAGGAGGAGGAGGAGGAGAGAGGAAAGAGGAAGAGGAGAGAGAGGAGAGGAGAGGAGAGAGAGGAGGAGAGAGAGGAGAGAGAGGAGGAGGCGGAGGAGGAGGAGGAGAGAGGAAAGAGGAAGAGGAGAGAGGAGAGAGGAGAGAGAGGAGGAGAGAGGCGAGAGGAGTGGGGTGAGAAGGAGGAGGAGGAGAGAGGAGAGAGATGAGAGGAGAGAAGAGAGAGAGGAGAGAGGAGAGAGGTGAGTGGAGAGAAGAGAGCGAGGAGAGAGGAAAGGAGAGAGGAGAGAGGAGAGATGAGCTCTCTCCAGACTCCCCCATGCCATATGCTGCCGTCAGTCGGCCAAGGAGGTTTGACACATGCACTCAGGAGCAACGCAGCAGAGAGCTGATGACCGGACGGCGAGCAGATAGAGGCACCGGGGTCTGTGTGTCACGCACACACCGAGGCAACCACACACGCTCACTCACCCAAACCGACGTAGACACATTTAAGCACACACTCACACCGAGGCAACCACACACGCTCACTCATGCACACACACACTCTCTCACTCACACACACACACACACACACACACACAATAACTCACACGTCCATGCACACACGCGCACACACATACATGAACCAACGTGACGCAGTTACACACACACACACACACGTCACTGTGTCTTTTGTTTGCTATATATATCTTAAAGTGCTTACGGTTGCTAACCACACTCTTACACCATGTGACACCAGCCAGGGGCCAGGCCCTCTGCGTCGCCGCGGGAAACGAACAGAGTCCACTGGGTGAGCATGGTGGGCTGGTGGGGGCGTGGTCAGAGTGAGGGGCGTGGGCAGAGGCATGGGCGTGGTCAGAGTGAGGGGCAGCCCACCCCCCCATCTGCACCCCTAAACACCTAAACACTCAGAGAGAGAGAGAGAGAGAGAGAGAGAGAGAGAGAGAGAGAGAGAGAGAGAGAGAGAGAGAGAGAGAGAGAGAGAGAGAGAGAGAGAGAGAGAGAGAGAGAGAGAGAGAGAGAGAGAGACATAATATTCTCCCCCCTACAGCTGTTTTATTGATGAAATGAAATGACTGAAAGAATGTTTCTATATTTAGAACTCCAGCCAGACACAGGCAGGGGACTCAAGTGGGGCCCCGGGGCCAGAGACACACTGGGCCCCTACTCAGGCTGACCTTCTCATCGTCAGGACAACCATACCAAGCGGTTGATGTATGAAAATGCTTCAGTTTGAAACGACACATGACCGCCGGCGTCTCCGACACGCCCCCTTGTTAGACACTCCGACGGGACGGGACGGTAGGAGAGGGGGAACAGAGTCGGGACCCTAGGAGAGGAACAGAGACAGGACCGTAGGGGAGACGAACAGAGACAGGAAGGGACTGTAGGAGAGGAACAGAGACAGGACCGTAGGAGAGGAACAGAGACAGGACCGTAGGAGAGAGGAACAGAGACAGGACCGTAGGAGAGGAACAGAGACAGGACCGTAGGAGAGAGGAACAAAGACAGGACCGTAGGAGAGGAACAGAGACAGGAAGGGACTGTAGGAGAGGAACAGAGACCGTAGGAGAGGAACCGAGACAGGACTGTAGGAGAGGAACAGAGAGAGGACCGTAGGAGAGGAACAGGGACAGGACGGGACCGTAGGAGAGGAACAGAGACCGTAGGAGAGGAACAGAGACCGTAGGAGAGGAACAGAGACAGGACGGGACCGTAGGAGGGGAACAGAGACAGGACCGTAGGAGAGAGGAACAGAGACCGTAGGAGAGGAACAGAGACAGGACCGTAGGAGAGAGGAACAGAGACAGGACGGGACCGTAGGAGAGGAACAGGGACTGTAGGAGAGGAACAGGGACAGTACCGAAGGAGAGGAACAGTGACAGGACGGGACCGTAGGAGAGGAACAGTGACGGCGCTCAAAGGAACCGACGCCACCGGCGACGCAGACACTGACCGCCTTTGTGCCCGGTGCACGCGTGTCATGCAGAGAGGAGGCGGTTCACGAGGCTCTGACCGGAGATGTCTGTCTCTGAGAGGAGGCGGTTCACGAGGCTCTGACCGGAGATGTCTGTCTCTGAGAGGAGGCTGTTCTCCAGGCTCTGACCGGAGATGTCTGTCTCTGAGAGGAGGCTGTTCTCCAGGCTCTGACCGGAGATGTCTGTCTCTGAGAGGAGGCTGTTCTCCAGGCTCTGACCGGAGATGTCTGTCTCTGAAAGGAGGCTGTTCTCCAGAATCTGACCGGAGATGTCTGTCTCTGAAAGGGGGCTGTTCTCCAGGCTGGTGAACAGCCTCCTCTCAGAGACTGCTGGACGTGTCCAGCCCTGATTTGATAAAGATGGAGGCAATTAAAGAGCCTGCTGGGAGATGAGGGGGCCCTGGCGGTGACCTTGATCTGGGGTCATTACGGCGACGGGAGGGGGAGGAGCCAGGGTCACAGCCGACAGAGAGGATTATGGGAGAGAGTAGTAGTAGGGATACCACAGCCAATTAATGCAGAAGAAGAAAAACTGACACACACGCACCCAAGCACACACACATGCACCCAAGCACACACACACACACGCACGCACACACACACACACACACACACACACACACACACACACACACACACACACACACACACACACACACACACACACACACACACACACACACACACACACACACACACACACACACACACACACACACACACACACCTGGTGCTGAAGCATCATCTCTCTGCTGCTGCAGAGCAGGGAGACAACAGAGAGATGACCTTGAAGGGTCACAGACAGACAGACACGCCGCTCGCTTCCTGGTTCTGGATCCAGCCTCCTTTAGTCCCAGGACCCTCAGGATAGGTTCTTAC
>NC_079424.1:5360947-5405947 GCF_026213295.1 Gadus chalcogrammus
CCTGTAGAGACCCTCAGACCACCAGATAAAACAGTATATAATGAATATGATGAGTGTCTATGCAGAGTTTAATGGGCAATGTGGAATACAATGTTTGCATAATAATGAGAGTTAATAATAGTTCTGTGACAGCCACATTAGGTACATACTGCAAAGAGTTTAATTTGTCGGAGTCTTCTGCAGCCTGGAGGAAAGCAGTACTCCAGCACCCAACGTGTGGTTATTACCTGCCGCTAATGAGGTCGTTTCTATACAGCGCAACGCACTCAGCGTCTGGGAGGTTGATCTAGCACATCGTATTTGTATTTAAATGACACCGAATGCTAATGTCATGGGAGAGAACCGCATTCGTGCAGCTAAAAGACAAACATAGCAATGGTTCCTATTGGTTTCCTCCTCCTCCTCCCCCCCTCCTCCTCCTCCCCCCTCCTTCTCCTCCCCCCTTCCTCCTCCTCCCCTTCTCCCCCCATCTTCCTCCTCCCCTACTCTCCCATCCTCCTCCTCCTCCTCAACCCCTCCTCCCCTCCCCTCCCTTTCGAGCTGTAGAAGCACTAAAGTAAGAATGACTCATGCTAATTATTGCCCTTGTGTACCAAGCCCCTCCTGTACACACACCACCACCACCACCACCACCACCACCACCACCACCTCGACCACCCACACACCACCACCACCCATCTGTTGGCCTTCCTCGAGGGCTCACTTACCTCCACACGCTGAGGGGGCGGTGCAGATGGACAGGAGGACAGTGGAGGGAAGGAGACAGAAGAGGAAAGAAAGGTAAAGGTCAGTCTGTGAGGAATCACGAGGGCTTGTACTTGATGGCAGCCTCGCTGGGTGATGGATTACAGACGTCTCCGGAGCCAGCTGGTGTCTGAAATGTGACGACTTGCTCCGAGTTCAATGTGTGCAAACTGAAACGGCGTTTAGCCACGGCCGCGGCGGGACCCACCGCAGTGCTGACTCATCTCCAGCCGGATGTAGTCTTTGATGTCGTCCTCCTGGAGGGGTGGGACGAGAGCCAAGAGCCTTCATACCAAGTCATCCATGGTGGTGTGTGTGTGTGTCGGCATGTGTCCCTGTGTGTGTGTGTTTGTGTATGACTGAGGGAAATTTATGAGTATGTGTCTGTGTGTGCTTGTGTGTGTTTGTGTGTGCATGCGTGTGTGCATTCTGAGCATATGTGTGCAGATCTGAGTGTTTGTGTGTAGAATTGAGTGTGTTTGTGTGTGTGTGTGTGTGTGTGTGTGTGTGTGTGTGTGTGTGTGTGTGTGTGTGTGTGTGTGTGTGTGTGTGTGTGTGTGTGTGTGTGTGTGTGTGTGTGTTAATCTAAGTGTGTGTGTCTCTGACTACTGACCGTCAAGCCCTGGTCTCCTCTTTCTCCCTTCATGCCATCTGGACCCAACTCTCCCTGCAGCACAAGGAAGCAGGTATCAGTACACTCACTCACACACACACACACACACACACACACACACACACACACACACACACACACACACACACACACACACACACACACACACACACACACACTGACAGTGGCTCCAACTTCATTAACACCGGTGACACCACATCATGGAGCCAGGGTGTCTGAACTGTGTCCTCTTCACCCTTCTATCAGAAGGGATTCTCCTCCTCCTCCTCCTATGGCACGAGTCACTCCGTAACCCGCAGCTTCCTGCCCCCCCCATAGGGCAATAAGGAGCCGGCTTCCTGCCCCCCCCATAGGGCATTAAGGAGCCGGCTTCCTGCCCCCATAGGGCAATAAGGAGCCGGCTTCCTGCCCTCATAGGACATTAAGGAGCCGGCTTTCTGCCCCCCCCCCCCCCCCCAGGGCATTAATTAGCCTCCGCAGCGTGCGTGTGGTCAACTCCGAACGCACAACAGAACCTCCTGATGAGGGGTGGAGGCTCTGCTGAACTGACGCTTTCAGGAGAGAGTGGAAGATCTGGTTCAGGTCCGTATGGATCTGGTTCAGGTGTGAGGATCTGGGTCAGGTGTGAGGATCTGGTTCAGGTGAATGTGGAGAATCTGGTTCAGGTGTGAGGATCTGGTTCAGGTGAGTGTGTGGGATCTGGTTCACTTGTAAGGATCTTGTTCAGGTGTGAGGATCTGGTTCAGGTGTGAGGATCTGGTTCAGGTGTGAGGATCTGGTTCAGGTGTGGGGGGTCTCGTTAGGTGTCTTTGGACCCACCTGCTGCCCCCGGATCCCTGGGATGCCCGGGACCCCGCGGGGCCCCGTCATGGCGGGGCCGACCGGCCCTCTCTCTCCCTGCAGAGGGACACACAAACCACCGCCACCCGGTTACGGGAGGAACGTGCAACACACCGTCGCTCTGCGTGTTGCCATGGACACGCAGTACACCGTTGCCATGGAGACACACACTCTCTGATAGCACCAATGGGGCCAGAGGTAATCACCTTCTGTCCCTGGAGCCCTTCGGGGCCCTTGGACCCACCGGGGCCTTGGGTTCCGGTAAGGCCAGCGGCCCCGTCGACGCCCCGGGGGCCGGTGGGGCCCGGGGTCCCGGGGGGGCCCTGTGTCAGCACACACACACACACAAACACACACACAGAGGGTTGAAGGTCAGAAGAAGGACAGGGAGCAGAGGTGACGCAGTGTGTTTGGGAGAGTCTGTCTGCAGGTCTCACCCGTTCACCCTTCTCTCCTTGACTCCCTTTGCCCCCCAACACTCCGTCGAATCCACGGTCCCCCTGAAAGCACGGGAACGTCAGCCACACTGCGCCTCAGGGCCTCCTACAACTGGAACCCCAAGACCACTGAAGGGTGTCTTAAGCCCTGGTCAACCCCAGCCACATGTACAGTACCTTGGGGCCGATCAGTCCCTCCTTCCCCGGGCCCCCAGTGGCCCCTGTGGGGCCGGCGTCTCCCTGCAAGCAGAATCAGGGCTTCAACACGTGATGGAGCGTGTGATGCTGACATGGAGCGTGTGATGCTAACATGGAGCGTGTGATGCTAACATGGAGCGTGGGATGCTGCTGTGATGTGATGCTAACATGGAGCGTGTGATGCTGCTGTGATGTGATGCTAACATGGAGCACGTTAATATCCTGGTGCATTGTGTTGCAGGCTGCGACTCATACCTTCTCTCCCCCCCGCCCCGGGAGGCCTGGCCGCCCGTGCGCCCCGCCGTCACCCTGAAAGATGAACGCGGATCATCCAGAAGACATGTGAGGCTAATAAACAGGCTAGGATGCTTAACATGTTCAACGAATAAACATTCTGGGATACTTAGCATGTTAGGTTAATTAACATTTTAGGGTACTAAACATGTTAGATTCATTAATATTCTAGTGAACTGAAGATATTAAGTGAATTATAACATGCCAGCCAGGATACTTAGCATGTTAGGTTAATTAACATGCTAGGATACTTAGCATGCTAGGTTAATTAACATGCTAGGATACTTAGCATGCTAGGTTAATTAACATGCTAAGATAGACCTAGCATGTTCGGTTAATTAACATTAACGGGAGTGTGACAGTGGCGCCTAGCCTGCGGCCTATGTACAGCGTCTCTCCGCGGCGCTAGCCTACAGCCTATGTACAGCGTCTCTCCGCGGCGCTAGCTTCTCCACCGGCGTCTGTGGAGCTCAGCGGGACCATCGCCCCGCGGCTCAGGACTGATGGATTACAGAATCTCATCATGTCACACATTCCTCCCTCCTCCCCCGCCGCCTCACGCACCAGGGTGTCTCTCTCCCCCTCCCTGTCTCTCCCCCCTTCCCAGTCTCTTCCCCCCCCCCCCCCTGTCTCTCTCCCCCTCCCTGTCTCTCTCCCCTACCTGTCACTCTCTCCCCCTCCCTGTCTCTCTCCCCTACCTGTCACTCTCTCCCCCTCTCTCTCTCCCCCTCCCTGTCTCTCTCCCCTACCTGTCTCTCTCTTCCCCTACCTGTCTCTCTCTCCCCCTCCCTGTCTCTCTCCCCTACCTGTCTCTCTCTCCCCCTCCCTGTCTCTCTCCCCCTCCCTGTCTCTCCCCCACCGTCTCTCTCCCCCTGCCTGTCTCTCCCCCTCCCTGTCTCACCTTCTCTCCCTTGGCACCGTCCGCTCCACAGGATCCCTTGGGCCCGCGGTCGCCCTGGAAACACAAGATGGTCACATGACACACAGACACATGGTTGTGACTCAGAGGACAGAAAATACACCAAACCTGTAATTGAGCCCAGCAGGGCTTTCTATAGGGCCCCCCACACACACACACACACACACACACACACACACACACACACACACACACACACACACACACACACACACACACACACACACACACACACACACACACACACACACACACACACAATCACACACACTGCTCCCAGGAATACTCATCACCTTGTGAGTCATCACTCTCACTGCCATTAGTTGTAAAGCCTCAGTGGACAGAAAACGTTCCACTATGTGGACAGAAAAGAGGGAGGAGAGGATGTGCTGGAACAGGCTGCTGAAACACAAGAACTTCTCTGGGGGATCTCGTCTCACTGCAGGATCTCTTCTCCCTGGAGGGACCAGGCTGGGACCTGTCCCTCCCAGTTCAACATCCAACAGGAAGGAACACCATTCACACACACACACACGCACGCACCCACCCACGCACATACACAAACACACACACACAGAAAGATACAAAGGCAGACATACACTACACACATACAAACACACACACACTAAGCCACATACACACACCAACACTAGCATGCGAAGATAAAACACAAACACATTGAAATACCTTTATTCCTCGAGGTCCATTTAATCCAATCTCTCCCTTCTCCCCTCGGAGCCCAGACAGTCCGTCCTTCCCTGGGGAACCCTGAGAGAACCAATCACATCAGCTGTCTCAAAGAACAGACCAATCACATCAGCTGTCTCAAAGAACAGACCAATCACATCAGCTGTCTCAAAGAACAGACCAATCACATCAGCTGTTTCAAAGAACAGACAGCTGTCTCAAAGAACAGACCAATCACATCAGCTGTCTCTAAGAACAGACCAATCACATCAGCTGTCTCTCTGAATAGACCAATCACATCAGCTCTCTCTAAGAACAGGACCAATATCATCAGCTGTCTCTAAGAACAGACCAATCACATCAGCTCTCTTTAAGAACAGGACGAAGAATAGGATGAGGACGAAGAGGAGGAGGCGGGAAAGAGGAGGAAGATGGACTCACCGATTCTCCAGGCACCCCGTGGAGCCCAGCCTCTCCCTTGAGGAGTGAGACAGAGAGAGAGACCCTTTCACTCAGTATTCACACTTCACTTTGCATTGATGTGATTTTCAGACAATTCATTGTTTGATTATTTAATATTATTATTTAGTTTCTTATATTGGTTCCTATTTAACTTTAATGAACTGTGTGTGTGTGTGTGTGTGTGTGTGTGTGTGTGTGTGTGTGTGTGTGTGTGTGTGTGTGTGTGTGTGTGTGTGTGTGTGTGTGTGTGTGTGCTTACCTTTTGCCCACCGGGGCCCCGGGCCCCCTGGAACCCCGTGGACCCCCTCTCTCCGGGCTCCCCCCGCAGACCCTGAAGAACACACACACACAAACACAAACACACACACACACACACACACACACAGCTTTATCTCTGGAAACACCTCTAAGGGGCGTGGCCTTGAGGGGGCGTGTCCTGGGCGGAGGCGGGCCCCTGGCTCACCTGCTCTCCCGAAGGCCCCTCCTGGCCCTTCAGGCCCTTCTCGCCCTGCAGCCCTTTGGCGCCGCGGTCGCCCTGCAGGACAGAACACAGAGTCACATGGGGGGGGGGGGGGGGGGGGGGGGGGGAGTGATGGGGGAGTGGTGGGAGTGTGGTGGGAGTGTGGTGGGGGTGTGGTGGGGGTGATGGGGGTGTGGTGGGGGTGTGATGGGGGGAGTGTTGTGGGGGTGTGGTGGGGGTGATGGGGGTGTGGTGGGGGTGTGGTGGGGGTGATGGGGGTGTGGTGGGGGTGATGGGGGTGTGGTGGGGTGATGGGGGTGTGGTGGGGGTGTGGTGGGGGTGATGGGGGTGTGGTGGGGGTGAAGGGGGTGTGGTGGGGGTGTGGTGGGGGTGATGGGAGTGTGGTGGGGGTGTGGTGGGGGTGTGGTGGGGGTGATGGGGGTGTTGTGGGGGTGTGGTGTGGGGTGATGGGGGTGTGGTGGGGGTGTGGTGGGGGTGATGGAGGTGTGGTGGGGGTGATGGAGGTGTGGTGGGGGTGATGGGGGTGTGGTGGGGGTGGTGGGGGTATGTGGCGGGTTCACTGACCAGCTCCCCTTTGTTGCCCTTGTCTCCGGGGGGTCCCCCGACCAGCAGAGTGTCCCCCTGTGGAGGGAGAAGAAGGACGTTAGCAGCAGCAGAAGTACCCCCCCCCCCTCAAATATGAGGAGGGTCCTCTTGGTCCCTCAGGCAGATCATCACCAACGTCCCCTCAGTCACAGGACGGATTCACACACGCACACGCACACACACACACACACACACACACACACACACACACACACACACACACACACACACAGACGAAGCGTGCAGGGTTGTCCTACCTTTTCTCCTTTGTCTCCTTGTGGTCCCAACTCTCCCTGTAATAAAGTGAAAGCATGACATGTCATTCCTGCGTGTCGATCCCATCGATGTCAAAACATGAGCCCCATCACCGCGGGGATGTTGTAAACGTGCTGGAGGACACGGTTACCTTGTCTCCTCGGTCGCCACGGCTACCGGCAGGACCCTAAGGGACCAAACGTTCAATTACCAAGCAGCTCACCTCATGCTGCCTGTTACCGAGGGTAACAGGCACCTGGGGGATACACCTGAACTACACCTTGACTCAACCTTAACCTTAACCTTATCTCAGAGCAGCTGGTAATGATGTGCTCCTCCCATAAAGGTTCATGACTTCCTTTAAACCGGTTCAGTTCCAGTACTAAGCTATGAACCAGAACCTTCTGGTTCCATGTAGGTCCTGCAGGAGGATCGATCCTCAGGTTGGGGTACTGACCGTGGGTCCGCGCTCTCCGTTCTCCCCCGCCCGGCCCTCTTCACCCTGCGACCCGAGAGCACAGCGTCAACATGGGACACATTCAGGAGGACGCTACGGAGCTTCACCTCCAACACACCGGGACCTGACAGGCACTTACCCTGGTGCCTGGGGTCCCCCTCTCTCCTCTCAGCCCCGGGACCCCCACGCCGACCTCCCCCTGTGGAGGAGAAGAGGAGGAGAAGTGTGACACACCGCTGGGCGGCAGGGGCGTGTCCTGCTACAGGACGTCCTGAGAGGTTCTGATGGATGTCCTGATGGAGGTTCTGATGGAAGTTGTGGTGGAGGTTGTGATGGAGGTTGTGATGGAGGTTGTGACAGAGAGAGTTATGGAGGTTGTGATGGAGGTTGTGGTTTAGGTTGTGATGGAGGTTGTGGTGGAGGTTGTGATGGAGGTTGTGGTGAAGGTTGTGGTGGAGGTTGTGGTGGAGGTTGTGATGGAGGTTGTGGTGGAGGTTGTGGTGGAGGTTGTGATGGAGGTTGTGATGGAGGTTGTGATGGAGGTTGTGGTGGAGGTTGTGATGGAGGATGTGGTGGAGGTTGTGGTGGAGGTTGTGGTGGAGGTTGTGATGGAGGTTGTGGTGGAGGTTGTGGTGGAGGTTGTGATGGAGGATGTGGTGGAGGTTGTGGTGGAGGTTGTGGTGGAGGTTGTGGTGGAGGTTGGGATGGAGGATGTGGTGGAGGTTGTGGTGGAGGTTGTGGTGGAAGTTGTGATGGAGGTTGTGGTGAAGGTTGTGATGGAGGTTGTGATGGAGGTTGTGGTGGAGGTTGTGATGGAGGATGTGGTGGAGGATGTGGTGGAGGGTGTGATGGAGGTTGTGGTGGAAGTTGTGATGGAGGTTGTGGTGGAGGTTGTGGTGGAGGTTGTGTTGGAGGTTGTGGTGGAGGTTGTGGTGGAGGTTGTGATGGAGGATGTGATGGAGGATGTGGTGGAGGATGTGGTGGAGGATGTGGTGGAGGTTGTGATGGAGGATGTAGTGGAGGTTGTGGTGGAGGTTGTGATGGAGGTTGTGGTGGAGGTTGTGATGGAGGATGTAGTGGAGGTTGTGATGGAGGGTGTGGTGGAGGTTGTGATGGAGGTTGTGGTGGAGGTTGTGGTGGAGGTTGTGATGGAGGTTGTGATGGAGGTTGTGGTGGAGGTTGTGGTGGAGGTTGTGATGGAGGTTGTGGTGGAGGTTCTGATGGATTATTGAGGGTTGGCCAGCTCACCTTGTCTCCTTTTCCTCCATCAAGACCTGGCGCGCCCTAGAGAACACAAAGAAAGGTACAACATTAACCCCACCCTCCATGTTGACTGAAGAGGAGCAGAGGAAGGCCGGGGTGCCGGGGGGGGTCATCAGCCGGCCTCGGCCCACCGCCCCCACTACATTCATAGCTCCTGCCGCTCCCTGTTGACGGTAGGACCCAAATTATTTTATGAGCTTTATAAAAAAAAAAAAAAAAAAAAAAAAAAAAAATTGATGCAAACTATGATTACGTTTTTGTACAGCACCTCTTCATTCTGTACAAGGATGAGCGAATTTTCTCGTTTTTAAATGAAAACAACCTACCTATCATTCGCTGCCGATGGAAAAAATAAAATAAAAAAATAAAATAAATTCCCTACCTACCCAGGACCTCAACTGACAACCGACAGGAACCAAACTTTTTTTTTTTTTAGGCCTAAGAGTGAGAGGGTGAACTCACCGCTGGGCCCAGGGTCCCGGCCGGACCGGGAACCCCCGGGGTGCCGACCCGCCCTGAGAACCCGGGGAGACCCTGCAGGACACAGAGAGGAGAAGAGATGAAGATACATGCATGAAGCTCTTCATCACTCTGACACCCAGCAGACAGCGCCGTGAGGGAGGAAGGCACTGAGGTCGAGACCCACCCGCTCCCCAGAGGCTCCGGGGGCGCCCGGTTCCCCGACCTCTCCTCTCAGGCCGGCCAGGCCCGCATTGCCCGACAGACCTCTGGCCCCCAGGGGCCCGGCGGGGCCGGGAAGACCTTGATCTCCCTGAAACAAGAGGCAGATGTTACGGCAACACAGCCCTGGTGGGGAGATTAGCTTTGGGGTGCATTGATGGAGTGTGTATGTGTGTGTGGGTGCCTGTGTCCTTGTGCTTATAGGTTTGGTATTATGTGATTGATTTTTATTATGTTTGCATTGTTTGTCATTATTTGTAAGGAACCCCTCGGAATTTAGATCGTACATCTCAAGGGGCTAGCCTTGAAACAAAGAATAAAGGATAAAGAAAGGACTGAGGTCAGCTGACACAACCGGAGAACCCGTTTATCTCATCTTGACGCACTTAGACCAAGTCGGAAGCATGCGACACGTTATCCGGAGGAATCTGTGTGTATGTTAGGGGTGTAAGTGGGGTTGTTGTGTTGCATGTTGACCTTTAAACCTTGAGGACCGTGCTGGCCCGAGGGTCCGGCCAGACCAACACCCTTTTCTCCCTGGAACACAAGGAACACAAGGAACACAGAGTCCGTTCACCCACGGCCGGCTGACCCACTTCTGACGGAGCCATGCTTTTCATCTCATGAATCATTTCAAAGCTTGTGTCTCAGAGGGGCACATCTCTCTACGGTCAGTAGGTCCAGAGTCAACACACTGAAGTATCTTGGGGATAAAGACACAGTTGGACTAACGATGCAGGCCGGCGGTGGGGAGGTGGGTTAAATAGGGTCATGGGTCAGGGTAGAATCCAGGGGGGGAAGTCAACGAGGGGTAAAAGGGCTAATCGAGTCTTTCGAGTGGAGTGAAACCCTTCAGCATTTATTTATTATTTTATTTTTTTACCTTTTTCCATCCAGGTAAGTCCCATTGAGATTAAAAAACGATTTTTCGAGGGAGTCCTGGCCAAGAGGCAGCAACAAATAACATATGTACACTCACAATATTACACTCACAACATATAGACAGAAATTAAAATGATCAAAAGCTGTTATCAATTAAAATAATAAAAAGTAAGTAAATTAAAATTTATAAAAAACATCTACAAGTAAAAGAGGTAGTGTGAAATGCTCTCATCTTAGATTTAAAAGCGTTAGCAAAGAGATCATTTCGGTTAATTTAAAATCTTTTTGCAGCCAGTATAGAGAAGGTCTGACATACATCTGAAGTGTGTTTCTCTAGAAGTACCCAACCTCTCTGGAACCGGATTTCCAGGAGGATGTGTGGTGAACGGTGTGCTCACCTTGTCTCCTTTGGGTCCGGCTGGACCCTGGGCCCCCTGGGGGAAGAGAGGGGAGGAACGGTCAAGAGACCAATAGCACCTCATCCAGCATTGGTTTGTTGTGACTGTAATAACTAAAAGGTTCAGAGGAGCTGGACTAATGAAACAATAAAGATGGATTGAAGTATGATTACAGGACAACGGTGTGAGAGGCTGAGCGTGGGAGGTGTGATACCCCTCGTCTTATTAGTGGAACAGATTTATAACTCACACAGCCTTTACACAGCAAGGATATAATTAGTGTACATTTGTTTAAGAAACGAGAAAATAAAAAGATGGTGGTAGAACAATATGATTCAAAAGATTGCCACCTAATGAAGGAGCAATGGAGTAGGGGCAGATTGAAGCCTCTGCGAGCCACCATACAGGCTCTTAAACAGTCCCCTTGAGGCCCAGAGAGGCCCCTGTCACGACGATAGGGCTGGTAACTGAGGGTCTGGACTCCTGACCCCTGGACGGATGAGAAGCTACATGCTGCGAAGTTCTGCAGAATCACGACGACAATGTGCTCGGAGTCGTTATTAGCGCTCAGAACGCAGTGTCCTGGAAGTGAACCACTGACTAGATGACTGAATAACTGCACACGGTGATCACAACCCGATCTGTGGCCCTGCTGCTCCAGGGTAACTGCTCCGCTAACAGTGTCGTTATCCCAGCGATGCTGCCGCCGTGATTCCTCTCGTGATACCCACTGTGTTCAAACACCTCGACACAATGTCATCTTGTACTTCGGCTAATGCAGGCCGCCTCCACAGCTTGCCTCTTGCTGCTCCTTTATGTCTTGCGGGGAAAATTAAACCACCAACATTTCTTTGTGCGATAACTCCTCTGAATATTTGCGGATCTTTCAGAGATCTGACTAACTTACGTGGCAGCCAGATGGTGCGGAGTCCTGTGTGATGTTTCAACAACAAAGGACTGAAATCCATTAACATCAAAGTCTGAGACTCAAACCCCTTGACTGTACAAATATTGCCTGAATGGCGGTGTTTACACTTGGCTTTTTTATTTTTTACATTTTTGTCAGATTTGATAATGACAGCTGCAACCGGATGGGCTATACCCCAAACAGGCTGGCCTGGGGTAACCCGTACTAAAGGGTTACAGAGGTATCAGGTATCACAGTCAGCATCCACACAGTTCAGAGGTGTTGCTGGTGAGGTAAGGTGTTCCTGTAACACCCCCCCCCCCCCCCCCCCTGTGGATGGCAGTGTGAGCAGAGAGCAGGGGTGTGAAAGCCTGGTGCTTCATCTGATACCTACATCTTCTCCGGGGCTGCCGTCTTCTCCTGGCAGCGCCTACAAGACAAAACAAAACAAAGAAATAGATACAAATGGCCTGCATTCGTACAGCGCTTGTCTAACCGACGGCCAATCAAAGTGCTTCACAATTATGGCCCGACGTTCACCCATGCATACACACATTCACCCGTTCACCGATTCATACACACATTCACACACCGTTGGTTTGTGGTTGTCACACACCGGCGCTGACCACCATACAAGGCGGCATATATATTGTATATATTGCCGGTAGGTCGATACTAGTGAAGCAGTAGTTTACAGTACTACTACTGGAGCAGTAGCAGTAGTGTTACTTACTCTGTCCCCTTTGATCCCAGCTGGACCCCTCTCTCCTTTGTCGCCCTAAACCGCAGCAAGGGGCAGGGAGGACGGTGTTAGAGAACGAGCCCCACCCACGGGGCATTGATGGTGTCAACAACACGAGGGCTAAGGGGTTGAACAGACGCACCTTAAAACCGGGTAGACCTCGTTCTCCCGTCACCCCGGGTAGGGCCTGGCCCGGCAGCCCCTGGTCCAACACAAGAACATCAGGTCGGACGGTTGTGCTACAAAGGTCTGGAGCATTTCACACACGACTCTTCAAATCACAGCCCAGCGTTGCTGGCAGAGAACGTTTAACAATAATCAAGGTGTTCTTCAGGGGGGCCGCAGGGAGGGGTGCTTTGTGATACTGGTTCCATCTGGCTTGGAATGCTTACGGAGAACCAAAGAACATCACTTCCTCCTGACGATCACACAAAGGTCAGGGGGACCATGAGAGTAAAGTACAGATGATATAAAGCTTGATGTGAATATCTCCTTACGTCTCGTCCTTTGGGCCCCGGGGGTCCGGCCACAATCTGGAGGAGACGGGGAGACAAAGTGACAGTCATTACCAGTAAAGGAAAAGTACACTTCACAGTGCAGTCGAAGCAGGAGCTGCTCCTGAAAGCTTGCTCTTCATTACACTTCTCTGGGTGGGGCCCCCGGCCCTCAGACAGAGGGTGGGCTCTGCGTGGGCTGAGGGCCCTTAGGTTCATCACAGTCTCTGTTGGCCCCTGAAGAACCAGTGGTGCACTAAGAATAACCCTGTAAAACAGGCTAATAAAGACGACAGACGAGGAGGACATAACAGCAACATAACCAGACTCCTACGCCGCCCATAGTCCAGATGATGGAGAGTTTACTTCAACCGGACCCCGCATCTATTCTCATCTCCGTTAGCCCGTGTAAATATTGGATCCGACCGTTAATAATAAAGCAGCCTTCGACAGCTCATGAACGCACGCAGGCAGGCACGCACACACGCACACGCACACAAACACACACACACACACACACACACACACACACAGGCTGGCTACCTTCCCTGGGGGGCCACTGTCCCCCAGCTCCCCCTTTAATCCATGCACTCCTGAGGGTCCAGCGATGCCCTGGGTGGGGGGAGAAGAAGAGGAAGGGTTGAAGAGGAACCGGAAACACAACAGAAGGCCTCGCAATGTGAGTATAACACACACTCACACACACACACAGACACACAGACACACACACACACACACACACACACACACACACACACACACACACACACACACACACACACACACACACACACACACACACACACACAAACACACACACCTGTTTTCCAGGTAGTCCCGGGGTTCCTTCCTTGCCTGGTACCCCGTCCCTCCCGGGGACCCCTGGTTTGCCGCCCTCGCCCTGTGGGGTAGGCACACTTCACTGTAAAGGTCAAGCCAAAAGGTCAACGTGGCTCCAATGCTGAAAGGTGGAGGAGAGCGGAGGGTTGAGGGCAGTGGTTTGCCATGCAGTGAGGGTTGGGTGTGGTTTCCGTGAAGTGAGCGTGTGCAGTGGTTGCGTGCAGTTCGTTGCGTGCAGTGGTTGTGTGCAGTGGTTGTGTGGAGTGGTTGTGTGCAGTGGTTGTGTGCAGTGGTTGTGTGCAGTGGTTGTGTGCAGTGGTTGTGTGCAGTGGTTGTGTGCAGTGGTTGTGTGCAGTGGTTGTGTGCAGTGGTTGCGTGCAGTTCGTTGCGTGCAGTGGTTGTGTGCAGTGGTTGTGTGCAGTGGTTGTGTGCAGTGGTTGTGTGCAGTGGTTGCGTGCAGTTCGTTGCGTGCAGTTCGTTGCGTGCAGTGGTTGTGTGCAGTGGTTGCGTGCAGTTCGTTGCGTGCAGTGGTTGCGTGCAGTGGTTGTGTGCAGTGGTTGCGTGCAGTTCGTTGCGTGCAGTGGTTGTGTGCAGTGGTTTTGTGCAGTGGTTGTGTGCAGTGATTGCGTGCAGTGGTTGTGTGCAGTGGTTGTGTGCAGTGGTGTCCTTGCAGGTGAGGGCTCTTCTCCCCACAGCTCTACTCACCACCTGGCCGGACAGCCCAGGAGGGCCTTGAGGACCCTGGGAGACGGAGACAGACACGGGGCATGAGGATCACAGCAGAGAACCAGAGGACCTTCAGCCCAGAGGGGGTCTACAGACAGGACCAGAGGGGGTCTACAGACAGGACCTCCAGCCAAGAGGGGGTCTACAGACAGGACCTCCAGCCCAGAGGGGGTCTACAGACAGGACCAGAGGGGGTCTACAAACAGGGGGGTCTACAGACAGGACCTCCAGCCCAGAGGGGGTCTACAGACAGGACCAGAGGGGGTCTACAGACAGGGGGGTCTACAGACAGGACCAGAGGGGGTCTACAGACAGGGGGGTCTACAGACAGGACCTCCAGCCCAGAGGGGGTCTACAGACAGGACCAGAGGGGGTCTACAGACAGGACCTCCAGCCCAGAGGGGGTCTACAGACAGGACCTCCAGCCAAGAGGGGGTCTACAGACAGGACCTCCAGCCCAGAGGGGGTCTACAGACAGGACCTCCAGCCCAGAGGGGGTCTACAGACAGAACCTTCAGCCCAGAGGGGGTCTACAGACCTTCAGACCAGAGGGGGTCCACAGACAGGACCTCCAGCCCAGAGGGGGTCTACAGAGAGGGCGGTCTACAGACAGGACCTCCAGCCCAGAGGGGGTCTACAGACAGGGGGGTCTACAGACAGAACTTTCAGCCCAGAGGGGGTCCACAGACAGGACCTCCAGCCCAGAGGGGGTCTACAGACCTTCAGACCAGAGGGGGTCTACAGACTGGCCCAGAGGGGGTCTACAGACCTTCAGACCAGAGGGGGTCCACAGACAGGACCTCCAGGCCAGAGGGGTTCTACAGACCTCCAGCCCAGAGCGGCCCTTAGCTTGATGTATGGCAGCTTACCACGGCTCCTGGAAGACCGGCGGGCCCTGGCAGTCCTGTGCTCCCCTGGGCCCCGGGGGGACCCTGTAGGGACGGGAGGAGGATCTCAGGTCAGACCACCACCACACGGTACAGCTTAATTAAGATGGCCGCCTCACAGTGACGGATCATTCGACGGGGAGACGTGAAGCCTTACCTGGACTCCCACCCCTGGGTTGCCGTTGTTGCCCTGTCAATCACATGAAGCATGGCATGAGGTGGACTCAAACTCATGATGTGTGTGGCGTCAATATGAAGAGCATGCTCACCTTCACTCCAGGGGGTCCCGGGGGCCCGTTGGTGCCAAGCGGACCCTAGATCAACATCAACGGAAGCATCAGTACAGCAGCGGCTGCTAGTCTGGGTCAGTGAGTCAGTCAGTCAGTCAGTGTGAGTGGGTGAGTGAGTGAGTGTCACTCAGTGTGAGTGAGTGAGGGGTGAGTGAGAGGGTGAGTGAGTGAGTGAGTCAGTGTCAGTCAGTGTGAGTGAGTGTCAGTCAGTGTGAGTTAGTGAGTGAGTGAGTGAGTGAGTGAGTGAGTGAGTGAGTGAGTGAGTGAGTGAGTGAGTGAGTGAGTGAGTGAGTGAGTGAGTGAGTGAGTGAGTGAGTGAGTGAGTGAGTGAGTGAGTGAGTGAGTGGGTGGGGGTACTCACTGTGGGCCCTCTGACCCCGTTCTCTCCTGGGTTTCCCTGTGGACAGAGAAGGCTAAGCTGTAGTCAGGCAGTAAAGCTTCACGCTGGTTGAGGAGAGGGGTTGCATGCAGTGAGTAGAGAGACGGCACACTTTGATCGTGGCGCATTTAAAAATGGGCTCCTCTTAACCATTTAAAGATATGTTAGCATAAAGTAAAAAGAGTTTCTACTGTATCTAAGTGTAGACTACCGTTCCATCATCATGCCCAAACATCCAGGAGGATTCACGTTCAATCAAAGCTATGCAGCGAGACAAAGGCTTTGAAAGGTTAGTGCAAGGGCAGAAGGAAATCACAAGGCACATGAAGCAGATATCATAATCATCACGTCAGCCCGCTCATCCCAGTAACACAATGGATACAAACAAACCCTCACTCAAACTCAAACCCTCACTCTAACCCTGACCCTAACTCTAACTCTAACCCTAACTCTAACCCTGACCCTAACTCTAACCCTGACCCTAACTCTAACCCTGACCCTAACTCTAACCCTGACCCTAACTCTAACCCTGACCCTAACTCTAACTCTAACCTTAACGCCAACTCTCCCCCTAACCTTCACATAACTGTAACTCTCACCCTCACCTAACACTAACCCTAACTCTAACCCTGACACTCATCCTAACCCTAACTCGAACCCCAACCCTAACTCGAACCCAAACTCTAACTCTTACCCTAACTCGGACCCTCACCTAACTCTAACCCTAACTCGGACCCTCACCTAACTCTAACCCTAACTCGGACCCTCACCTAGCTCTAACCCTAACCTATCTCTAACTCTAACCCTCCCCTGATTCTAACCCGCAGCCTTACTCTAACTCTGTTTCTAACCCTCACCCTGGCACTGAATTGGACACGACTTGGGGAACAGGTGGTCAGGATAAATATTTCCTGAAGTCCAAATGAAGGGCAGGCAGGTGGCCAGACAATGGGGGGTCTGCCCAAAACAGATCTGGCGGGCTGCGCCTGATGCAGATGTTTTTATCAGTTAGTCTCTCTTGTGTGAGAGCATCTCATCGCTTGCCAACATCCACGCCAACTGCACCTCTCAAGGCAAGCAGGAGAACCACAGCAACACAGAGCCAGCCTAAAGAGCACCTACCGGTCTGCCCAGAACTCCAGGGAACCCAGGCATGCCCTAGAGAGAGAGAGAGAGAGAGAGAGAGAGAGAGAGAGAGAGAGAGAGAGAGAGAGAGAGAGAGAGAGAGAGAGAGAGAGAGAGAGAGAGAGAGAGAGAGAGAGATACAGAGAGAGAGACGAAGAGGGAGAGAGAAAGAGAGAGAGAGAGAAAAGAGAGAGGAGAGAGACATAGAGAGAGAGACGGAGAGGGAGAGAGAGAGAGAGAGAGAGAGAGAGAGAGAGAGAGAGAGAGAGAGAGAGAGAGAGAGAGAGAGAGAGAGAGAGAGAGAGTAGCAGAGGGGGAGGACAGTATGATGGACAGATGGGCGACAGGAGCAGACACAGAGGAGGAGGGTATGAAGACATAAGGGGAGGAGGTGAAGCGTCAGTGAGGAGCCGCCAAAGTCTGACCGTCGTTGATGTGCAGAGCGCCAGCGAGGAAGAGGGAGGAAACACAGCTCCACCTGCTGGTCCAACAACAACCCAGCCTCCCCAACAATCAGCCCACCTCCCCCACCACACCCCCCTCCTCCAGGCTCCACACCCCTGAGCCCTGGCCACTCCCCCGGCGGGCAGGGAAGAAGAACGGGACAGCGTGAGGACTCGCTCTCAACCTCACCCCCCCTCCCTCCTCCTCTCCCCCTTACCTCCTCCCCCCCCTCCCCCCCTTCCTCCCGCCCTTGCTCCAAGATCGACAACTCACACTGGGACAGCTCCTTAACAAGCGCTGATTGGTACAGTATTAGGCTAACAGTAAGGTGCTAGTTGTATTAGGCTAACAGTCAGGTGCTAGTTGTATTAGTCTAACAGTCAGGTGCTAGTTGTATTATGCCACCAGTCAGGTGCTAGTTGTATTATGCTAAAAGTCAGGTGCTAGTTGTATTAAGCTAACACTCAGGTGCTAGTTGTATTAGGCTAAAGGTCAGGTTCTAGTTGTATTAGGCTAACAGTCAGGTGCTAGTTGTATTAGGCTAACAGTCAGGTGCTAGTTGTATTAGGCTAACAGTCAGGCGCTAGTTGTATTAGGCTAACAGTCTGGTGCTAGTTGTATTATGCCACCAGTCAGGTGCTAGTTGTATTAGGCTAACAGTCAGGTGCTAGTTGTATTAGGCTAACAGTCAGGCGCTAGTTGTATTAGGCTAACAGTCTGGTGCTAGCTGCTGAACACCTGAAGATTATCACTGAAGTTCAAATGTTATCGCTATGAACACAAAGCATCAATGGTTAAATCACAGGATGTGCTTGACAAACAAACAGTAAATACATATGTATATAAATACATATACAGTATGTTAGCTATGCAACAATACACAATACAACAACATATAGAACATATAGAATCACATCATCAAATATTCATGTTGTTTTCCTTCGAGCATCACTGCTCTGTCAGTCCCATTTTCACGTTGTTAAAGACCACCATGCCGTCAACAGGCAGGTGATTACAGTACAAAAAAACTGTTCAATCTTTTATAAATCGCTTTCGCCCAATAACCATCCTGATCCACTTACCGGCTTCCCATCCTGACCGGTTTTCCCCGGTTCTCCTGCGGGCCCCTGAAATCCAAACATCACAACCCGGTGTCATCTCAAAGTGAACCCAATCTGGTTTTTATTGATAACAGCTTCTGAGCGGCTCCAGACCGCGACGCCCTACCTGAGACCCGTCTCGCCCTCGCTCTCCGGACTCGCCCCGCTCTCCCTTATCCCCGCTGGAGCCCGCGAAGCCCTGCAACGCAGTCACACGGTCCAGCTCACTTCCTCTCGTCATACCACACCACAAAACTTATTTTAACACGTTGAGCCACCAGAGAGGGAGCCGGACCACCAGGCCAGGAGGTCCTCTGGGTCCGTCTGGGAGCTCTCGCCTTACCCGGTCCCCCTTGGACCCGTGTGCTCCCGGGGCTCCGGGCTCTCCCTTGGGCCCCATGACTCCAGGGACCCCTCGGACCCCCGGGGCTCCGGTGACGACCGCCTCGGCCGACGTGCCCTGTGGTGGTCAGAGAGGTGTCAGTGTCTGCTGTCCTGCACGGGGTGTACCTACAGATGGGTCGGTCCGGGACTGATGGGGACCACGGTGGCGTGAGGAGGGCTTACCTTTGGACCCGGGGGGCCAACTGCCCCGGTCAGCCCCGCTTTGCCCTGAAAGGGAAAGGCCAGGGTTGGAACGCTGCAACTGGTGGCCACTTGCAAAATACATCAAACATTTATGGAGGTATATACTCACAGTCTCCCCTCTGTCTCCTTTCTCCGCTCTCTCGCCCTGAAACACACACACACGCACACACATGAACACACACACACACACACACACACACACACACACACACACACACACACACACACACACACACACACACACACACACACACGAACACGAACACGAACACACACACACACACACACACACACACACACACACACACACACACACACACACACACACACACACACACACACACACACACAGAGTCAGCAGAGCCCCCATGTCCCATGTAGAAGGACATTTAGGCGTCAGGTCCGTCCTCCCACCTTCTCCCCAGGCCTCCCAGCCTCTCCCAGTTCCCCCGCTCTACCGGGAACGCCAGGTATTCCAGGCTTGCCGGGCTCTCCGGCCTGTCCGGGGGGCCCTTCTGGTCCGCGCTCTCCGATGGCCCTCCCTGTGGGGCCGGTGGCCCCGGCCGGGCCCCGCTCCCCCTGATCTCCTTTAGGGCCCTTCTCCCCCGGCACGCCGCGGAGACCCTGGGTCAGAGGAGAACCATGAGTCCGCCGTCCGTGAGGAAGACCGTCACAGCCTGGTACTAAGTGATCCAGCTGTGATGTCATCAAAGAGGGCCGGTCGTGACCCCCAGAGGCTACTCACGTCGGCCCCCGTGGGGCCCCGGCTCCCCTGCTCCCCAGGCTCGCCATGCTGGCCCTTCTGGGGCTTCAGGACCGGGGGGGTCACGAGGAGGTCCCTCCGGTCCACCACCACCTTCAGGTCCGACACCTGGGGGGCAGCAGGGCACAGGTGAGCCTCCTGGAGGAATTCTACAGGGTGAGGTGTCCAACAGGGTGAGGTGTCCTACAGGGTGAGGTGTTCTACAGGGTGAGGTGTCCTACAGGGTGAGGTGTTCTACAGGGTGAGGTGTCCTACAGGGTGAGGTGTTCTACAGGGTGAGGTGTCCTACAGGGTGAGGTGTTCTACAGGGTGAGGTGTCCTACAGGGTGAGGTGTTCTACAGGGTGAGGACTTCTCTATCTACAGTGTGATGTGTTCTCTATCTACAGGGTGAGGTGTTCTCTAACTACCGGGTGTGATGTTCTCTATCTACAGGGTGAGGTGTTCTCTAACTACAGGGTGTGATGTTCTCTATCTACAGGGTGTGATGTCCTCTATCTACAGGGTGAGGTGTTTCAGGTGTGACCGTATGAGGAGCTCACCAGGATCCCCAGGTTGGACAGCGCTTTCTGCACATCCTGATCAAGGAGAGACAGAAGAAGAAACGTTAACCCCTGACCTCTGGGCCAACACTGCCAATTCCTGTCGTGCTCAGAGTCGCCTCACCACCGCTGTTCCCGGTCTTCCCGGCGCTCCGTCCTCTCCGGGGTCGCCCTGTCCACACACAGAGTTCAGGATCGGGATGAGAACATAAAACCTCTCCCAGAACTATCCCCCCCGTGGCTATGGTTGATGGGGGTCATAACAGGGGCCACTCACCGTGTCCCCCTTGGCTCCATGGGGCCCTCGATCCCCCTGGAACAGAGCAGAGCTGCGATCAGAGAGAAGGCAGATCACCGAGACAGAGCTAAGATCAACGAGGGGCATGGACTCACCCTGGGTCCCATCGCGCCTGGGGACCCCGACACGCCCTGCAGGGGGCGGGAGGATGGACAAGGTGGAGGTGGTGGAAGAGGTGGTGGTGGAGGAGGTGGAGGAGGTGACGGAGAAGATGGTGGTGATGGTGGAGGAGGTGTTGTTGATGGTGGCGGAGATGGTGGTGGAGGAGGTGGAGGAGGTGACGGAGAAGATGGTGGTGATGGTGGAGGAGGTGTTGGTGATGGTGGCGGAGATGGTGGTGGTGGAGGATGTGGAGGAGATGGAGGAGTTGGAGGAGGCGGTGGTGTCGATGGTGGAGGAGGAGGTGTAGGTGGTGATGGTGGAGGTGGTGGAGGAGGTGGTGGCGGAGATGGTGGTGGTGGAGGAGATGGTGGTGGAGGTGGAGCAGGTGGTGGTGGAGGAGATGTAGGTGGTGGTGGAGGAGATGGTGGTGGAGGTGGTGGAGGAGGAGCAGGTGGTGGTGGTGGTGGAGGTGGTGGAGGAGGAGCAGGTGGTGGTGGTGGTGGAGGAGGTGGAGGAGGAGCAGGTGGTGGTGGTGGTGGTGGAGGAGGTGGATGCAGGGGGGGAGCAGCAACAAACAGAACACAAAGAGAAGACAGTGAGGCACAGGCTCAGCCCACGCCGTCCCGCTCAACGGGGGTCTTAAACACTCTGGGGGCGTGTATCTGTGTGGCTCTTTTTACGTTGGCGCAGATCTTCTATTCTCAATCTCGAACTGTTAAGAGAGTGAGCAATAGTGTGAGGTAATCACGTCTCCTCCCGACGCGGTTCAGAGAGTTTGTGTCCTGAAATGATGTGAACAAAGTGGTCAGTGGTGTGTGTGGTTCAGTCATGTGTTACCGTGGCTCCGGGGGGTCCCTGGGGTCCGGCCACGGGGGCCACGGCAGCCCCCTTCACGTACACCACCTGAGGGGAACACCAGAGAGAACCACCATGAGGAGCGTTCTCAGGAGAGCCGCTCATCACATGACGCCCTGATCCCCATCAGACCCTCTCCTCAGAGGGGGGGGGGGGGGGTACCGAGTGTCTCACCTGTCCAGGGGGTCCGATGCCTCCCGGCACCCCGGGGAGACCGGCCGCCCCCGCCGGGCCGGAGGGCCCCGCCAGCCCCCGCTCGCCCTTCAGTCCGTCGCGGCCCTGGGGAGACACGCCCACACCACAGCATCAGCCCCGCCCTGCAGCCACCAGGGCTCCAGCACAGTCACAGCAGGAGGCTGACCCCCCCCCCCCCCCCCCCCCCCCACCCTCTCTGAGCCTCCCCCAGCATCCCCCCAGAGGGATAGGCAGAGCGAGAAGGAGAGAGAGAGAGAAAGACACACAGACGGAGAGAGAGAGAGAGAGAGAGAGAGAGAGAGAGAGAGAGAGAGAGAGAGAGAGAGAGAGAGAGAGAGACAGAGACAGAGACAGAGACAGAGACAGAGACAGAGACAGAGACAGACAGACAGACAGACAGACAGACAGACAGACAGACAGACAGACAGACAGACAGACAGACAGACAGACAGAAAGGGGAAGGGGGGGTAATAAACATCCGAGAAGATCTGGTGGAACTGACGTCTCGTCCACCGGCTCCTCCTTCTCCTTTGTCGCCCTGCCGATGAAAAGGATGACGTTAGGATTGTGAGGGTGAAATATATATATAAATATATATACACAGGTATATACATAGCTGCAGTTACCAAGTGAGTCTGATCCAAGTGAGATTGATATTACGGCGAGGCAGGGAGATAATGGATGGCTGCTCCTAATGGATGGTCTTTCTAAAGCTATGAGCCGATCTCTGGATCATCACCCGGACGTCCATATTTGCACTCCTAATAATTGGGTGCAGATTACTACGCTGCGCGGCTTACAGTTTGCTGGTGTTTTGGCTCTAAAACAGGCTTACAGCTCGCTGGTGTTTGCCGTCTAAAGCAGGCTTACAGTTTGCTGGTGTTTGGGCTCTAAAGCAGGCTTACAGTTTGCTGGTGTTTGGGCTCTAAAACAGGCTTACAGCTCGCTGGTGTTTGCCGTCTAAAGCAGGCTTACAGCTCGCTGGTGTTTGGGCTCTAAAGCAGGCTTACAGTTTGCTGGTGTTTGGGCTCTAAAACAGCCTTACAGCTCGCTGGTGTTTGCCGTCTAAAGCAGGCTTACAGCTCGCTGGTGTTTGGGCTCTAAAGCAGCTCGGGAAAGCTCGTTCCACACCCACCTTCCTCCCGTCTTCCCCCGGTACGCCTTCCTCTCCCTGCAGAGTAACACAGAACACTTTAGGACTAGCGAGTACTGAGTCTAGAGAAACACTTTAGGACCAGAGTGGGTCAATGAGTCTAGAGAAACACTTTAGGACCAGAGTGGGTCAATGAGTCTCGAGAAACACTTTAGGACCAGAGTGGGTCAACGAGTCTAGATAAACACTTTAGGACCAGAGAGTACTGAGTCTAGATAAACACTTTAGGACCAGAGTGGGTCAATGAGTCTAGATAAACACTTTAGGACCAGAGTGGGTCAACGAGTCTATTTAACAGTTTAGGACCAGAGTTGGTCAGTGAGTCTAGATTAACACTTGAGGACAAGAGAGGGTCAATAAGTCAACTCCGCTCCTGATGACAACAGCAGGAGGCCGTTACGCAGCAGTGCCTGAAATAAATAAAAAGCTGTAATGCGGTGGAGCAGTGAACCACATTAGTACCAACCAATGACTTCAAAACAGACAGACAGACAGACGGCCGGACATCCAGACAGGCAGACAGACGAAGATCCAGACAGACAGACAGACAGACAGACAGACAGACACACAGACAGACGAGTCACCATTTTGCCCGGGGTCCCTGGTTTGCCGTCGTCGCCTGCTTTGCCCTGATGACAGAGGAGTACAGAGAACACACACCGTGTGTTTAACACAAGGAGCACAACTGTGGCCCCTGAACACTGTGGCCCCTGAACACTGTGGCCCCTGGAGCCCTTCATACACAGCATGTCTCAGGGTCAGCAACACTCACAGCGGTCCCTGGGATGCCCGGGGGCCCCGAGGGGCCAGACGGTCCCTGGTCGCCCCGGAGGCCTGGGAGACCCTGGGGAGATGAGAGAACATTAAAGCATCAGACAGAATTCATCGTTTACTGATTACACTTAATGTGTCCACACGTCGGCCCACCGAGCTTACCTACGTCCTTCCTTGATTAGCTAACCATACAGTTTATTTACTTTTACAAATTAGAATTGTTCTAATATTGAATCATGCTAATCTAATGTGGGATTGCTCTCAAAATGGAGACCATGTTAATTCCTTAACAGAAGGGATGTGAGTGCGTTAAGGTAGGGATCAGCTCCACAGCACCCTCTGCAGTACGGTGGTGTGTATTGTAATGTTACATAAAGGATAGTGTTGTACAGCATATCCAAACATTATCTTGCTTCACGGCTACTTACACAAAATATTACAGCAGAAAAGTATTGCATTGATTAAAAAAAGTGTTTCTTAAAAAGCATCTGTTGGATGCTCTGGTTGGATACAGCGTCCAAAGCAGAATTTGTGAGTGTGTGCCAATGAACGTCCTGACTGACTCATCAGAACTGAGTCATCATCAAAGCTGGGTAATACACTATTCGAATGCCATCTGATTTTCTTTTGTCACTTTTGTCATGAACATAATTGAATACCTGTAGTAGAACGACCATTTCACCTCTTGGAAGTGTACAGTTGTATTCAAAGAAAGGCAGAAGTATTGAGGCATGATGAAGTATCAGCTAATACTAAACACACACCCTCTACAAGAAGCACAAACTAAACTATTAGCATGAATCCAGATGTTCACATGAATCCAGATGAATCCATGAACGGTGTGGGAGAGTTGGCTGTGGTAGGATCTGTACTCTTATACGGTACGAAAAAGAGACCTTTCAGCTTTCCATTACTTCATGTTAAATGAGGCTCTATGAAATGTCATCGGTGAGCTATGTGAGCTATGTAAAGGGCAGAGCTTTGCATAATGCAATGTCCTGTACTGTACCCAATAACACTAATACTAATATCCAGTGATTTATGAGTACGCCCTTTACCACAATAATCTTAGCTCATCTATTATTCATTATTATGAATATCATGTTCTATCCCCACATTCAAAGATTCAAGTTGTTTTGGAAACACAAGGCCCACCAAATGCTAAATGCTAATTTGGACCAAAACAAACTAAATCTCTCAGCCCTCAAACCACAAACAGTCTATAAAAAAAAAAAGTCTATAGCTGCAAAATGACTTAAACCAACACAAGGCCAGTGGTAGACCAGGTTGTCTGGTACTCTGTGCTCTTCTCTGTGTGGAGTCAAGCTCTCCCCTGTAAAGTGATATATTAACGAGATGCTTCTGGTGGACAGAGAGGAACGTATGGTGGGAGGCAGAGATTAATGACCAAGCAAATCATTCATTAAAAACATGGAGCAGGTGTGTCAGTGTCCGATTAGACTAATATGATGGTTAAGGATGGATTAATGGATGCTTGTTTGGTTCCATTGAGAGGATATCAATTTGAATGGGTTGAACGATGGTTTAAGCTGTCATTCAAGCTCTACCATGCCACCGGCCTCCGCAGTCACCAGCCTCCACAGCTCTGATCTCTGGGACCACCTCCCCATCCCACCAAGTCCCTGGTGTCGCCTCACCAGGT
Source organism: Gadus chalcogrammus (assembly GCF_026213295.1). Lineage (NCBI taxonomy): Eukaryota > Metazoa > Chordata > Actinopteri > Gadiformes > Gadidae > Gadus > Gadus chalcogrammus. Next base: position 5,386,031 of record NC_079424.1, read on the forward strand.
GGAAGCATTACAGAGCTTTATGGCAACTACCTGTGTGTGTGTGTGTGTGTGTGCGTGTGCAGGTGTGCGTGTGGGTGTGTTTGTGTGTGTACTCACATCGCGTCCTGGATTGCCCAGCTTCCCAGCGTCTCCCTAGGGACAGACAGCATCATTAAACTCATTTCATAACCGTTCTCTTGTGTGTTCAGTCTCCATTTTGAGGCCTTTTAAAGGTTGGGCAGCATAAAGATTCAGAAGGTAAAGAATGAGTTCACCTGCTGGCCAGAGGGCCCGACCGGCCCTGGTTTACCGTCCAGACCGGCTCGTCCATCCAGACCAGAAGCACCTCGCTCCCCCTTCGGTCAGACACAGGCGGTCAGTCACTGGGGACAGGCTAACACTAACCCTAACCCTAACCAAAGATTAACACTAACCCTAACCCTAACCCAAGGCTAACACTAACCCTAACCCTAACCCAAGGCTAACACTAATCCTAACCCAAGGCTAACACTAGCGCTAAACCTAACCCAAGGCTAACACTAACCCTAACCCAAGGCTAACACTAACCCTAACCCAAGGCTAACACTAGCCCTAACCCTAACCCAAGGCTAACACTAACCCTAATCCTAACCCAAGGCTAACACTAACCCTAACCCTAACCCAAGGCTAACACTAACCCTAACCCAAGGCTAACACTAACACTAACCTAAGGCTAACACTAGCCCTAACCCTAACCCAAGGCTAACACTAACCCTAACCCAAGGCTACCCTAACCCTAACCTTAACCCAAGGCTAACACTAGCCCTAACCCTAACCCAAGGCTAACACTAACCCTAACCCTAACGTTAACCCAAGGCTAACACTAACCCTAACCCTAACCTTAACCCAAGGCTAACAATAGCAATATGCAGACGCTGTCTGTCTCAGGCACCAGAATGACTTCTATCATCATCATGAGTCTGAGGAGGCTGCAGCAGGGTCCGGCCCCTACCTTCTCCCCAGGGGGTCCTCGTTCTCCACTGTCGCCCTGGGGGGCAGAAAGGAAGTAAGAGTAATTGTCAGAGGAAGGGGGGTCATTCACAACAGGGGGATTCTGCACTTTAAAATAAAATACGTTAACTAATATACTAACTAATATAACTAATATTCGAACTAATATAACTAATATACTAACTAATATAACTAGTATTCTAACTTATATAATACACTAACTTATATAACTAGTATGCTAACTAATACAACTAGTATCATAACTAATTTAATTAATATAACTAGTATACTAACTAATATAACTAATTTAACTAGTATACTCACTCTGGCTCCCAGAGGTCCACGCTGCCCCTCAACACCCTGACAGGGGGCAGAAAACACCAATCAGTAACCACGCCATTTAGTAACCACAGCAACCATAACCACGCCAACCATTACCACGCCAACCAGTAACCACGCCATCTAGTAACAGCGGCAACCATAACCACACCAGTCATAAACCAACCATAACCAGAGCGGTCCTAACCCCAGGAGAGGGTGCCGGTGCCCAGGTCAGTGGGGTCGGACCGGGCGTGTGTCTGATGGGCGGTCCTCACTCACCCGTATCCCTGGGGCTCCGGGGCCCCCGGCCACGCCCGGGGGCCCCTTGCTGCCGTGCTCTCCGGGGTCGCCTGCGTCTCCCTGGGGACCCAAACATTGCAGGTTAGAGAGCTGGGGAAGGTGGTGTAGCTCAGTGTCTACGTAGTAAGGGTGGTGCTAAGGGAAGGTGGTGTAGCTCAGTGTCTACGTAGTAAGGGTGGTGCTAAGGGAAGGTGGTGTAGCTCAGTGTCTACGTAGTAAGGGTGGTGCTAAGAGAAGGTGGTGTAGCTCAGTGTCTACGTAGTCAGGGTGGTGCCAAGGGAAGGTGGTGTAGCTCAGTGTCTACGTAGTAAGGGTGGTGCTAAGAGAAGGTGGTGTAGCTCAGTGTCTACGTAGGAAGGGTGGTGCTAAGAGAAGGTTGTGTAGCTCAGTGTCTACGTAGTCAGGGTGGTGCCAAGGGAAGGTGGTGTAGCTCATTGTCAATGTATTAAGGGTGGTTCTAAGCTGTGGCTAGCTGTGTGTAGCTGTGTATAAAGCCTTGGGTTCGATCCCAGCCATGTACAATGAATTTACTTTAAGCTAGTGACTCTAGAGGGCAAAGAACATCTACTGAAAGGTGAGGGGGAGAGTTATGGACCTGTCGACGACTTCAGATTATTAGTTGTTTGTGCAGCCGTCCACATTAATCAAAGATCATACGTGAAACGGCAACAAATCTTTTGGGGATGGTTTGGATCTGATAAAGGAGAGCGTACCTTGTCTCCTCGTTCTCCTTTCAGCTGAGGCATGAGGTCCAGCTGATGGGACAGAGTTAGGGTTAGGTTAGGTTAGGGTTAGGTTAGGGTTCGGGTCATCAGAGCCATGGGGACACAGTCCAGTGTCCTTCAATTACATCATTCATATTCCTGAATTCATATTAAAGTTATGAGCAGGGCCCATAACTTTCATAGCAGAACCAATAAATAAAATATCAATATTTGTATAAAAATCAACTTGAATATACGATTCCTCACCACTTTCCCAGGCGGTCCAGCAGGGCCTGTGGCCCCCTGCAAGAAAAGAGGAGAACACAACGATATAAACGATAAAAACACACAGACAAACACACACACACACACACACACACACACACACACACACACACACACACACACACACACACACACACACACACACACACACACACACACACACACACACACACACACACACACACACACACACACACAAAAACACACACCTCATCTCCTTTATCCCCTCTTGGTCCGGTAGCTCCAGGACTTCCCTGCAACCAGACATAGATGATCAATACACTCTGATACATGCTGATGAACTTTACAGTACCAGACATAGAGGGTCAATACACTCTGATACCTGCTGATCAACTTTACAGTACCAGACATAGAGGATCAATACACTCTGATACCTGTTGAAGCTCCGTTACAGTGGGTACTAAACCAGTTGGGTGATTAACCAGTACTAAACCAGACATAGCTGGATCATTACAACGATTCCAGTGGAGTGAACTTGGGGCACCTAAGTAAACTTGGGGTACTATAGTAAACTTTGGGCACTATAGTCAACATGGGTTACCTTAGTAAACGTGGGGTACCTTAGTAAACTTGGGGTACGAAAGTTAACATAGGGTACTATCGTAAACTTGGGCTACTGTAGTGAACTTGGGGTACTATAGTAATATTGGGGTACTATAATAATATTAGGGTACTATAGTAAAGTTGCCTCACGTTTCGCCCGCCCAGCCCTGGGTCTCCGGGGTCCCCTTTGTCGCCGAGTCGTCCAGGCTGACCCGCCAGGCCCTGGAGAGACGGCATGTCATTATCCAGGGGATGTTACCCTGCAGCAGTTCACTAGCCAACTAACAGGTTAACACACTATGGATGGCGCTGGTGAAGCTAAACACTATACTATAGTAGAAATTATGATTTGGTGTGTGGAGCATCGACACTTTGTCATAAAATACCCTTAGTCCTCTCTCGCCGTTCTTTCCTGGAAGACCAGACTCCCCCTGGTGGTGAAACAGGGTCAGAACAGAAAAATAAAATTAGTCACAAGAGGTTACCCTGAGTAAGTCTTTACATGTCAGGATAATCCCATCGAAGATGAGTGTTCAAATAATTACAAAAATAACATGACTTTGACGATAGGGGCTCCAAGGGCGTCTAACTGGTTACAGAGGTGGAGAGAAAGAAGTCTGCAGGACTGAGCAGATGATAAAACAAAAACTTACAGGAGTGCCCTCCTCCCCTCGGTCTCCTTTCTCTCCCTGTAACACAAACGTGGATCATGAGTGAAGCACTCTTAGGCGACCAGTCACCTCATTGACAACCAGAGAGCTCTTGGCTTTAGAAAGGCAACTTCGATGAGAACACGTCACATGACTTTACCTCTGTGGTGGCATCTTTGGAAAGGCATTGGGGAGAATGAAAAAGCCACCATGGGACAGTTAGACGTCTCAAGCAAGATGATAAACCCGGCTATGAGCTAACTAGAACTTAACTTAAAGAGGTTGCATGATAAGTCGGGACTAACTGCTGAATGGACCGCATTTATACAGCGCTTCTGTTACCAGCGCGTTACAATACTGCCTCGTTCACGTTCACCAGCATTCACCTATTCATACACACATTCACAGTCACAGGTGTCTTGCCCAGGGACACCTCGACACTGATCTAGGAGGAGCATAGGAAGCAAACTAGTGTCAGTTCAGTTTGAATAAGTCGGCCGGCTGAAGGTCCCAAGGCTGTCCTAGATATATAATATAACGGATTCATAACATATATCATGTATCGATCGTCTAGTTGGTTCTGTGAGACTGAAGGAATCGTCCAACCTGCTTCCCGACAAGGCCGTTCTTTCCTGGGAGTCCGGGCCGTCCGTTCTCCCCTCGCTCCCCAGGATCCCCGGAGTCCCCCTGGAAAAGAGCCGGGGGTTAGACCTCTGGAGGTGGACCTTCTGGTCACACCTCTGGAGGTAGACCTTCTGGAGGTGGACCTTCTGGAGGTGGACCTTCTGGAGGTGGACCTTCTGGTCAGACCTCTGGAGGTAGACCTTCTGGAGGTGGACCTTCTGGAGGTACACCTTCTGGAGGTGGACCTTTTGGAGGTGGACCTTATGGTCAGACCCCTGGAGGTGGACCATCTGGAGGTGGACCTTCTGGTCACACCTCTGGAGGTAGACCTTCTGGAGGTGGACCTTCTGGAGGTAGACCTTCTGGAGGTGGACCTTCTGGAGGTGGACCTTCTGGTCAGACCTTCTGGTCACACCTCTGGAGGTAGACCTTCTGGAGGTAGACCTTCTGGAGGTGGACCTTCTGGAGGTGGACCTTCTGGTCAGACCTCTGGAGGCATACCTTCTGCTTAGACCTTCTGGTCAGGCTGTCTATCTTTGTTTGCATGCACACCTTGTGAATATTTTCGGAGTAATTGATATAGTTTGATTAGTATGTTGCATGGTTTGTCTAATGTTTAGAACAATAACTGATCAAATCGGTTTTTTTATTTCTAATATATTCTACCATTTGAGATTAGTCATCAATTTTGTTCATTAGCAAGAAATCTGCCTCAAATCCCTTATTGAAATTATCATTAATTAAAATAATTGATGTGGCTATCTATATCGTTCCTGAGGTCAGGCTTCAGGAAGCTGAGTAATGGGATGAAGTACCAGAACCATAGAGAATGTTTCATCCGAACAAATGGATCTGAATACAGTCTTTCAGAGTAAACCCTAATGGCTTGGGGTATTAATCATCGTCTCTTGTTATCAGCGTTTGTCGGGGGACTCCAGCAGAGAGGGAGAGTGGTTTAAGCTCCACAACGCCCCCCCCCCCCCTCCCCTCCCCTTGGTGCTGTCCCTGAACATCCCTATTCATGGGATGAATAATCACAAGGGCCACCGCCTGGCCTGCATTCCCCCTAGACAGGGAACCAGCGTGGGGCTGTGGTACTTAAGTCTGACAGCATCACCAGGTGGTAACAGGTGAGCTCCAGGGGGGGGGGGGCAGCCTCAGTACCTTTGCTCCCGGCTTGCCGCTAAGGCCCGCTGGACCCTGGGGAAGAAAGCAGAATATGAGAAGAAGAGAATGACCCCAGCTGACGTTTGGCTCGGAATAATTCATACACAACAGAGGATGGTAATAGCTTTGAGTTAGCTGTTTTATTTCTTAGTAGCGCTAGAACAAACCCCCCCTTGTACTGACCCGATCTCCAGGCTCTCCCTTGACCCCAGGTTGGCCCGGAGCTCCAGAGCCAGGCGAGCCCTTAAGAACAAACACACTTCAGCTTAGAAGAGGTGACACGCTGACGTACCTTCACAGCTTCATTATCAGATATGGAGTATGACACTGTCCTTCTCCTCATGCGACAAGCCCTCTACAGTGGACCCAGCCTGGACCCCCAGGCGGCCCCCCCCCCCTCCAGAAGGAAGCTCACCTTGTCCCCCTTCCCACCGGGGGTCCCGTTCTCCGCGGTGGGCCCCTCGGGGCCAGCAGAGCCTCGCTCGCCCTGGGAGGAGAGAAGACGTTCGTCACTGGGAGGTTTCGGGGGAGATGTTTGACCTCAGCGTGGAGGTCAATGTGTGTGGGAGATGTTTGACCTCAACGTGTGTGTGAGATGTTTGTCTTTGGAGGTGAAGCCTACCTGGTCCCCTTTCTTCCCCATGAGGCCAGGACCCTGGATGGGACAAACAAACATCATCACTTTCATGATCATCGCCTTCCAATCTGCCATGGGGCGGACACACACTCTGACATCAAACGATGAAATGTGGACCAATATTGGATTGCATTGCTTACAGTTCTGCCAGGTTCTCCGCGCGCTCCCTCGTTTCCCTGTGAAAAAAACAACAGGATGAGCTACTGCACCACAGCATGTGGTCGCTGAAGAGACATCAGTGTCTGGGCTGACCACAGGATCTGCTCATGTGGTCAGTGAAGAGTCGTCTCTCGATGACTGGACCTACCTTCTCGCCCTGCGGTCCACTGGACCCTGGAAGCCCCTGGAGACAAACAGAGAGTCAGGGAAGGAATGCACCTTTAATGCTCAGCCTCAGAGCCATAGAAACCAGCCCCATCTTTATCTTTATCGATCGAGAGAGAGAGAGAGAGAGAGAGAGAGACAGAGAGAGAGACAGAGAGAGAGACAGAGAGAGTGATGGAGCCTCAGCAGGGAGCCTCTGGTCAGCCACTTACCCGGAGTCCTGCTGGGCCCGTCAGCCCTGGTTTGCCCGACTCCCCCTGTGAGACACATTAGAGAGACAGAGGAGGTAGATCGTGGAGCTAGGTATACACTCTCTCCTCGTACATACTCACTCTCTCCCTGCATATACATTTTCTCCTCACTCTCTCCTCATCCTCCCCGTATATACTCACTCTCACCTCACTCTATCCTCACTCTCTCCCAGTACATACTCACTCTCTCCCTCTATATGCCCACTCTCACCTCACTCTATCCTCTCTCTCTCCCAGTACATACTCACTCTCTCCCTCTATATGCCCACTCTCACCTCACTCTATCCTCTCTCTCTCCCAGTACATACTCACTCTCTCTGTATATACTCAATCTCTCCCCGTGTATACTCAATCTCACTCTCTCCTGTACATACTCACTCTCTCCCTGAATATACTCACTCTCCCTGTACATACTCACTCACTCCTCACTCTCTCCTCACACTCTCTCCCATTATATACTCACTCTCTCCTCACACTCTCTCCCATTATATACTCACTCTCTCCTCACACTCTCTCCAATTATATACTCACTCTCTCCTCACACTCTCTCCCATTATATACTCACTCTCTCCTCACACTCTCTCCCATTATATACTCACTCTCTCCTCACACTCTCTCCCATTATATACTCACTCTCTCCCCAGCTTCTCCGGCCGGTCCCCGGTCGCCCTGAAACAGCAGACAGCAAAGCGTTTGAGACAGGGACCCGTACGCTGACCACCTGGTGGGTCACCTAGGATCCAGCAGTACTGTGTTACAGCAGAACCTCTGGTCCAGCAGTCCTACTGTGTTACAGCAGAACCTCTGGTCCAGCAGTCTTACTGAGTTACAGCAGAACTTCTTCTGGTCCAGCAGTCCTACTGTGTACAGTAGCAGTCTCCACAGGGTTGATCTAAAACTTTAGTTAGCCCATCGTTCCTTCCCAGAAACATGATGGATCGAAACAAATCGAAAGAAAGCGAAACACCCGGTTCCCTGAATTCTGAGCTTCAGACCTCAGATATTAATCTAAAGTTTATATCTCAGGTCAGATATGTCGGCCTACCGGACGGCAGAATGTGTGTCATGTGACTCACCCGGTCCCCTTTGGCCCCGCCTTCGCCCGGCTGACCGCGGTCGCCCTGTCAGGAGAAGCAGAGTGTTGATCATAACGCTCCACACACACCGGGAGGTCTGACCCTAATCCTAACCCCCCTCTGAAGGTCGGACCCCCCCCGCCCCCCCCCCCCCCCCGTCTGGAGGTCTGACCCTGCCCCCGCCTGGAGGTCTGACCCCGCCCCCGTCTGGAGGTCTGACCCCGCCCCCGTCTGGAGGTCTGACCCCGCCCCTCGTCTTACCTTGGTGCCCGTCTCCCCGGAGGCCCCCCGCGGCCCCTAGGACAGAAGAACACGTCTTTAGAAAAACAGCCAGAGCATCAACAGAGATACAAGAGAAGGAGCCAGGTGGGGTGAGGTGGTCACCCACCCTGTCTCCTGGTTCTCCGGCCCTCCCTGCTGGGCCTGGCAGCCCCTCGGCGCTCTCTCCCTGAGGAACAGAGAGAGAGATGGACGTCATTCAGAGTCTCTGTGGTGACGGCATGGGAGGCCTGCTCCCCAAGCCCTGTTGAGAGGAGCGTCCTGCAGACCGTACCTTGTCTCCTTTGGGGCCCGCCGCCCCCGCCAGCCCTCTTGGGCCCTGAGGCCCCATAGGGCCCGTCACACCCTGGGGAGAAACAGACAAATTCACTCAATGACCTGCACAGAGGGACTCTCTCTCTCTCTCTCTCTCTCTCTCTCTCTCTCTCTCTCTCTCTCTCTCTCTCTCTCTCTAGAGACACACACAAGTTCTCTCTCTCTCTCTTAAATCACAGACAAGTTCTCTCTCTCTTTGTCTCTCTCTCTCTCTCTCTCTCTCTCTCTCTCTCTCTCTCTCTCTCTCTCTCTCTCTCTCTCTCTCTCTCTCTCTCTCTCTCTCTCTCTCTCTCTCTCTCTCTCTCTCTCTCTCTCTCTCTCTCTCTCTCTCTCTCTCTCTCTCTCTCTCTTTAGGCATGTAGTGCACTTCACACATCAGAGCGGCGTGAGTGATTGACAGCTTACCGTGGAGCCCTTGTCCCCGGCCCCGGCCCCCCCGCCGCCGCTCCCCGGCGGACCCTGTAGAGGACAGATAAGAGGAGGACTCCTTAAAGCAGGAGAGGGCACCTCCTGATAAGACATGCTAATGTAGCAACACTCACCCTCTCTCCGGTGCTGCCCTTGTCCCCCTGCGCACACACGCACACACGCACACACGCACGCACGCACGCAAGCACACACACACACACACACGCACGCACGCACGCACGCACGCACGCAAGCACACACACACACACACACACACACACACACACACACACACACACACACACACACACACACACACACACACACACACACACACACACACAGAACAAAAACAAAAAAAGTTAATAACATCCAAAAGCGACAATAAGGCAACGAGATGAGAGAGTAGAAAAAAGGGAACGAGGAGATTAAAAAGAGAAGAAAAGAGATTACATAAAAAAAGCTGCTTTCTTAGGTTTCATCCTACCACAACCTTGACAACAGAGAGAAATGTCTTCACACGCACACACACACACACATACGCACGCACACACAGAGACACACAAACACACACACACACTACAAGTCTGGGGAGCCAACATCAGGGCCTATGCAGAGCAAGAGATGATGGTTGTCAATGAAACGGACCAAACAATAAAGACTGGGTCGGGTCAGCCTTCGGACCCCCGGCCCTCACCCTCAGGCCTTCAGAACCCTGCCCCCCCCCCCCCCCTCTCAGGGCCATCGTCCAGCGTTCTCTTTGAGCGCCGGCGTCTTGTTTCAACTGTGTTGTGAGAAAGCGTGTGAGTCCTCTCCCCCACCCAGAGAGAGGAGGCCGCTCTGCTGCCCCCTCAGGATCGGGAGAGGAACTCCTCCAGCGCCCAGCGTCTCCTACGTCCTCCCAGCGCCCCCAGCAATTAAAGAATGGATTCAAAATGATCAAAGGAGGAGAGGAGAGGAGAGAGGAGGGAGGAGAGAGGAAAGGAGAGAGGAGGAGAGAGGAGAGAGGAAAGGAGAGAGGTGGAGAGAGAGGAGGGAGGAGAAAGGAAAGGAGAGAGGAGGAGAGAGGGAAGAGGAAAGGAGAGAGGTGGAGAGAGAGGAGGGAGGAGAAAGGAGAGGAGAGAGGAGGAGAGAGGAGAGAGGAGAGGAGAGAAGAGGAGAGAGGGGAGAGGAGAAGGGAGACCGGGGAGAATGAACCTTGATGAAGACGCCTTGTGCTCCTGGAAGTCCGGGCCGTCCATCTTGTCCCGGGATTCCGGGCGAGCCAGTGAATCCCTTGGCGCCGTTGCTGCCTGGCAGACCCAAGGACCCCTGGGGAGAGACAGAGACCCCCCAGGGCTGATGAGCACGACGCTGGGACACCATGGGTCCGTTCTACAGCAGTGTCATCCAGATAAAGTTCAGGACAGAACCAGAGGCGTCTCTCACTGGTATTCCTGGGATCCCGGGCTCGCCTTTCCTCCCTGGAAGACCGCCGCCAGACAGCACTGAGCCTGGCTCCCCCTGGGGAGAAGCAGGGGGCAGATAGAGGAGTAGATGTGTGTATATATATATAGATCTAACTATCTATATAGATCCATCCATATGGATCGATCCATAGATCCATCTATAGATCATCTATCTATGCATCTATATAGATCCATCTTTATACCCATCTATAGATTCATCTATAGATCCTTCCAGCCATCTATCTATCTATAACTATCTATATATCTATATATCTATATATCTATATGGCAGCTTTGATCCCAACCGCTCCCACTTACCCTCTCCCCTCGGTCCCCCTTTGATCCCAGTGTTCCGGCCAGTCCGCGCTCCCCCTGCAGGATGAGAGAGGACACTGCATCACACTGCATCACACTGCATCACACTGCTTCACACTGCTTCACACTGCATCACACTGCAGTACACTACATCACACTGCATCACACTGCATCACACTGCTTCACACTGCTTCACACTGCATCACACTGCATCACACTGCATCACACTGCATCACACTGCAGTACACTACATCACACTGCATTACACTACATCACACTGCTTCACACTGCATCACACTGCAGTACACTACATCACACTGCATCACACTGCATCACACTGCTTCACACTGCATCACACTGCATCACACTGCATCACACTGCATCACACTGCTTCACACTGCATCATACTGCATCACACTGCTTCACATGGTATAACATCTAATGGAGCGCAGTGAAACCAGCTGTACATACCGGATCCCCTCTGACCCCAGGGAGTCCCGCCACGCCCTGGAGGGAGACAGAGGTCACATGATCACCTTCATCATCATCATCATCATCATCATCATCATCATCATCATCATCATCATCATCATCGCTTCAGTTAAATAGAGCTCTCAACCTTCATCATCATCATCATCATCACTAGAGCTCTGAACCTTCATCATCATCATCATCATCATCATCATCATCATCACCATCATCATCATCATCATCATCATCATCATCGTCACTTCAGGTGGAGCAGAGCTGAGGTGTTCTCCTTACCGGCACCCCCGCCCCTCCAGGTGACCCCGAGCGTCCGGGCAGGCCGGGGTTCCCATCGACGCCCGGGAAGCCCTGGTCAGAGGGAGAGCCGCAGGTTAGAGACCAACACCGGAGCTCAGTGTGTCCTCAGGTGATGCTGTTCTGTCTGAGTGGGACCCTGTACTCACCCTATCCCCCTTCTCCCCCCTCAGCCCAGCTTGGGGCCCGTCCACCCGGCCTGGGGGCCCCTGACGTCCCTCCGGGCCCCGGAGGCCCTCGCGTCCAGGCTGCCCGTCACGGCCCTGTGATAGATAAATAGATACAACCTTAGTGACACAGACACATTAATACACCGAAACACACACATTAAGACAAAGAGACAGACATTAAGACACACAGACTCACACATTAGGACAGAGAGACACACATTGAGACACACAGACACACACATTAGGACACAGAGACACACATCATGAGGGGCAGGGTGACCAGAGGCTCAGGATGGACTGAATGAGGAACTCACAGGTTCTCCCTTGCGTGCGTCGAGTCCGTCTCGCCCTCCCTCCCCCTGCGGAGACAACCAGCGGATAGGGAGAATGGTCAGAGGGAAAAGCAGCTCCTTCCTAAAAATAAACCTAAAACACGTACTAAAGAGATCTGCGTAGAGATTGCTCAGGTACTTTTGGTTCTATGTCCTTGAATTGTGCTCTGTAAGGACATTGAGCGATGATCAGCGGAGAAACCTTCTGTTAGAAAACCTTCCACAGTGCTCCTTTATCATTAGATAAGAAACAGACTCATGTCTGGTGCTTTACCTTCTGTCCACGGTCTCCCCTTTCACCCTTCAAGAGAAACACATCACAAAGGCTTTAGTACCCAAACACAAAGTACCAGCAAACCAGAAACACATCACAAAGGCTTTAGTACCCAAACACAAAGTACCAGCAAACCAGAAACACATCACATGTGGTGGTTATTACAGTGTACTGGTACATCACACCAGATGTTGCAGTGTACTGGTACTTAACATCAGATGTTGCAGTGTACTGGTACTTAACATCAGATGTTGCAGTGTACTGGTACATAACACCAGATGTTACAGTGTACTGGTACGTCGTTACATCACACCAGATGTTACAGTGTACTGGTACGTAGTTACATCCCACCAGATGTTACAGTGTACTGGTACGTCGTTACATCACACCAGATGTTACAATGTACTGGTACATCACACCAGGTTTACAGTGTACTGGTACGTCATTACATCACACCAGATGTTACAGTGTACTGGTACGTAGTTACATCCCACCAGATGTTACAGTGTACTGGTACATAACACCAGATGTTACAGTGTACTGGTATGTAGTTACATCCCACCAGATGTTACAGTGTACTGGTACGTCGTTACATCCCACCAGATGTTACAGTGTACTGGTACGTAGTTACATCCCACCAGATGTTACAGTGTACTGGTACGTAGTTACATCCCACCAGATGTTACAGTGTACTGGTACATCGTTACATCCCACCAGATGTTACAGTGTACTGGTACGTAGTTACATCCCACCAGATGTTACAGTGTACTGGTACATCGTTACATCCCACCAGATGTTACAGTGTACTGGTACGTAGTTACATCCCACCAGATGTTACAGTGTACTGGTACATAACACCAGATGTTACAGTGTACTGGTACGTCGTTACATCACACCAGATGTTACAGTGTACTGGTACGTCGTTACATCCCACCAGATGTTACAGTGTACTGGTACGTAGTTACATCCCACCAGATGTTACAGTGTACTGGTACATCGTTACATCCCACCAGATGTTACAGTGTACTGGTACATCGTTACATCCCACCAGATGTTACAGTGTACTGGTACATCGTTACATCACACCAGATGTTACAGTGTACTGGTACGTCGTTACATCCCACCAGATGTTGCCGTGTACTGGTACATCGTTACATCCCACCAGATGTTACAGTGTACTGGTACGTAGTTACATCCCACCAGATGTTACAGTGTACTGGTACGTCGTTACATCCCACCAGATGTTACAGTGTACTGGTACATCGTTACATCCCACCAGATGTTACAGTGTACTGGTACATCGTTACATCCCACCAGATGTTACAGTGTACTGGTACGTCGTTACATCCCACCAGATGTTACAGTGTACTGGTACGTAGTTACATCCCACCAGATGTTACAGTGTACTGGTACGTAGTTACATCACACCAGATGTTACAGTGTACTGGTACGTAGTTACATCACACCAGATGTTACAGTGTACTGGTACGTAGTTACATCACACCAGATGTTACAGTGTACTGGTACGTCGTTACATCCCACCAGATGTTACAGTGTACTGGTACGTAGTTACATCCCACCAGATGTTACAGTGTACTGGTACGTAGTTACATCCCACCAGATGTTACAGTGTACTGGTACGTCGTTACATCCCACCAGATGTTGCCGTGTACTGACACATCACATCGCAGAGTGCCCCCATTTTGGATGCCTAGGGGCATTGGAAGGTTAGTTATTACATTTGTAGCGATGGTTTTAGGTCATTGTTTAGTAATTCATTGTGAAAAGATTTGTCATCATTAGTATCGGCAACCAAAACCCCCATGATGCATTTGGTGTAAAATAGGAGCTCACCCGAGGGCACTGGACCGTGCACTGCTCTGTCCCTCCAGGTCCCTGCAACCAAAAGAAGAAAACTCAGGTCCTCGTGGTCTCGTGGTGCTGCCCCAGACGTTCAAGGTATTTACACACCACATTTATTAACTTATTAACTCCCCTACACGGATGAACCATGAATGGGCTTTATACGTCAGCCAATGTTTATCATGGTGCGTTTCTCTTTCGCTGCCTCTGTGATTTTACGCTCCAAAATCGAATTTGACTTGGCTCAGCTTGTTTCAAATACTTCCAATGCTGTGGTACACGAAGCAGATATGGAAATAAAGTAATATCAAAAACAAATTGTATTTTTGTTTTGCTTTAAAAACAGTTGAATGCATGCTGCTTTTACAGCTCACTCAGCTTTCTGCTACCTCGTCAGAGCTTCCTGATCAAGAGTTTCACAATAAAATCATTAAGAGCTCTTCTTCATTAAGAGCTTCCCCATTAAGAGCCTCCTCATTAAGATCTTCCTCATTAAGAGATTCCTAATTAAGAGCTTCCTACTGAGAGCTTCACAATTAGAGCTTCCTAAATAAGAGCTTCTCAATACGATCATCCTCATTAAGAACTTCCTCATTAAGAGCTTCCTCCTAAGAGCTTCACAATAAGATCTTCCTCATCAAAGCTTCCTCATTAAGAGCCTCCTCATTAAGAGCTTTCTCGTTAAGAGCTTCCTCATTAGAGCTTCTCACTAAGAGCTTCCTCATTAAGTGCTTGCTCGTTAAGAGCTTCCTATTTAAGAGCTTCCTCGTTGAGAGCCTCCTCCTCGTTAAGAGCTTCCTCCCGCCCTACATCTGGTATTCTGGCGATGCCACACAGCAGGCCGGCCAGGTCTGAGTGCAGCGCCCCGAGCTGGGCCGCGTCCCGCGTGGTCAGCAGGTTCTGGGGGCTCTGGTCCGTCACCGCCTGCCGCAGCTCCAGCTCGTCGGCCCGCCCCACGCCCACCGCCAGCACCGTCACACCTGGCCCGGACGGGAGGGAGCAAGGCAGTCAACCCCTCACTCACTGCTGTTCATTACGATCAAATCCCTTCTCAGGGTCTGCGAGCGAGAGGGATGGTGTGACGCTAGGAAGTCTGCTAATCCCTGGCCATTTATTCAGAAGAACAATGAGCTCTGAAGGGCATCGCGACGTTGCAATGAGCACCTCCATGTTGGAAGGATTGGTTCCAGTTACTTCTGGTCGTGATGGTTTTTAGGTCATGGTCCTTAATCATGCAATGATTTGTAATTAAGAAAGACTTTAGTTTGGATAGTTGATTTATTTAACAATGGTCATGCACATTTAGCTATGAATCTAATTTACATCTGCAGTCCGTGAGCAGGAAGAGATTCAAACCATGAATTAGAATACAAACTATCAAAACAATACATTTAGGGCACACAGAGTAGAACACATACAAAACAACAATGACAGCGCTAGCTGGAGAGGGATGATAGCCTACATGATGCTCTGACAGCGCTAGCTGGAGCCTACCTTATGCTCTGATAGTGCTAGCTGGAGCAGTGATGTTAGCCAACCTGATGCTCTTACAGTGCTAGCTTGAGCAGTGATGTTAGCCTACCTGATGCTCTGACAGCGCTAGCTGGAGCAGTGATGTTGGCCTACCTGATGCTCTGACAGCGCTAGCTGGAGAGTGATGTTATCCTACCTGATGCTCTGACAGTGCTAGCTGGAGCAGTGATGTTAGCCTACCTGATGCTCTGAAGGTGCTAGCTGGTGGAGTGCCTACCTGATGCTCTGACAGTGCTAGCTTGAGAGTGATGTTAGCCTACCTGATGCCCTGAGAGCGCTAGCTGGCCCGGTGATGTCGTCGCTGGACTTTCTGTCTGAGATGATGACCACTGCCCCTGGCACCCTGGCCCTTCGCCCTGATGAGGACCTTAGTAGGACCTGACTCGTGAGTGTCAGCGCCTGGCCTGCAGAGG
Source organism: Gadus chalcogrammus (assembly GCF_026213295.1). Classification (NCBI taxonomy): domain Eukaryota; kingdom Metazoa; phylum Chordata; class Actinopteri; order Gadiformes; family Gadidae; genus Gadus; species Gadus chalcogrammus. The sequence goes on from NC_079424.1 coordinate 5,402,036, forward strand.
GAGACACAGAGCTGAGTACAGACTTGAACCTGACTCATGAATGTCAGCGACTGGCCTGCAGAGGGCGACAGAGAGCTTAGTACAGACTTGAACCTGACTTGTGAAAGTCAGAGGGAGACACAGAGCTGAGTACAGACTTCGACTACCAAATTCAGCCAGTTGAGGGGTTAAAAGCCACTAACCAATGTTATTGCCCGAGGTGTCGTCGAAAGGTGTGGACAGGATTTCTTGTAACAGCGTCTCTTGGTTGCTATGGCGATTGAGCAGGAACCAGACTTTGGGTCTGGAACTATACACCACAACTCCCACCTGAAGACACGAGGCATCCCAAGCAAGCTAGAACACACTTTAACCATAAACAGAGGAAAACAGGCCCCAAAATACAGTTTATATTGTACTGTTTACATGCAACTTCAGTAGGTATATATACTTATCATGTTTTATCATATGCTCTTTTATCCTGATTCACAGGGCACAGACCTGAGAGTCGCGGGCTCCGAGGGTGGCCAGAGACCCGGCGGCGCTGGTCAGGAGGGCCAACAGATGCTCCCTCAGGCCGGCCCGGTCCTGGGATGCCGGGACCAGGAAGACCACGTCCAGGCGGCCCCCGACACACACTGCACGCGGACAGAGGGCATGGCTCAGGGGCCGGACCCATGGAGAGCGACTGGTCGTATGTCAATGTATTTTGTAGTATATATGGTTTATGGTTATTGCAATTATTGGGTTATTTTGGAAAAGTTTGTAAAATATCCTTAATTCTGATTGCTCAAGGTTGGCAAGTATGTGTGTGTGTGCGTGCGTGCGTGCGTGCGTGCGTGCGTGCGTGCGTGCGTGCGTGCGTGCGTGCGTGCGTGCGTGCGTGCGTGCGTGCGTGCGTGCGTGCGTGTGTGTGTGTGTGCGTGCGTGCGTGTGTGTGTGTGTGGGGGGTGTCTGTGTCTGTGAGTGTCTGTGTCTCTGTCTGTGTCTGTGTGTGAGCGTGTGCGTGTGCGTGTGCGTGTGTGTGTGTGTGTGTGTGTGTGTGTGTGTGTGTGTGTGTGTGCGCGTGTGTGTGTGTGTGTTTGTGTGCGTGTTACCGGTGCGTTCCTCCACAGCGACCTCGGGCCCCGGGCCGCGGGCCCCGTTGGCCTGCAGGGTGAAGCGGTACCGCTGGCCCAGACGGAGGCCGGTCACCCGGTAGGAGGTGTAGGAGGCGGGCAGCGTGAGGGACTGGCCCGGGGGCGCGTCTGAAGGGGCACCACAGACACAGAGCATCAGACATGGAGCATCAGAGACATGGAGCTCAGGGACATCAGAGACATGGAGCTCAGGGACATCAGAGACATGGAGCTCAGGGACATCAGAGACATGGAGCTCAGGGACATCAGAGACATGGAGCTCAGGGACATCAGAGACATGGAGCTCAGAGACATGGAGGAGCAGAGACATGGAGCTCAGGGACATCAGAGACATGGAGCTCAGGGACATCAGAGACATGGAGCTCAGGGACATCAGAGACATGGAGCTCAGGGACATCAGAGACATGGAGCTCAGGGAAATCAGAGACATGGAGCTCAGGGACATCAGAGACATGGAGCTTAGGGACATGGAGCTCTGGGACATGGAGGAGCAGAGACATGGAGCATCATACGCTCTCACCCAAAGCACCTCCCACTTGTGTGACCGTGGTTCCAAGCGCCTCTGTCTACAGGGTTACAGGCTTAAAGACCCATCCAAGTGTTGATTTGAAACCTTTACAGACACTTTGGTTTACAGTCTACGAAGGCTGGCTGAGCTGTGGTGGCAATTACCCTCGGAGAGATCCATGCCTCCGGCATAAAGATCACTCCTAAAGCCAGATTAGTGAGACTAAATCAGGGCAGTGAAGTGTAGTGATGGGGTAAGACTAAAACAGGGGAGTGAGGTGTAGTGATGGGGTGAGACTAAAACAGGGGAGTGAGGTGTAGTGATGGGGTGAGACTAAAACAGGGGAGTGAGGTGTAGTGATGCAATGACTTGCCTCCATCCCTCCTCCAGCTCAGGTAGTACCCGGTTGCCCCGGGGACAGGGACCCAGCCCAGCAGGACTTCCGTCTCCGTAACCTCGGCAACGCGCAGACCGGTCACCGCTTGCGTGGGCGTCGCCGGGCCCACCGCTGTGTCGACCAATAGCAGCAGCACAAACACAACACAGATGTACACAGAAGTAATTGTTGTGCATGTGACAAATAAACTTTCTTGAATCTTGAATCTTGAACATGTGCTGAGATCATGTGCTAGCCTTTAGCATGTAGCGGGGTCATCCCTATGTTCCCCGGGTCCTATGGTCCCCGGGTCCTATGTTCCCCGTTTTTCCCAAAAAGGGTCCTATGTTCCCCGATATGCATGTGACCGGGGAACATAGGACCCTTTTTCAAAGAAAGGGTTCTATGTTCCCCGGTCTGTTACTTTTTCCACCATTACTGCCAAATTCCGGCCGTGATAACTACCATTGCATGTCTTTACCTTTTGTGGAAGAGGGAGAGACGTCGGAGAACCTGACGCAGTCTATTCATATGCCGGTATACAAACCCTGAGAAGCCCAATCCCTACGAGATCTCCCCGTGCTACGGCCATCCGGAGGCGCACAGATCTTTTGGCCGTGATATTATTATACAATTATATTATATTATATACTATTATATAAAGAGCTCCGGGAGTCGCAAACGGCAACAATCACTTTCTCCTCCATGCTGCAGTCCACCCCGGACTGCACTGCACTGAGTTGGCCGGTTGAACGCTGATTGGCTGTTACGTTACACATGTCACTCAGTGGCCACGCTGTTGAACGCCGATTGGCTGTCATCACGCGAATGTCGCGTCAAAGTTTAAATATTTGTAAAGATTGATAGATTGCGGGGAACATAGGACCCTTTTCCCAGAAAAGGGTCCTATGTTCCCCGCTTTTCCCAAAAAGGGTCCTATGCTCCCCGGTATGTATGGCTACAGGGGAACATAGGACCCTTTTTAAAAAAAAGGGTCCTACGTTCCCTGAGCGGGAAACATAGGACCCGGGGAACATAGGACCCGGGGAACATAGGGATGACCCCGTTGAGATCATGCACTAGCCTGTAGCAGGTAGCTCAGTGTGTTGAGATCATGTACTAGCAGGTAGCTCAGTGTGTTGAGATCATGTACTAGCAGGTAGCTCGGTGTCTTGAGATCATGCACTAGCATGTAGCATGTAGCTCAGTAGCCTGTTGTCTAGTGTCAAAGTGGTCAGAGCTATCCCCAGGCAGGATGGACCGACTCACGCGTGGTGACCCGGACCGAGACGGGGGAGCCCTCCCGGTTCTGGACCAGGGCCATGACCTGGACCTCGTACTGCGCTCCCGGGTCCAGCCGGTCCAGCTCCACCGACGTCACGTCTCCCCCGACCAACTTCCGGCTCTCCTCTCCGCCTACAGGACAGGACAGAGGGGCTGACAGTGAGCTTCAGGACAGACAGTGAGCTGCAGGACAGACAGTGAGCTTCAGGACAGACAGTGAGGTTCAGGACAGACAGTGAGCTTCAGGACAGACAGTGAGCTTCATGACAGACAGTGAGCTGCAGGACAGACAATGAGCTGCAGGACAGACAGCTGAGCTGCAGGACAGACAGTGAGCTGCAGGACAGACAGCTGAGCTGCAGGACAGACAGCTGAGCTGCAGGACAGACAGTGAGCTGCAGGACAGACAGTGAGCTTCAGGACAGACACCTGAGCTGCAGGACAGACAGCTGCCTGGTTTCAATTAACAACAAACGAGAAAGGAATTATGTGCTTTGCAAAGATCACAGGAGGTCTCCAATCCAAACTGAACTCAGACGTCCTGTTGTTGTTTTGTGTCTGTGTACCGTCTGTGAAGCGTCTACATGCTCCGTGTCGGGCCGTGTGTGAGAGTCCTACCGTCGACC
>NC_079424.1:5410947-5432997 GCF_026213295.1 Gadus chalcogrammus
ATGTGTGTGTGTGTTGTGAGTGTGTTTGCATGCCTTTATGTGTGTGTGTGTGTGTGTGTGCGTGTGTGTGAGGGTGTGTTTGCATGCCTTTATGTGTGTGTGTGTGTGTGTGTGTGTGTGCATGCGTGCCAGCTTGCGTGTGTGTGAGTGTGTATGCCTGCCTTTATGTGTGTGTGTGTCTGTCAGTGTGTATGTGTGTGCGTGTGCGTGCGTGCTTGTGAGTGTGTGCGCGCCTGAACTGCAGGTCGACTGCAGTGCAGGCAGGTGCATGGCCGTGAGCCTGGCCGCGTGCGCAGCCTAGCGCGTGCGCGTTGACGCGGTGCAGCGTGTGTCCCGGTATGGCTGGGCGTGCCCTGATGTGTCTCCCCACCCTGGCCCTGCCTCCACTCCAGGCGGTAGCCTCTGGACGCCTGGATGAGGTTCCACAGCAGGCGGATGGCAGAGGGGCTGGAGGGCTCAGCCCTGAGGACCTGCTGCTCCTGCCGCTCTGGGGGACACAATCACAATCACAATCACAATCACAATCACAATCACTTTAGTACAATCTTATTGTACAAGTACACAGGAGAACAATTATTATGCTTGGTGCCTCAACACACATAGCAGCAAGAATACAATATAGTGAGATTGAGAGCAATCAACATCAGCGCCATTCAAACTAGTTTCTAAATAAAACGTACCGGAATCGTATAACTTAAATGTGCAAATATTGGAAGGAGGGAGGGGAGGGAGGGACCGCCAGTGGAAGGGAGAAAACGTGGGGGGGGGAGGGAGGGAGGGAAAAGGGGTACAATGTTTGAGGCAATTTTGTGCATTCTTCTGTGAATTTGCAATAAAAACAATTGTTCAAGTAAAATGTGCAAATATTTCCATATCATCTCCTATACATTCCTTGTGTATACGGGCCACAGTCGTTACTTTGCTCAGTTAAGTGCTCAAATGCTGGCAGATGTGTTTGCATCGATGTTGAAAGGGTAACATTACAGGCTGCTTGATGAGCCAGAGTTCCCCCTGGTTGTCTCTCCCGCCCACACACGATAGGCCTCAGGCTCCGGTCTGACAACACGTCTGGGAGCACACATTGCATTTCCTCAACCCCCAAATCACCAGCCACCCAGAAACCAGAGGCGGCTTCCTCCCAGTGTCCGTGCAGAAGCCTCCAGCAGTAAAAGCTTAGATACCTCCTCGAAGGGGGGGGTAGGAGCTCAGTTACCTCCTCGAAGGAGGGGTAGAAGCTGAGATACCTTGTTAAAGAGGGGCACTCCCACCTTCAGATGCCTACAGCAGTAGAAGCTTAGATACCTCCTCAAAGGGGGGTAGAAGACTGATGCTTCCTCAAAGGGGGGTACGACCATCCTCAGATGAGACACGCCCTTGCATATGTCGTTTATTAATGTCCTTTCTGTCACAAAGGTATTTCATCTCTACTTTGGGAAAGCGTTTCCTAAAGCATGGCCACCTCTAGCCCTCTCGTGTGCATGTGTCTCATGTGCATCATGATGAGGTCCAAACATCAAGCAGAAGATGTATACAGCGCCTGTAAACACACCGACTCCAGCACGGGGGACAGGGACTGTAGCTGCTGGCGCCCACCTCAGTCGCTTCCCAGTGACTCAGAGACACCTCTAACTAAACCTCTGAAGTTAAAAAGCCTCCCATTGGCATTAGTCACAAAGGAAAGGTCTGCGTTTGTGATGAGCGTGTGTCTGTCTGCCCTAATGAGTGTGTGCGCGGGTGTGGTCGGAATGTTTCCTAAACAGAGCTGAAACAGTAACATGTAGGGTCTGTGCCTCTTCCCCTACTCCTGACAACCTGCCCAGGCCCTCACCCGCTACTGACAGCTGGCCGCTCCAAGCTCTGCTCAAAGACCAGCTTTAACACGTATTGTTCGATAAAAGGATGGAGGATTTGTATTTTCTTGTAATTTCCCTCCATACAACGTGTGTGTGTGTTTGTGTGTGCTTGTGTGGGTGTGTTTGTGTGTGTGTGTGCATGCGTTTGTGTGTGTCTGGGTGTGTGTGTGGGTGTGTCTGTGTGCATGCATGTGTGGCTGTGTGTGTGTGTGTGTGTGTGTGTGTGCGTGCGTTCGTGTGTTTGGGTGTGTGTGTGTGCGTGCAGGTGTGTGTGTGGGTGTGGCTGTGTGTGCGTGCGTGCTGGTGTGTGTGTGCAGTTATGGCAGGCGGCAGCAGAGTAATTGGCCACCTGGAGGGTTGAAGAATCACTGAATCCGTGAGGGCTTAAAGTAAAGGAAGAAAATGATTAGTTATTAGCTGAATCAACACAGATGCTTTGGTTCTGCGGTTCCCGGTAGGGGCCTTCACGGCACCGCAGTCCTACAGCTCAGAGACGGCTGGAAGGGCGGCTCCTAGCCTCTTCAAAAGGAACAACCGTCTGCTCTATTAAAGGCTCATGATGCGGTTCAGGGAGAGCGGGTTCATTACCAGGTAGTACTGGAGGGGGGATATCATCAGCAGCACGTCAGCCCGGTCATGACTCAGAGCACACAGTGGAACCATCATAATATTCACTCCAGTGTAGACCCTCAGTTAAATGGTGGGCGCTTGATGTGACTGAACTATTACCTCTCCTTCTTTTGAAGATATCAGAGAAAGGTAAACAAGGTAGTTCCTTTGAAGAGCTTTTTTGTCATCATCATCATCATTATTATCTTCGGAAAAAAACCCACATCTCCCAGAACCAGTACCAATACCAGTTCAGCACCATAACCAGTTCAGTACCAGTGCCAGTTCATTACCAGTACCAGTACCAGTGCCAGTTCAGTACCAGTACCAGAACCAGTTCAATACCAGTAGCAGTTCAGCACCAGTAGCAGTTCAGTACCAGTTCTGCACCGTACCTATCTTGAACCTGGCGGTGGTGGCGGGGCCCTCAGTGCTGGTCTCGTAGATCGGGATCACCGTGACGATGTACTCCGTGTCGGCGGTCAGGCCGGTCAGAGAGTGGGACTCCCGGCTCCCGGCCGCCTCCACGGTGTCCACAGCACGGCCTGCATGGAGGAAGAGGAGGAGGAGGAGGAGGAGGAGGAGGAGGGACGCGCCGCAGGGAAACATCAACGGAAATGTCCAACGGGAAAACAATTATGGATAAACAAGAAAAATCTTCTTTAGATTATATTGATGCCTACAACAAAACAAGACGTCAATGGGAACCTGCACAAAATCAAAACATATGCTGCCGCAGATTTCTGCTAATTAGAGACAGCTTGCAGTGCCCCTGGTTTGGCCAGAGGGGGCGCTGTGGTTTGTTGTGAGTGTTGCGTTACCAGTGAACGGCCCCCAGACCAGCCGGTAAATCCGGGCCCCGGACACGCCCCTCCACCGCACACGCACACTGCTCTCCGACTCCGTGTCCACCACCAGCTGCTGCACAGGCTCCAGACGCACTGGCACACACACACACACACACACACACACACACACACACACACACACACACACACACACACACACACACACACACACACACACACACACACACACACACACACACACACACACACACACACACACACGCACACACAGGAAGTAATAAAAACAGTTATTCAGCTCGAAGACAAATTATCCATGTTTTTCTACGCAAGAAGAGGCCATGTTGTATAATAATGGTGAGGGTCAGAGGGCCAGCATGGTGTTGCTATAGCATGGTGTTGCTATAGCATGGTGTTGCTATAGCGTGGGGTCAACATAGCGTGGTGTCAACATAGCGTGGTGTCAACATAGCATGGCGTCGCTATAGAATGGCGTTGCTGTGGCATGGTGTCGCTGTAGAGTGGTGTCGCTAGAGCGTGGTGCTGCTATGGCGTGGTGTTGCTATAGCGCATGTTGCTATAGCGTGGCGCTGCTTTAGCCTGGTGCCATTAGGGTGTGGCACCGCCATAGCGTGGTGTAGCTCTATATCGTGGTGTTGCTATAGCGTGGTGTTGCTATAGCTTGGTGTTGCTAAAGCGCGGTGTTGCTATAGCATGGCGTTGCTTTAGCGTGGTGTCATTCGGGTGTGGCATCGCTATCGCATGGTGTTGCATGCCTCCAGTGGGGGGGTTACTCACGGGTGCGGGCGGTGAGGTTGGACGGCGGGGCGGCGTTGCGTGCAAACAGCGGGTAGAGGCTGAGGGCGTACTCTGTGTCGGGCTGCAGCCCCTCCAGGGTGGTGGAGGAGGTGTCCGCGGGCAGGGTGAGCGTCTGCAGCTGGCTGGAGGCCTGTCCTGCTCAGAGACCAGAGACACAAGAGTTAGCACCACGCTGGAGGGCCGACCTACACCTCACCAGAGATAATAGCCAAACACTGACTTATTTGGTTACTTTGACCTTGGGAGGACAATGAGGATTATTGGAGGATAATGAAAAAACGACCACACAGAAAGGTGTCCGGGACAAGATACCCTGCTCACTACCACTTCATCCTTCACGTTAGAACTGGTTGATGACCGAAAGAGACCTGGCAACTGAGACCAGAAAAATGCTGCCTAAAGCTACGCAGGGAACTAAACCTGAAGGCCAGCTTATACTACGAATCTGTGGCCATATCTCTGTATCTTCTGGCTTGGTTTGATTTGTCAGCCTGGGTTTGGGCAGCTGTAACAGTGACCAGGTGAGGACATCGCACCGCTCATCACTAAACACACATCGGGATGTTGTGACCTGTTCTCCTAACGCAGCCCCGAGCTAGAGTTCAGGGCGCTGTTCCTGCACCTCCCAGTATCCCATTTGGGGCTTTAGTGTTTGGCCCTAAATTCAACCCCTGAGGGGAGCTTTTGAACGGTGAGTCATGGCGTTGGTATCCAGACGTTCTCATAGTTCAGGCGGCCACACCCTGTCTGTCACACGCCTTGGGAGAGCTTCACCTCAGGTGTCCTGCTCCAGTTGTGAGGATCAGCGATGACAGGATGGGCTGAACATTGCAGGTAATATCGGAGGTAATATCAGGTACTAAATCACCTGATGGCAGCCAGGGCCTCAGGACATTCATTTCTTCTTTGTTTTTATTACATGCATAATTAAGCTGCCAGCGGCCGCTTAATAATGCTAGTCTATCTAGTACTCTCGATATTCCACTACAGTGTATAAGGACATGCTCGATGTTGTGTAACACTGGATTTAGTGACCAATGGATTGGGTGTAGTTAGGGACCACTGGATTGGGTGTAGTTAGGGACCACTGGATTGGGTGTAGTTAGGAACCACTGGATTGGGTATAGATAGGGACCACTGGATTGGGTTTATTTAAGAGCCACTGGATTGGGTGTAGTTATGGATCACTGGAATGGGTGTAGTTAGGGACCACTAGATTGGGTATAGATAGGGACCACTGGATTGTGTTTACTTAAAGGCACCCAGTGCAACTTTCGAGGCTTAAAAATAAACATTCAATTTCTAGTCTTTTTTACACGTAGTAAGTTTCAATAACTCCATACCATTACATACCGACATTCAAGCAGCAAAGATGAGACGTCGTTGTGTGGTGAGAACTGATAGAACATCGATAACAACAACAATGCCGCCATTTTCTTTATTTTTTGTAACCTACAATAAATAAAGCAGGCTTCGAGTCAATGGAAAAATGGCTTCTCCCCACCGGCGATTGTTGTTGTTTACGATTTTCTATCAGTTCTCACCACACAGCGACGTCTCATCTTTGCTCCTTGAATGTCGATATGTAATGGTATGGAGTTATTGAAACTTACTACGTGTAAAAAAGACTAGAAATTGAATGTTTATTTTTCATTGAATGTTTACATAAAGTGGCACTGGGTGCCTTTAAGAGCCACTGGATTGGGTGTAGTTAGGGATCACTGGAATGGGTGTAGTTAGGGACCACTAGATTGGGTATAGATAGGGACCACTGGATTGTGTTTATTTAAGAGCCACTGGATTGGGTGTAGTTAGGGACCACTGGATTGGGTGTAGTTAGGGACCACTGGATTGGGTATAGATAGGGACCACTGGATTGGGTCTAGTTCGGGACCACTGGATTGTGTTTATTTAAGAACCACTGGATTGTGTTTATTTAAGAGCCACTGGATTGGGTGTAGTTAGGGAACACTGGATTGGATGTTGTTTAGCAGAGTCAGGATGAATCCCTGAGCATTTCTCAGAGAGGATTGGCTTCTTGCCAATGTGCAGACGATGTATCAAAGGAGGGGGGGGGGGGGAATATGTGGCTCTGACCTCGCGGGCCGTAGGTCAGCCTGTAACCCTGGAAGGAGGTGGAGGGGCGCTCCCAGGCCAGAGACAGAGAGAAGAACCCAGCCTGGACCAGGCGCATACTGGACGCCCCGGGCAAGGACCCTGGGGAGACAGGAGCAGACCATGAGCAGAATGTTTTATCTCTCCATCGCGTCTGTCTGGGTCAACATACATGACATCATCCATTCGTGTACATCTGTCTACCAGGAGGCAGTTTACTGCCCGACAGGAGGCCTGAACAACGTCAGAGCGGCAGCCCTGTGCCGCGGTGTTGTTCAACTCACTGGTGCGCTGCTTGGCGGACGTGGACTCGCCCACACTGTTGGGGTACTGGGCGATCACCGTCACCAGGTAGTCCGTCCCCGACCGCAGCTCCCGGGCCGTGAAGGACCGCTGGTTCGCCAACACCGTCTCCTGCCAGAGCAAACGCAACCGTTGAGCAAGGCAGGTCAAGGAGGTTCCCGAGGAACCATCCACGAGGTGCCAAAGATAAGCATTCTTCATGCCCATCCTTCTCTGGTTTGACTCCCTCTGCCAACACCTACTCTGAGGATAATGAGGATCCACCTTTCAGACATGAGGACATGTTCATCCTTGTTTCACCTCACCTCACCTTTCATGCACCTGCATCTAGCTGTCCATCTAGATACCAGGGCTTTACCGCCAAGCTGCATTCCCAGGAACCCACCTGACGTAAGTCTGCGGTGATTGGCTGTCCCAGGCCGGACAAAGGCGTGTACTGGACCACGTAGCCACTCACGGGCCCTCCAGCCGGACTCCAGCGGAACCTCAGCGAATCAGAGGTCTGGCCCACGAACTGAACGTTGGACGGACCAGAGTAGGCCTCTGTGGAGAGAGGGGTGACGACCGGGACAACGTCAGGATGAGGATGACCACCGTTCTGTCTCTCTAGGACAACCTGAGGAGGAAGACGACCACCTGTCTGTCTCTGTAGGACAACCTGAGGAGGAAGACGACCACCTGTCTGTCTCTCTAGGACAACATGAGGAGGAAGACGACCACCTGTCTGTCTCTCTAGGACAACATGAGGAGGAAGACGATTACCTGTCGGTGAACAAAGTGCATACTGAGCTGGGTCCCTGATCCATTGCGGAGAAGCAATTAGTATCTTAAGTGACTCTGTGATGTCAGAAAACAGCTGCAGGTCATGAGCTGGCTCAGTCCCCTGTGATTTTATTCAGTTCAAGTGTTGAATGTGACTTATTCAGCGTTAAGTTCATTTCTGTGAGCCTAGCATATATTAAAGGTTAAGTCAATCAAGCTACCACTTCTTAAGGGGGCCCTCTAACGGGGGCCTCTAGCGGGGCCCTCTAGTGGGGGCCTCATCGGGTGCTATTGTGCAGATGGGCGGTGGGCCCATACCGTCGCTGGCGTACACGCCCCCGGCGCTGGAGCAGACCCGCGGGCCCACCAGGGGCAGCAGCGTGTTCAGCAGCTTGAACTCGCCCACGAAGGAGGTGAAGTCGCGCCGCGGCTCGGAGGCGATCAGCCCCAGCTCGCTCCGGTCGGCGCTCTTCACACCTGGGAGAGAGACAAGAGGGACAGCGGGCTTCAGAGAGGGAGAGTGAATGTAGAGAGGTGAGAGGGTCTGGTCAGAGCCTAACCGGAGAGAGAGTCTGCTCGGAGCCCAAACGGAGAGACTGTTCAGAGCCCAAACAGAGAGTCTGCCGGAGCCCTAACAGAGAGATTCTGGTCGGAGCCCGAACAGAGAGTCTGGTCAGAGCCCAAACAGAGAGTCTGTCAGAGCCCTAACAGAGAGATTCTGGTCGGAGCCCAAACAGAGAGTCTGGTCAAAGCCCAAACAGAGAGTCTGTCAGAGCCCTAACAGACAGATTCTGGTCAGAGCCCGAATAGAGAGAGTCTGGTAAGAGCCCAAATGGAGGTGGGTCTGGTCAGAGCCCACATGGAGGGAGTCTTGTCAGAGCCCAAAGGGCGAGGGTCGGGTCGGAGCCCAAACAGAGGGAGTCTGGTCAGAGCCCAAAGGGAGAGGGTCGGGTCGGAGCCCAAACAGAGGGAGTCTGGTCAGAGCCCAAACCGAGAGGCCTACCGACTGCGAACACGATGACCCCCTGGCTCCGCAGCCTCTGGGCGGGCTCCTGCACGCTGTCCTGGGACTTGCCGTCCGTGATCAGGATGACGATCTGAACAGGAAACAGCATGGCCCCGGACAGGAAGTGGAGGTGAGAACAGGTAATTGGACAGCATTCTGGTATACAGTCCGGAGATCTGAAGACTTGTTTTAGTCAAAGCTCTCAATCAAATGCCCACTAAATCCCTTCTGAATATCTTATATGTCGTATTCCTTTCTCGCACCAAGACACACTTCTTGTATGGGAACCTACTCACCATTCATCACATTTGGGTTAATAAAGTAGTGTAACAGTTCTGTAACAGGTAAGAGGTTGACCTCCCACCTTTGGGACGTCCCGACTGGTCGCGGGGTTGAAGAAGTTGTCCGCGACGAACTTGAGGCCGGCCCCGGTGCGAGTGTTCCCGCCCTTGTAGGTGAGGTTCTCCAGAGCCTGGAGCAGCTCCGTGCCGTTCAGGTAGGTGGTGAACGTGAACTCAACCCTGGTACACAACAACCACAAGCTGGTGACCGGAACTCCTCAACATGATGAACGTGTGGCTGGGGGGTCATTCCATCAGACCAGTAACAGGACTGAACCTTGACTTTTTCATTTACCTCGACGTGTCGCTGTACTGCACGGCCCCGAAGCGGACTCCTGATTGGCCCACATTGCTGATGAAAGGCCTGGCCACGCCCACCATCAAGCCTTTCACCTGCAGGAAGTTGAGCTTGCCGATGCTGGAGGATCCGTCGATCAGGAAGACGATGTCTGCTGCCTGAGCGTTATTACACCGGCCTGGGTCGGGTTAGGGTTAGAGTTAGTTATCACACCTGCATGGATGGTATTAGGATTAGTGTTAGGGTTAGTTATCACAGCTGCCTGGATAGGGTTAGGGGTAGTTACACAGAGACTCAGGAACACAACGCAAGATTATACAACGCTGGAAGGATTGTAATTATAATCTTACCCTGAGCCTTAGCCTGGTTTACAGATGACAGTAGGACCGCCACAGGCAGAAACCAGCCCCACATCTTTACTACCTGGCAACAGACAGACAGGTTTAGACACAGCGTGACATTTAAACCTTTAGCACTTTCATTGTGAAAATGAAAGGGTAAAAGTATTCTCCACACTCTACGCTATAATGTAATGTTTACTGTTTGGATTTAAATGAAATCACCAAAGCAAATAATGATGAATAAAAAAGAGGAATAGGTTAACATGTACCAGCAGGCTTGGTAGTTTAAACAATAATAATGAACATATTTTTGTTCATTTTCATGCAAAGCCTTTAAAATGCAGCAGGCTAGCATGTCTGGTGCCTTTCGCAACAACCCTGCAGGATCACTTCCTCCTGCCTGTGGCTCGTCTATCTAACTGATCTGATTAGTGGTAAGACTTCTCATGTAACTGCCATGGTTCTTCTGTGTCTTTCATTGTTGTAAAATGTAGAGAAACATTGGTCAGAACCACTTGTTTACTGGTTGAGTGTTCAAACATTGCTACAGCTTCTGTCATTCATCCAAGAGACATAGTGGAACATAGGTATGTTCTTGTTCAGGAACCTGGAGGGCTTACTTTCTGAGACCAAAGATAATCTTGTCCCTGGACTACAATTACACTCCACTTGTGGAGCTTCAGTTCCTCTCACAGCACCTCACGCTGAATATCCCATCTGAACTCGGACGTCTAGAGACTGGCAGGTGAGGCTAATGGGAGGCAGTATCGCCTATGGCTGGGTTTCACCTACAACTCATAACACCTTGATGTGTGAGGAGCCTCGTGAGGCCAGAGCTCTGATGGCACAGTATGCCTGTCCAGTCAGGTGGTAAATATCCTCCTCATGTGTGTACTATAAAATGATCTGTCAGTAAACTTGATATAATAAAAACCAAAACTGTGCTAATTACAAAACGTTTGAAATCAAGTAATTTATAGTCATGTTTTATTTCCAACAGAAGTTGAATCACTCTTCGGTTTGGATGCACCGTAGAGAGACAGCACACAAACTAACTAAGACCAGACCTGGCCCCTCTCACATCAATGGAGCAGAGCATCTTTGTGTGAAAGCATCTTGAGTTTTGGACGACCATTCCCACGCTACACTGAGCGTCCTCTTCAGCTTCCTGCACCCTGACCGTTTGTTCTCCCCTTCAAAGGAGATCATTTTACAAGAAGACATTGTCTATTACTTTAAAGGCAGTGTTCTACACATCAAGCCTAAAGTGTTTTTGTTGATCAAATCACTGAGATGACTCCAGGTCACTTTGGATTACATGAGGCGCGCGTCTCTGCAGATTGCAGACAGACATTGCGCCTACTATGGCATGTGGCTTTAATTCCTCTGGGAACGCCGAGATGCGTGTTGGGGAAGGCGAGCCACAAGAAAAGGACGTTGTGAATACCTTGCAGATGGCACATCACACGGCACTCCTCTGAGAACGGCTTTGATTACTAAGCGACCTCGAGAGAAGGAACCAAGGTTCCCCCAAATAGTCTTCCCATCAGGAGAAGACAGAACAGAAGAAGAAGGAAATTATTAGATTTTGTTTTTTTTCAAAGCAAGACCAACTGTGACCTAGGAAAGAGAAATCCTCTCAACATGTGAATGGATCCGAGTTGATCTCCTGAGATCGAGCTGAACTGCTTCTGTGAGTCACTTGGTACTACTCAGCATCATGCACCTGGAACAGATGTGTGAACAACAACCCTACGAACACTACAAACATTATCCTTTCATATAATGGTGTCGGGCTTCGAGGAGGAATTTCTATTTGTGGAACAGGAAATGGAGTTGAGTTGGCCCTGTCCCTTGTCTGACTTTGTCCCAAACAAACGCTTCAGAGACTTTTGAAAAGCCAACAGCCCTTGGAGATCTGTTAGTGTTTACCACACTGCTGTGACTCAGAGGAGCACAAAGCCAAAGTTCCTGCCTCTTGCAACCCCGACATGCAACCCATAAATCACACAAACCAATGACCTTGCATTCACCATGTACACGGTTGGGATTAAACTTTACCTACGGTAGGGATTAAACAATCCCTGATTTGGTGATGTTGGGTTCACCAACATCATCAAATCAATTGTGTGAAATGAAGTCCTATGGGAGTTCAGCCCATGTTGCCTCCCTCCTCTGTCCTGTGGTGCTGCTGAGGGCGGCTCCTCAAGTCCTCCAGGACCCAGAGGGACCAGTGGGGACCCTGAGTCCCCCCAGGAGCCAGAGGGGTACCAGTGGGGACCCAGTGGGGACCCTGAGTCCCCCCAGAACCCAGAGGGGGACCAGTGGGGACCCTGAGTCTGCCCAGAACCCAGGGGGGTACCAGTGGGGACTCTGAGTCCGCCCAGAACCCAGAGGGGTACCAGTGGGGACTCTGAGTCCCCCCAGGACCCAGAGAGGTACCAGTGTGGACTCGGAGTCCGCCCAAAACCCAGAGAGGTACTAGTGGGGACTCTGAGTCCGCCCAGGACCCAGAGAGGTACCAGTGTGGACTCTGAGTCCACCCAAAACCCAGAGAGGTACTAGTGGGGACTCTGAGTCCACCCAGAACCCAGAGGGGTACCAGTGGGGACCCTTAGTCCAGCCAGGACCAAAAGTGGGACCTGGAGGACGCTTAGTGAAGACCCTTACTGTGGACCCTTAGTGTTGACCCTTAGTGAAGACCCTTACTGTGGACCCTTAGTGTTGACCCTTAGTGAAGACCCTTACTGTGGACCCTTAGTGTTGACCCTTAATGAAGACCCTTACTGTGGACCCTTAGTGTGGACCCTTAGTGTTGACCCTTAGTGAAGACCCTTACTGTGGACCCTTAGTGTTGACCCTTAGTGAAGACCCTTACTGTGGACCCTTAGTGTTGACCCTTAGTGAAGACCCTTAATGTGGACCCTTAGTGTTGACCCTTAGTGAAGACCCTTACTGTGGACCCTGAGTGTTGAACCTTAGTGAAGACCCTTAGTGAGGACCCTTAGTGAAGACCCTTACTGTGGACCCTTAGTGTTGACCCTTAGTGAAGACCCTTAGTTAGGACCCTTAGAGAAGACCCTTAGTGTTGACCCTTAGTGAAGCCCCTTAGTTAGGACCCTTAGTGAAGACCCTTAGTGAGGACCCTTAGTGTTGACCCTTAGTGAAGACCCTTACTGTGGACCCTTAGTGTTGACCCTTAGTGAAGACACTTAGTGAGGACCCTTACTATTGACCCTTAATGAGGTCTCTGAGTCCACCCAGGTCCCAGTGTTAGAACCCTCTAAAGCTATGCAGACAGCATCACCATGGTGATTAAAGTCCTCTCCTCACGCTCAGACGCTGGCTGGCTCCGTAGAAGAAGAGATGATGTTGATGAGGATGATAATGATCCTCAACAGATGATTACAGCACGGAACGTGTATATTTACCAACAGATTTGAAAAAGTGAAACTCTGTGGTTCAATAGTTCGGAAGCATAACCTTTAATTAAAACATTCCTGGGGGGGCCTCCACACCTGGAAGAGTTAAAGCATACTCTCTGATGTCCCGCCCACTCTCCCTCTCACCTAGGAATCTAGCCAATCATATGGGTTCAAAGGTCAAGGATTCAAAAGGGCAACAGAACCAGTAGAATAATGAAGCAAAGAGACGGCGATCAGCGGATGAAGGAACGTTCAGGCGGCATTCAGGCAGAAGGAAAGCTAAAAGAAGCTAAGGGCTAGCGGAGATGCCATTCTCCGGGGGGGTCCTGACCCTAGCCCTGTGTGGAGGAGAGTGTGGAGTGGGAGGCTGGCTCGCTCAGCATGGCGTGTCCTGTCATGGAGAATCAGCCTCCAGCAGGCTGCTCCGGTGACACAGGGAACTGTTACAATCATTGAATCTGATGCTTTCCCTCACCGAGTCCAGTCTGAATGGATGAATTAACAAATTGATGAATAAAATAAATAGAATTAAGATGTCCATTCTTACTGGGGTTGTCTTAGTAAGATTACCTCCAAAAAAGAACGATCAGAATCCAGCCTGTCCTGATCCGAACGACCTACTGACCTCTGTGTCAGATAGAAACGGTAGGCAATTAGACAGAGACGGTAGGCCTAAGACATGTCAGATAGAAACGGTAGGCCTAAGACATGTCAGAGAGAAACGGTAGGCCTAAGGAAATGTCAGATAGAAGCGGTAGGTCTTAAGACATGTGTCAGATGGAAGCGGTAGGCCTAAGGCCTCTCAGATAGAGACGATGGGCCGAAGAAATGTGTCAGATGGATACGGTAGGCCTAAGACATGTGATAGAGAAGGTAGGCCTAAGACATGTCAGATGGAAGTGGTAGGCCTTTGACTTGTCAGATAGGGTAGGTCTAAGAGAGATGAGTCCGATAGAGACGGTAGGCCTAAGACATGTCAGATAGAAACGGTAGGCCCAAGAGATGGGTGATGTATGTAAACACCAGTAAAGACTCTGACTGGATATAATAACTGAAATCAATCATTACAATGATTTCTTGGTAATATTCCAGTTTATCATATCTGCGTGGGTTAGTTAGGGTTTGGAGAACATCGTCGTCATTAATGCGCTGCAGCGAGAAGAGATGTTTCCCATTACGCACGATACAAAACAACCCTTTTCATATCCTCCAAATGTATTTGAAGCAATATCAAACAATATCACCACGTTTGCACTAGTCTGTGAATAACGCGTCTCTCTGGATACTAAATGTGGTCGGGTTCGCCCGAGGTCACCATCTTCGTATTGCCATATGCGCACTAGAACTTCAATGCGTCGCAGAACGCACGGCCAGGAGGTGCATAACGTGAGCCGTTTTAATTCATCTGTCCAGTGTTCTGACGTGAGCCTAAAACAGGCAGTAAAACCAAGAAACGGCGTGGTGATTAATCGGATCGGTTATTAGCAGCACCCTAACTTTATCAGTATGCACCTTATGGTCTGCAAGGCAAGCCCTATAGGCCTACTGAGATTATAAAGTGGTCCGTTCACTGACATCTACAAAGTAAATGCACAATATGAAATCTGCAGCCTAGAAGTTTAGAATTGTTTGCGACTTACGTCCTTAGAATATTCCCAGTATTCCCAGTTTTGCAGCGGGCCTACCTGACGACTCCTACAATTCTCTGTGTAGCAGCTCCTCTGGACCAAATACTTGTTCACGTCCTATCCAACCGTTCCACCTGTGGCATATCCTCTCTCCCTCTTCTTCCTTTGCACCGGTATGTTCAACGTAGAAATGTAACCCGGTGATGTCCACCTGTCAGCGATGATAGGGACGGAGGAAATCCGTGAAAGTGAGTAACCCGCAGTAATGTCACCCAAATCTTCTGACAGCGTTAATTTAGCGCGTCTAAGTGCAGAACGTGTCTAGTGGTGAGGTAACATGCTGATGATGAATAGCTGAAGCCATTCTGATCCGTGAGGCTCCGTTCCTCGACTCGGCTTAACTAAGCAGCAGCGGAACCGTCCAGACTTGTTGGGATGCCTGAGGGATCATTGGCTCTCCCTCTTGCCTTTCGCTTTTTTTTTTTTTTCTCTTTTTCTTCTTCAAACCTCCCCGCGCTGCCTCCCTCCCTCCCTTCAAACCTCCGCATTTCCCTCCCTCCCTTCATATCTCCCCCTCTGCCCCAGCTTTCAAACCTCCCTCTCTGCCCCAGCCTCCAAACCTCCCTCTCTGCCCCAGCCTTCAAACCTCCCCTTCTGCCTCCAGCCATCAAACCCCCCCCCCGATTCCCTTCCATCCTGCCCTAGCCTTCAAACCTCCCCATCTCCCTCCCTCCAAACCTCCCCCTCTGCCCCAGCCTCCAAACCTCCCCCTCCTCCCATACTTTGGACCTCCCCATCTGCCTTCCTCTCCCTCTGCCTCCCTCCCCCTCTGCCTTCTCCCCTCTGCCTTCCCCCCTCTGCCTACCTGCCCCAGCCTCGCCCTCTAAAGATTTTCATAACTACACAAGATAGTTTTTTCAACTGCAGCTCCCTCATAAATCAACATTCGTGACCTCATCCAGTGTTTTTCAGCCGGGCACTGTAGCGGTACGTTAGCACACTGCTAGATAAACGCCTGCCCGTATACTATCTACTTTATGGTATAAAAACACTGCTAGATAAACACCTGCCCCTATACTACCTACTTTATGGTATAAAAACGCTGCTAGATAAACACCTGCCCGTATATTATCTAATTTACGGTAGATAAGTGTGATAAACTCCTGCCCGTATACTACCTACTTTAAAGTACAGAAGTGATAAACACCTGCCAATATATACTACCTACTTTACTGTATAGAAACACTGCGAGATAAACACCTGCCCCTATACTACATACTGTATAGAAACACTGCTAGGTAAACACCTGCCCCTATACTACCTACTTTATGGTATAGAAACACTGCTAGATAAACACCTGCTCCCATACTACCTACTTTACGGTACAGAAGTGTGAACTGGGATCATTGCCACCTGGGCTCCCGCATGACAGAGAATCTGTTACTAATGCTGCGGTCGTTGGCACGGCGATGTGTTACATAGTGTAAGTCGGGGCTACGTCACCATGGTCTTCAGAGGCACCACCAGTGCCTGGTGAGAAGCCTCCATCATCACTAGGCCTGGTGAAAAGTGGCCCCACCGGGCCTGGTGAGAAGCCTCCTGAACCACCATGGTGCAGGGAGATGGAGGACGCGTCTGTCACATGTCTCTGGCCTGTGCACTTGAGATGGGAGATGAGAGTGTCAGTACATCGGTTCTGTGGAGCCCAGACATCCGCTGGAATGGATTCTGGTCCAGCTAAGAATAGCAGGAAGGAAGTTCACTAGGACAAAGCTCTCCCAGTGTGTTTGTGAAGGGTAATAATACCGTGTTGCAGTGATGCAATTTGTACAAACGAATGAGAAGGGAAGAAACAAACAAAGCAAGAGGGAGGGGATAGCGAGGACCGAGGAGCTGTCAGGCAGATGTGCTGAAGATACACAGCCATGCTGCACTAATAAAGAACGCATTCCTCCGCAAGACTTACCACTGACATCGCGCTTCAGGGTCTGTGATTGCTTAGTGATAAGGGGGGGGAGGCTAGCACAAGTTGCACTTCAGTGTTATGCTTTGCGCTCACTGATTAATTTTTCCAAAAGTATTCAATTAAAAGTGAAGAGAAATATTAGTCCACAAGAGATCCTGCTTTCCTGTCCCTTGTTAAGCCTCCTCTACAGAGCGATGTGCAGGCATTCATAATCAGGTCATAAACGAGTGAAAGCCCTCATATGGGCTTCCTGATGCTGCTTCAGGCTGCTGGTGGAGGTGTGGTGGAGGTGTGATGGAGCTCGGCCTGCATGTGGGTGCTGGTGGAGGTGTGATGGAGCTCGGCCTGCATGTGGGTGCTGGTGGAGGTGTGATGGAGCTCAGCCTGCATGTGGGTGGTGTCTACAGAGGGACCTCCATCAGGACAGCCTATCTTGGGGCGGTGGACACACGATCAGAGGCGTCCCCTCTAGGGAACCTGATCCAGGCTACGGGGCAGTGTCCCGGGGGGAGAGATGCGGCTGAATACCCTCTAGGGTACCTGATCCAGGCAACAGGGCGGTGGCCCGTACGTGTCCCGGTGGGTGAACCACGGAGCACCATATGAACCCAATGCTTCATGAGAATGGTGCTCATGTTGGGGCCTGTTCAGAGATACTGTCATAATTCAATAACCGCATGTAATACGTTTCTTGTTATAAGTGTAACTGGTTGTGAAAGCCAAAGTGTATCGCATACCTTTAACACCCTCTGTAGAGATAGTGGCGGGAATGGAGAGGCAGCAGTGTGTGTGTGTGTGTGTGTGTGTGTGTGTGTGTGTGTGTGTGTGTGTGTGTGTGTGTGTGTGTGTGTGTGTGTGTGTGTGTGTGTGTGTGTGTGTGTGTGTGTGTGTCTATGTGTGTGCACGTGTGTGTGTGTGTGTGTCTGTGTGTGTGTGTGTGTGTGTGTGTGTGTGTGTGCACACGTGTGTGTGTGTGTGTGTGTGTGTGTGTGTATGTGTGTGTGTCTATGTGTGTGCACGTGTGTGTGTGTGTGTGTGTGTGTGTCATCATAAAAGAGATATTTCTATGGGTCTCACCTTTAAAGCTGTCGTGTGAGGGGTTAGGGTTGTCGTCCTGCAGCGATCTCTGGATGTTGTTTACATGCCTGAGTGCTCCCTGATGACAGCAGCTCATCTTCCCAGTCAGACTCCCAGTCTGGCGTCTCTGTCCCTGCTGTCTGGGGTCCGTCCTGGGGGACAGGGGTATATAGGGGCTGTTTACACTTAGGGGCTTAGGGAGAAGGCCCACGTCGGTCCACAGACCTTTCATCGTGTGCTTTCAGGACAGGACTATAGCAGGCTCTGGCTGGAGTTGACACACGCCTCAGGTCTTCTATCCCCAAGTACCACCTTTCCAGAAGAAACATGCGCAGGCCCCGGGGCCCAGGGGGCTGAGGGCCGAGAGAGAGACAGGGGAGACGGCAGAGAGAGACAGGGGAGAGGCCGAGAGAGAGACAGGTGAGAGGCTGAGAGAGAGACAGGTGAGAGGCAGAGAGAGAGACAGGTGAGAGGGCTGAGAGAGAGACAGGGGAGGAGGATTAAGAGACAGACAGGTGAGAGGGCTGAGAAAGAGAGAGGTGAGAGGCAGAGAGAGAGACAGGTGAGCGGCTGAGAGAGAGGGAGGTGAGAGGGCCGAGAGAGAGACAGGTGAGAGGGCTGAGAGAGAGACAGGTGAGCGGCTGAGAGAGAGACAGTCGAGAGGGCCGAGAGAGAGACAGGTGCACCAATAACAGGTGAGAGAAATTCCAGTAATTTTACGTTTTCTTGCTTTGATTCTTTGCTTCTGATTTAACAACATTTTTATTCGAAACATGCTTCAGATTTAGCCCACTGTGCTCTGTGGAAACCTTTTGTACCATTGGGTTTGTGGAGACCTTTTGAACCGTTCTGCTTGTGGAGACCTTTATACCGTTCTGTTTCTGTAGACCTTTTGTACCGTTGGGTTGGTGGAGACCTTTTGAACCGTTCTGTTTGTGAAGACATTTTGTATCGTTTGAGGCATTCCCCAGAGCTCAGAGGTCCTTCTCCTCACGAGATCAACAGTTCAACAGCCTCCAGTTATTTGGCTAGCAGCATCAGTATCTTGTCTTGAGTCTTGATGCTCTTCCAGATCTTGTGGTTCTTCCTCAGGGGTGAGTGAGCCACGCCCTTGTCTTCATGTTCTTCAGTCTTTTTGTCTTTGTAAAGACAAAAGCCTTCACGGTCGTGACACGTCTGGATGATTCTACCCACAGATAAATTCCCCTTCGGTTCCTCCAGAGTGGGCCGTGGGCCGTGGGGGTCCTGGCCCAACATCTGACACCCAGACCCTCTGGAGAAAGTCCAGACCCGTCATCTGTCCAGCGCCCTGCAGGTATGTGTTCTCTGGCAGGTCTGCTCCACTTGACAGTGGAACGATCAAGCATGAAGAGAGAAGGTAAATCATCTGTCAGGTATGATGTAAGGTATAGCTGTACTGGAATGACTCAATGATACCCCTTTTACTGGCCAGTGCCCCGCCCCACTCCCAGTAACCACTGGGTTCGTGCTGTAAGGCCGGAGGTGATTGACAGATGGTGAACATTCTCCTGTGCAGGTCGGATCTCTGAGGTGGGATGAGACGTCGGTTCAGAACCCATCACGTGTGTTTGTGTCTGTTTTTGAACTGGTGGTAATAACGTTGTCCGATCTATTCCATGATAAAACAAACAAAAGATCCCTAAATGCACTTTCTCTATATTCTGAAGAGTCCTGGTCTCTGTTTAGGTTAGAGAAAGAACATTAAAAAGGTATGTGGTTCATGGTTCTCACTCGTTGTCCTCACTAAATTAATGAGTTTAATGAGGTTTAAGGGCATCTGATCAGTTTGCTAGCCCTCATATCTCATATTGTTATTACAGATGGATTTTAACTAATAGATAACAAGATAATGGATGGATGATATAAAGGACAATTGGCATACGTTTGCATTAACTCCAGGGGGTGGCAAGCTGGCTCATTTAGCACTGCTGCTCGCAGCAGGAGGTCCTGGGTCGATGCCTGCCACGGCCACCAGGGGGCGTCCGTGTTTAGCGGGGGATTCCTCAGGGAACGCCGGTTGCCCCCTCGCCTCAAAGCATGCAACCCTCCTGCCTGTGCGATAATGGAGGCTTGGAGATGGTTCGGACGCTACGCTGTGTGCAGAAGGAATTTCCCGTATGAATTTAATCACTGTCTTAATAATTAATTATTAATAATCACAATTCGTGTTTATTTGTGGTACCACGGCTGTTGTGTTGATATGAAGTTTATTGAATAGTCCTAGGCTTCATATGTTACTTACAATATTCAGTTTGACCAATATGCATTGTTTTTTTTTAATTATCGTTTTCTTTTTTGCTGTTTAACGGTCCTCTAGGACAGTGGTTTTTCTTTTTGATTATTATACTTTTTTGTTCAGCCTGAGCAAGTTTCAATTCAGAAAGCAAGATAATAGAAAGTTGTACAATTTGTGAGAAGGAAAGCGAATCAAGAAACACCAAAATGATGTCAGTTTCAGGGGGAATATATGTGAATGGATTCACCTATAAATGCTCTGACCCTCCCCTGGCGTTATGCTTATTTTGTGGGGAGAAATTAGTCAACAGCAATTGCATGAGGCACAATGTTTCCCACTAAATTGCGAGCATTTGCACCCTTTTAATGTTCACGTTTACACCAAATAGAAACATAGACATACTGGACAATATTTACGGAAAAATAACAAAAGTTTCACTCAAAAAGGTTTCGTGCCGGTGACGGGGGTACTCAGCTGAACAATTGATTTTAGGGGGTAAACTAGTTAAAAAGAGTTTGAGAACCATGCAGTACTGGGCTCGTCAGCATCTCTCAAGGCCGGCAGAGGGCAGCAGAGAGCCATGGTAGAGACATGACAACAAACAGCCAACCTTCCCTAGCCTCGCTGTCTTTGTGTTTGGCAAACGGTCAACAAGGTCAATACGAACATGAGAACAGTGACGAGAATAAGTGACGAACATGAATGTGTTTACTTGAGGAGACCCATTTTAAATGTCATGGTTTCAATCCTAATCCCAGCATGTCATTTGTGTACTCAAGAGGAACCACCAGCGTTGGCTCCAGGCAGAGCAAGGTTTACCAACACCTTCTGACCTTTCACTGTAATCCCTGTTCAGGTGTCCTTCTGCTCAGTGTCATCCACCGTCCTAATGTCACCTACAGACAGTGGTTAGGGACAGAGGACAGACAGCCTGGCTGCAGTAGAAAACTACAAACTACACTTTTGCCTTCCAGTTCAGTAAAGTTTAAGCTTCTATTGTCAGATGAAGGTTAACAATGAAATGTGTTGTACTCGCACTAGGATTAAAAAAAGATGAACGTAAAAACCCAGCAGCAGTCCCGGCTGTGAGGGCCTTGTTTCAGAGAGTAAGCAGAGGTGTTTTAGGTGAACGAGTGGAGAATCCTGGTGGTGAATCTGTACTCAGTCTGCTTGGTGAGGTTCCACCACTCGGTAGCGACTCTGGCTGTGGTTCAGACCGGTTCCTGAACCTGAACCAGACTGAAGCAACATGGAGTCGTTGGATGAGAAACTCCCCTGTGGCTTCTCGTTCCGGATCTGTTCGTTGATCCAACTGCTCTTACTGTCGTAGCTCGACGCAGCCGACGCTGTGCCTGCCCGGCTCTGGTCCGTCGCTCAGCCCTCGTGGTTCCTCCTCCTCTGTACGAGGGGCTCATTATGTGAGAACAGCATAATGGTCGTTATCCACCCTCCTCCCAGACTACACCCGGAATATCTCTCTTTCATGCTGTCCTGAGTGGGTTCTGCAGTGAATGGCTCCGGCATTCAGCCGGGACATATAAAGAGGCATTAGCTTCTAATAGGGTCCTGTAGCTTTTACCCTGAAGAGCTCATTACACACACACACACACACACACACACACACACACACACACACACACACACACACACACACACACACACACACACACACACACACACACACACACACACACACACACACACACGCAGGGGTGAAGGTAATTGCCTGCATGCTCTGCTCCTAATATTGGACAATGATGGCCTGAGAGGCTTCTGACATTAAGGGGGTTGAACGGATTAATGTTTATTGTACCCAACATCCCCATGGCAACAACACATCATGTGGTGTTGAGGGTCCACTAGAGCCATGCTACCTGTACAAAGCCCCCTATAATAATAGCATTCTGTTCCACACAGCTACAGTGCGTTGACAGCCGATCCCTCTGACTCTTCCTCCTGTTGGGAGGAGACCTGAGCTGCTATCTGAACTCTGTCACCAGTCAGTAACCATTCTGCACCAGTGACCAGCCACTAACCAGTCTCCCCCAGTCCGCACCAATAATTCACCAGTCTGCCACCAGTCAGTCACCAGTCAGTCAGTCACTAGTCAGTCAATGGTTGGTGCTGCACGAGGTGAGGACTACTTGTGTAACATCCGTCTCAGGGGCCTTTTCCCATTACGCATAGTGATAACTGTAACGATATTAATACTTTATTGATATATTTTCCTTTTTTATCCATCCATATTTCCATAGCTGGTATCGGACTAGTATACACAGGGCCGTTGCTACCATTCCTGGGCCCCTAGACAAGATTTACTGATGGGCCCCCCTGCGCTGAATTGTTGACGGGGGGGGGGGGGGGGGGGTGGAAGGAGCAATTGTTGACCGGGGAGAACAATTGTTGACGGGGGGGGGGGGGGGGGGGGGGGGGGGGGGGGGGGG
>NC_079424.1:5435597-5480597 GCF_026213295.1 Gadus chalcogrammus
GTAGGTCTACCGCTATACTATGGGGCTAGGAGGGTGGGTAGGCCTACCGCTGAATTATAGAGTAGGAGGGTGAGTAGGCCTAACGCTGTACTACAGGGTGATAGAGGGTGAGTAGGCCTACAGCTGTACTACAGGGTAAGAGGGTGAGTAGGCCTATCGCTGTAGTACAGGGTGATAGAGGGTGAGTAGGCCTACCGCTGTACTACAGGGTAGGAGGGTGAGTAGGCCTAACGCTGTACTACAGGATGATAGAGGGTGAGTAGGACTACAGCTGTACTACAGGGTAAGAGGGTGAGTAGGCCTATCGCTGTAGTACAGGGTGATAGAGGGTGAGTAGGCCTACCGCTGTACTACAGGGTAGGAGGGTGAGTAGGCCTATCGCTGTACTACAGGGGGATAGAGGGTGAGTAGGCCTACCGCTGTACTACAGGGTGATAGTTGGTGAGTAGACCTACCGTTGTACTCGGGGAAGCAGATGGTGAGCGGGCTGTGGGCGATCTTCTCCTCAAACAGGTCCTTCTTGTTGAGGAACAGGATGATGGAGGTCTCCGTGAACCACTTGTTGTTGCAGATGGAGTCGAACAGCTTCATGCTCTCGTGCATCCGGTTCTGGAGGCCAGGGAACACGTAATGCAGAGGTTAGAACCAAGAACAGAGGGGGAATGAACCCCGGGCCATCACCAAGGCAATGGGAGGGCACAACACACACACACACACACACACACACACACACACACACACACACACACACACACACACACACACACACACACACACACACACACACACACACACACACACACACACACACACACACACACATATATATATATATAGATATACCATACCGTTCAAAAGTTTGGGTCACTTGTAAATGTTCTTATTTTTTAAGTTTTTCTCAATGAAGATGAAATTAAATCAATCAGAAATACAGTCTAGACATTTTTTATTTGGTAAATGACTATTCTAGCTGGAAACAGCTGATTTTTAATGGAATATCGACATAGGTGGACAGAGGCCCATTTCCAGCCACAATCACTCCTGTGTTCTAATGGTACACTATTTAGCTAATCATGTTAGAAGGCTAATTGATGATTAGAAAACCCTTGTGCAATTATGTTAGCACAGCGGAAAGTTATCAACGTGAGTTTTCATGGACAACATTAAATTGTCTGGGTGACCCCAAACTTTGATAAAATTAGCGCGATAATAACACATTAACGCAATATATTCTTTTCCTCATTTGACAGCCCTAGTATGTACTATATATATATATATGAATGTATATGCATATATATATATATATATATATAAGTATGTGTATGCATATATGTATGTTAATATCCATAGAGACATGATCCTGGGGCCTCACCATCTCCTCGTCCTCCGCCAGCACCAGGTCGTACGCGCTCATGGCCACGCAGAAGATGATGGCGGTCACGCCCTCGAAGCAGTGGATCCACTTCTTCCTCTCCGACCGCTGGCCTCCCACGTCAAACATCCTGCACACAGCAGGCAGCGGGACGCTCAGTGAGGAAGCACCCGGGGACCAACAGCCACGGGACTGACTGGCTGCCTGACTGACTGACTGACTGTTACCACCGGTTGCTGTGGTAAAAGCGTGAAGGCTTGTCCATGAGCATTCATGAAGACAGAGAGATGTTCAAGGCTTGAGGATGTGATCCAGATGAAGGAAGCCTTTTAGACCATCCCCCTCCAAGCTGATGTGATCAGTCCTCTCATTCTCAGAAGCCTGTTGATGGTTCAATGATTCAACTTAATGGAGGAAAGAAGAGCTTCCTCGTATTGACATGGGCATGCGGCCGTCCTGGTGTTAGCGTCAAAGTGTCTCATTAGGACTCTCTGTCCTGGTGTAAGCATCATAGTGTCTCATTAGGACTCTCTGTCCTGGTGTTAGCGTCAAAGTGTCTCATTAGGACTCTCTGTCCTGGTGTAAGCATCATAGTGTCTCATTAGGACTCTCTGTCCTGGTGTAAGCATCATAGTGTCTCATTAGGACTCTCTGTCCTGGTGTAAGCATCATAGTGTCTTACTAGGACTCTCTGTCCTGGTGCTAGCGTCACAGTGTCTCACTAGGACTCTCTGTCCTGTTGTAAGCATCATAGTGTCTCATTAGGACTCTCTGTCCTGTTGTAAGCATCACAGTGTCTCACTTGGACTCTCTGTCCTGGTGCTAGCGTCACAGTGTCTCACTAGGACTCTCTGTCCTGGTGTAAGCATCACAGTGTCTCACTAGGACTCTGTCCTAAACAGTGCCTCACTAAGACTCTCTGACACTCGTATCATGAGAGGAGGCATCAATATCCTCACGTTCATGACAGAAGCAAATCAATAAGAACCAAAGCACCAGAAGAGGCAGAGAACAGCCTTCTGATTCCCTGAAGGACCGTAAGAGAGTGGGGGGGGATGAGGACTCACTTGAAGTGCAGGTCCTTGAAGGTAAAGTGTGTCTCCACGATGCCAGTGGTCTTCACCCGGGTCCTCAGCACGTCCTGCTGGGTGGGGATGTAGTCCCCCTTACCTATTCTCTCCAGGTCGTTCAGGTAGCTGTCCGGACACACACACACACACACACACACACACACACACACACACACACACACACACACACACACACACACACACACACACACACACACACACACACACACACACACACACACACACACACACACACACACACACTATCAGGGTTACCATCAGGTGCATATGTAGTGCATACAGGTCGATAAGGTCATGAAGGAGGTAGCTGTAGAGGTGTTGGATCCACCTGGACCCCCCACCACCTCTACAGCGACCTGCAGTCCTCCCCAAACAACATGTTCCTAACCCTGAGGGAGCCAGCCTCCAGGTCTCCCCCAGGTCGGGACCAGACCGGAGGCGAGGCTGGACCAGAGACTGGGGGAGGTGGGGGACAGAGGGGGGACAGAGGGGGGGGGGGGGACAGGGGGGAGGTGAGGGGAGGGACAGAGGGGGGAGGTGAGGGGGGGAGGGGGGGGTGGGCGAGGGAGAGGGACAGAGGAGGGGGTGGGAGGGGGACAGAGGGGGAGGGACACAGGGGGAGGTGGGGGGGGCAGAGGGGGAGGTGGGGGAGGGACAGGGGGGGGAGGTGAGGGGAGGGACAGAGGGGGGAGGGGAGGGACAGAGGGGGAGGTGTGGGGGGTTGGGGGGAACAGAGGGGGTGTTTGGGGGGGACAGAGGGGGGAGTTGGGGGAGAGAGGGGGGAGGTGGGACGGAGGTGGGGGAACGGATAGAGTGGTGGGGGGAGAGAGGGGGAGGTGGGTGAGAGGGGGAGAGAGGGGGAGGTGAGGGGGAGACTCACTAGGCGGCGGAGTCGTTGAGCTGGTACTCGCGGGCGCGGGTGAAGCAGCCCTGCACGCCCCCGTCGGCCCACAGCCGCTGGATGACGTGGGAGAGCTCCTCCGGGAGGAGCCCCTGCTCCTCGGCCCCCGAGGAGAGGGAGAAGAGCTGCCGGGCGTCGTCCTACACACACACACACACACACACACACACACACACACACACACACACACACACACACACACACACACACACACACACACACACACACACACACACACACACACACACACACACACACACACACACGCACACACACACACACGCACACACACTCTGAGGTTAGGGCTAATGTGGGGGTCACCTTGGTATGATGAATGATGTGATATGAGGTTGAGTTTGGGCCTCAGCAAACCCCTCCTGGGGTCCCATGATGTCTTCCATATGGATTAAGGTTTGATTTGATGAAAAACACCAATCTAATCTAAATCCTCCATGGTCTGTGTGTGTGTTTATGCGTCAGGTCTGTGTGTGTGTGTGTGCATCAGATGTGCGTATGTGCATGAGGTCTGTGTGTATGTGTGCATCAAGTGTCTATCAGGTGTATGTGTGTATTTCAGGTGTGTGTGTGTGTGTGTGTGTATCAGGTGTGTCTGCGTGTGTATCAGTTGTGCGTGCGTGTGTATCAGGTGCGTGTGTGTGTGTGTGTGTGTGTTTATCAGGTCTGTGTGTTTGTGCATATCAGGTCTCTGTGTGTGTGTATTTGTGTGTGAGCGTGTGCATATCAGGTGTGCGTGTGTGTGTGCGTCAGGTCTGTCTGCCTGCCTGCCTGTGTGCGTGTGTGTTACCCACCACCCTGGCCTCGTCCTCGTAGCTGATCTTCAGGTTGCCCATGGCCTTGATGATGGCCATGATGGACTGGATGGTGTTGCTGTAGACCACCGCGCGGTACTGCTTGCACTCGTCTTCTGAGTAGCCGTCTTCATGGATGATCCTGAGAGGGAAACCGGTTCATTAGAGACGTGATCTGAGGGAGGATCTCTCAGATGGAGGCACACTGGAACACTACTTCACTGGATGGAGATACTTGTTCTTTATGAAGCTTTTAGACCTCCTTCATTGCAGGATGATTGATAAAACATTCGTAATTTATACCGATCCATTCATGGCTCCTCATGAGCATATACTGCATGGATTGCATCACAACATGTCTCCGAGTGAATGGACAGTCAAACAGACAGACAGGCTTTAGAGCCTAAAGAGATGAAGAGCGATTGATTGTGGAGAGTGGAGAGCGGTCTTACTGAACCCTCCAGCCTCTCTGGGAATAAGAGGAGAGCGGATTAAACCGACACAACCCTTCTGTAGTCCAGGGGAACCCGTTAATCTCACATCACATCAGGCTCTTGGTGGACTGACTCAAGATAAGCTCCGGGATTGGACTGCTATCGGGAAACCAAACACCAGCAGGCTGAGGTGCATGATGGTTCACGGAGCGATTAAGCTATTGATTGAAATGCATGGCAAAGGCATTTCTAATGACTGGAAGCATTATGCTCATTCATTTATGCATACATGCCGACTCTGCTCTCCCATTACCGGCCAACAAAGCATGCTTCTGGACTTATGGAAGAAGCCTCGTTGTTGTCCAACAAAATAGTATAATACAGTTGGAGTTGCAATGAGAGTAGTATTGACCTCCAGGATTGTCCTAATGGTGTTTCTATGTAGCTCTTCCCCTGTTGAAGTGCCTGCTGCGTTGGATTCTCTTCAGTTGGATGTCAAATGAGTTGAAAACACAGCCAGCCACAGGGTTCTGCCCAGCGAGCTGGCAGAGGCCATATGAATATTTCATTCTTCTCCCTCGGCCTGGATTTGAAATATTACTTCCAAGTCCACTTTCTGCCAGAAGGGATTCTACTCAGCGAATCACAAAGAGGGCCAAGATGGGATTGAACGCTAGCACATTGTTGTAGCTGTGTGTGTGTGTGTGTGTGTGTGTGTGTGTGTGTGTGTGTGTGTGTGTGTGTGTGTGTGTGTGTGTGTGTGTTTTACAGTTTATTTGGAATTACATTAGAGCCTTGATCTGGTGATTTGTGCTGTGGCTTTGAGTTGAGCAGTGCTCTACAAAGACGTCAGAACCAGCAGTCTGTTACCTTATCTAGTCTGTTACGGCTTGGTCAAACCACACTCAATTAAACAAAAGAAGCCCTGAAAGACCCTGGTCTCTTCGTCTGCAGTACATTCCCCCTGGTCCGGTGCGGTGGTATTTCATGAAACCACAACCCCTGAACCCCAGAGTCCCCCGCACAGCCGCACTACAGAATCCTCTCCCTCGGCTGAGAGAGGATGAACCGATCCACAGTAATGGTGGCCCTCTTCAACAGACCTCCTGGGGTTCTTCCTCTGGCGTACAGAGGAGAGCTTCATCCAGGACTTCTGACCAGACGCTGTAGGACAGGTGATCAGTGAACTCCTTCATCAGGAGGGGGCTAGGGCCCACCAATCAGGACACTCACTAACTATGCCCCTCAAGACATGTTCTCTACAGTATAACATTGAAATTCAAATGTTCTCTACATTATAATATGGTAATTCAAATGTTCTCTACATTATAATATGGTAATTCAAATGTTCCAACTGTATAATATGGTAAATCAAATGTTCTCTACATTATAATATGGTAATTCAAATGTTCCAACTGTATAATATGGTAAATCAAATGTTCTCTACAGTATAATACGGTAATTCAAATGTTCTCTGATCTATAATATGGTAAATCAAATGTTCGCTACAGTATAATATGGTAATTCAAATGTTCTCTACTGTATTATAGGGTAAATCCAAGGTTCTCTTGAGTATATATGGTAAAACAAACAGCCTCTATTCTCTTCAGTATAATATGGTAAATCAAATGTTGTCTTCAGGTAAGTCCAACAGCGTGTTGGTTCTACAGTGTAATGGGGTAATTCAGATAGCCTTTATTCAGAGAAGACCCGGGGCCTAGTAGCACTGAATTCGTTATCTGGCCAAGGAGTATCCAATGGCCTTAAAGGGGTTCAATACAGTGAGAGAGTGAAGCAGAGAGCCAGAGGGACTCTCCATGCTCTCAGGCTTGATTGGACACTAATCCTACTGGGAGTGGTACTCACTAAAGCCAACATCAACACACTCCCCCCCTCAGACCTCTACTCCCTTATTTAGGGTCAAACCTGACCCTAACACTTGGAGCCCTCATTGTAACAATATACAAGAACGCTTCTGCTGTCAACAATCCTTCCTGAAGATTTAAACCGCATGAAATGAAGATAAGATTGTTATACTGAAACTATGTTTCAGCATAACATACTGAAACTATGTTTCAGTATGACAACCCAGATCAAACCCTCCCCTCCAGCCCAGACCGTTTGACGCCTCCTCCTGGAAAGGCACTCTGGGCACTAGAGGCCCAGGCTTCATGTGAGAACCTCTGGGCACTAGAGGCCCTCTGTGTGAGGCCCACTGGATACTAGAGGCCCAGGCTTCATGTGAGGCCCTCATGTGAGGCCCTCACACTAGAGGCACATGTTGGTACTGCACTCGGACTGCCTATAGTACATGTTAGCACTGCACTAGGAATACCTATAGTACATGTTAGTACTACACTAGGAATACCTATAGTACATGTTAGTACTGCACTAGGAATTCCTATAGTACATGTTAGTACTGCACTAGGAATATTTATAGTACATGTTCGTGTTAGTCTAGGACTCCCCATAGCAAATTTTAGTGCTGCAATAGGAGTACCTACCCATACTTCATGTTGGTGGACTGCACCAACTGTCCTGTGCTCAATAAAGGAGATTTAGTGGCTATTGAACACTAACACAGCGATCTCATCCATGGCCGACGCTGAGCCAAGTGCCGCGTTAGTTTCCATCTTCCGTCGTCAAGCGGAGAGCGAATGATGAAATCTCCCGTGAATTGTGTTGGCAGGAACATTTGCGCCGTGTTGCTTTATGGTACTGGTTTACCAGGCAGGAAGGAACGATGACACACACACACACACACACACACACACACACACACACACACACACACACACACACACACCACGCTGCGGCGTTACTCACTTCATCTGCTTCACAATGGTGCTCTTCCCTGACTCGCCAGCGCCTGCAGAGGAGGGAAAAACAGGTTAAAAATACACTCCTGTTGGCTGAGGAACGTAAACATCTCAAACATCTGGAGGCTTCAGCTACCGCCCCCCCCCGCCCCCCTCTCTCGCCTCAGCTGTCTGTCCCGTTTCCTTACTGACCTCCCTCCTCCCTCCCTCCCTCACCCGCTCCCTGCATCCCTCCCCCTCCTCCATCTGCTGCTGATGTAATCTCTAGCCCAGTGCTCCTCCAGGCTGGTTTCACTGCGTCATGCACCCTCTCCCTTTTTTCCGATATGCATAATGTCACAGCGGTACCAGTGCAGCCCCCCCCGCAAGAGTATCAATAAATAAACAGAACCCCCCCCCCCCCCCCCCCCCCTCAGAGAAGAAAGACAGACACACACACACACACACACACACACACACACACACACACACACACACACACACACACACACACACACACACACACACACACACACACACACACACACACACACACACCAGGGTAGGGCTATGGAGAATATAACCCTAACTACTGTGGCCTGCTCCTCAACGGTTTACCCCATAATGACCCTATAACGAGTCTTTAATGACCCCATACTGACCCTAAAATGACCCCAGGCCTACCCTATACTGACTTCATACTGACCCTATACTGACCCCATGCTGACCCCACGCTGACCCCGCTCAGGGTACAGGAGTTTAGCGTGGTAGAAGGCGTTCTACAGAACACCCTGCCTTGGCACATCCAGCGCGGTGCTTCTCCATTCCCCGTTCAATGATTCACCTTTTTCTGGTCTGACGTCACCCATGCTGTGTCTAATCTGTGGTTACAGTGCAGCTCCGCGCTGACGACAGAATCCACGCTGACCGTACACGCACGCACACAAACGCACACACGCACACACACACACACACACACACACACACCGCGAGCCAAACACTTTACTGCTTTAAATCAGGTGGCTTACGCAGCTGGTATTTCATATTTGGCAATGGTGTTTTGTGCCCACCAACACACCCACACACATGCTGAACCTCATTTATGATTGGCTTGTGTGAAACAAAAGGAATTGAAGCCAAGAGAAGAGAAAGCAGGGAGAGAAGGGAATAGAGGGCCCAGTCCCATTTCTCTCCTTCTAACAAGAATACTTGCTTAGCCAGCTACCGAGCGGTCAAGGGATGATTTTAAGGGAAAAACAGCCCTCCCCCTTTCTCCTTAAATTATCGGGACATTCTACTCCTTTGCGGGAATGCGCCAAATCCAGGGTCAGGGTTCAAATCTAGGGGAAGGGGGAGAATTGGAACAAGGCCGAAGTCTCTCTTGTAAACACTCCTTAAGAAACAGCCCTGAAACGTCCTCAACAACAAGGGGTCCCTGGTCCCTAGCAAGAAGGGGCCCACGGCCTGGGTGCCTGCAGTCCGACTGAACGGTAACAATGTGTTAATATCACCCCGGTAACAGAGCGTTGGTAACCCCCCCCCCCCCCGGTTACCACAGCATCACAGATCAGAAGAGTAATGTCGGGAACGCCAGGCGGGGGACTAATGCCCTCTGAGACTCTCCATCACCCACCGGTTTAAAGGCATTCACACACACACACACACACACACACACACACACACACACACACACACACACACACACACACACACACACACACACACACACACACACACACACACACACACACACACACACACACACACACACAGCGTGTGATCCAGCTAATTGAAGACAAGCAGAGTAAATGCATCCCTTGGGGTCCTGTAATAACTAAAGGGCTGTGTTTTTGCCCCCGGCAGCAGAGCTCCTGTTGCTCTACCAGGGGAGCTGAACTGCTCCACAGGAGGGCACCTGGTTCAGCTGTGGGGCTCAGAGGAGAGCAATTAGGAAGATTTGTTTAGTATCAACATCACCACGCCCGTCCCTCTTGGAATAACAGAGGAGATACAATTTGCCCATCAGGCGGCCCGGGGGGAATGAACAGCCAGGGTTCTGTTCAGTGAGCCGACAGCAGCCTGCGGGTTACAGGTGAGCAGAGAGCCAGTGTTCTGTTCAGTGAGCAGACAGTAAAGGTTAGGGTATCTAGCTATTAACTATTATCAATCTGTGCTTAACCAGTTACCCTAACCAGGGAGGGGGATCTGACCATAGAGCCATCCATCCAAACCCTAACCCTAACCAGGGAGGGGATCTGACCATAGAGCCATCCATAATAACCCCAACCGGGGAGGGGATTTGACCCCAGAGCCATCCGTCATAACACTAATCAGCAAGGAGATGTTTTGTATGCTGCACATTTTTTTTTAGCATAGTATGGAAGTAAATCTGTGCCATCGGGTTTTGAAAATAAAAACACATTGAATTATAAGCACTGAATATTTATGCATTGAAATAACCTATCTGAATTTTTTGCCTCTGAATTTATCTCTTTACATTTTCAATATATCATGTTCGCCTTCATTTTTCAATGTTAAAAAATTCAACGATAAAAAATTCAACGTTAAAATATTCAACTCAAATATTTTCAACGTCCAAAAATTCAGTCCGCCAAAGTCACCATCAAAATTCAGTGTACGAAATTCAGTGTTAACATCCGGGGAACCAGAAAGAGCAATCGATCCTAGATGCTAGATCGCGGTCAAACGAGTGTGCGCGTCGTTGGCTACCTGACTCTCACGCGGGAAGGCAAAACAGATTTAGCCATGTCCAACGGCAACAGCAGCAGTAATAGTGCTTCGGTGATTACATTTTTCTATATATATGCCATTCGTTTGGGTTGTTTCTGTAAGATTCAGCAATGGACAATACTAACGGACACTTGTACATAAGAAGGACGTCGAATTGAAAAATAGGGGTAGTTCGGAATTTTGGACATAGGGCCTGATTCCCAAGTTAGCCTTGGTGTTCTCTATCATTGGAGACTAGGCTAGCAACAAGTCAACTGGCATATTTTGATCCTGGTTTATAACGTCTACTCTTTATTAAAGATTTCAGGGGTACAGTTGTAACACTCAGGTTTATAATATGTAGCGCCACTAGGTGGCGCCTCCCTCTTCTTCACGTACAGTGAAGAAGGGCGTGCTCTTTCGCTCGGCTAGAATAAACAGCTGTATACGATCGAAGTCTCCCTTTTTAATACGAGTTATTTAGTTACTGATTTGTTGTAGGCAGGAATCCAAGACTTTCCACCTGTGTGTTAAATATAGTGCCGTGGAGACCTGGCGTGGTATGGTCAAAAGCTTATAGTATACTAAAAGTACCGTGAGGAGAATCTCGCATGTTGTCTCCTTCATGCTAACCCTGACCTACTGTACCATCGCACGTTACACAGTATGTGGATAGACCATTTGGCTCTGTCAAATAATGCACCCACTGCAGAATCACGTTATTTTACACCACTACTCACCCCATGTACATTGTTTTATAACGTATATATTGAAGATTTCAGGGGTGCAGTATGTGCAATGTATGTAATGTAAAAAAAATAGCACTTCAAGAAAAAACATAAATAATCAATTAAACTAAATAAATAACAACTACTAACCCATCAACTACAAAAGTGTAGCAAGTATTGTTAAAACGTATATATATTCGTGAATGGGATTATGCATGGGTTTATATATGCAATAGCTAATAATTAATCAAAATATCCAATAATACAAACATTTTATTTTGAGTTACGTTATTTCAATGCATAGATATTCAGTATATTTCAAAATCCGATGGCACAGATTTACTTCCATAAGTGATGCACAACACTGCTTAGAGGGCTCAAAATTAACACTTGCCAAACTGGGTAAAGTAGTCTTAAGTTATTGAGTCCACCCGCCACTTTGGCTGGACACATCTTGTCCTTCAGCTGCAGAGAGCTGAGAGCAGTCAACAGTAGCCTATATAGACACATTTTGAAATAAGCCATGGAAGAACTACTCCAAAAACATTCACATCAATCTATGTAATTTATCCTAGATTGTAGAAATATGTATACTAATTAATTGAATAGGCTGTGTTCAATGTATAAAGTTTGGTTTTAATTAAAAGGAAATGTTCTAAAAATGTTTATCATTATTATGATAATTATGTGTATAGATAAACAATATACAGATATAGATATTAATATTATTGTTCTATGGGCCAATGGACCAAGATGACATGCTAATTAGACAAAGGTAATTAGAGTGAAATGCAAGGGTTATAGTTATGCAAGTTCACACTGTGCTACAAAATTTATTTTTATGCTACTGAATTTTTGTGCTTGCTGGCACCAGTGCTACCACTTTAAAAAAATAAGCGAACAGCCCTGGATATGCATTTATAGTTCTTAATGTATTTACTGTTTTTATGTTCTTGCTTTTAACAGGATGAGTTGGATGACACTGCACAGGCCTGGAACACACACACCATCAGGCCAACGAAAAACCTTAACGTCCCCAGCGGTCGGCCGAACGTGATGTTTGTACATGCACCTCAGAGAGGCCATCAGGGCATGTGTGTAGGTCAGACGTATTTAGTTGTGTCTTGTGTTGAGCTTCGAAGTGGCAGGATTTTTTGTAATTCACCTTGCTGTCCTTTAAGTTTCCTTTAAAGTCATAGCTCAACATCTCTAGCTTTTGGCAAATGTTATATTCCTTTAAACGATAGTTTAGAAACACAGAAATGAGGGGGGGCTTTATAGACAAAGCCTGTAAGAAGTAAATCAAATGTGTATCAATTTCAGAACTTTACTTTAACAAATGTATCACTTTTTTCAGTTAGAATTGTATTTAACAAAAAAGGTAACTGGCTTCAGTAACTAAATGTGAATACTTATTCTGAGTCTTTCATGATAGAATATCATTGGATTTCAAATGATGGGACCAAAAAAATGTATGTCGAACTCTGAACTTCTGATGGCCAATCAGTACAAATATTGACATGTTACCGACAGAAAAGCATTTTGCAAGGATCTGTGCATTTACAACCTGTCGTTTCAAATACTGAGAGAGGGGTTAAAAAACGACAACACACGCTATTCATGTTTTTGTTGAGAATGGAAGATTTTTTATTGCTGTAACTATATTGCTATCCCGTATGTGGAACTCTGAATAAACAAAAAATTGCCAAACAAGTTTAGTGCTGTTTCCTGATTTTTTTTTTCCTCCATATTTTTCACTGGCCACATTAGCCAGATGAAAAACTTGATGAATTAATAATTGTACTTTTTCAAGAACAATTTACTTAATTATTCTTGTAATCAAACTAGTATTACTTTTCATACCATGACAAATTCCTGCAGTCTTCTTCTTAATGTCACATGATGTTGCTGTGGTGTCAAGACAGCTGATTGTATACAGCAGGGGGTGCGGTCGTCCTGCCGTTTCAAGTAGGATGACCTGAAACCTGTATAAAATCAGCTTTCTTGACACCACAGCAACATCATGTGACATTTAGAAGAAGACTGCAGGAACATTTACAATCAAAACATGTCAGGGTATGAAAAGTAATACTAGTTGGTATTATTATGTACACTATCTATTATTATCTACACTAGTAGTTAGTTTCGTCGTATGAGACGTCTCGCCCTTCGTGACACTCCTCTGGGATCGAGCTCTTTCAACAACAACCGCACATCCTCTTTCCTCACACGCAGTCGATGCTCCCTGCATTTAGCGTACATCCATCGGTACCCGTGAAGCTGTCCAGAGTAGTGCAGTTGGTCGCTAATAAAATCCACCAGGACCGACAGGTCAGAGTACGCCTTGCGGCGAGAGTGTCCCCTATCTCGCAGTATCCTCTTCAGATGTCTCTCACTTATGTGGAAGGCGTGCCTACTGGCAAGTATTGATTTGATGTCCGAATATTTGAGGCCAAGCTCAAAATAAACATTGATAAATCCCCCAAACTCCATCGTTGTGGTTGTTAGTTTTTTCCTCTGACCCGAATGACGCGACCACTCGTTTGACCGCGATCTAGCATCTAGGATCGATTGCTCTTTCTTGGTTCCCCGGATGTTAACACTGAATTTCGTACATTGAATTTTGATAGTGACTTTGGCGGACTGAATTTTTGGACGCTGAAAATATTTGAGTTGAATATTTTAACGTTGAATTTTTTAACGTTGAATTTTTTAACATTGAAAAATGAAGGTGAATATGATAAATTGAAAATGTAAAGAGTTAAATTCAGAGTCAAAAAATTCAGATAGGTTATTTCAATGCATAAATATTCAGTGCTTATAATTCAATGTGTTTTTATTTTCAAAACCCGATGGCACAGATTTACTTCCATACATAGCCTTAATGTGCATTTTTTGATGATATTTGTGTGACTTACTCAGCCTTTATCTCCATGTTTCGGAGCATAGCCTTGTCAGAGAAGCATTGAGAATAAAGTGAATCTCGATGAGTGGTACCTTCGGTTCACTCCCTGGCCAGCGGCTGCCTGCTCAGACTAATGAGTGCTTTAAGTAATGAGACTTCAGCGTTCTCTTCCTTTCTTCAGAAAACGGGCCAGGCTCCCTCGCAGGATCCCGGGCCCTGGCAGCCATCTTGCTAATAGTATGTTATTCACTGGAGATCAGCTGGCGGCCATTTCACGACCTGTAGGGCTGGGCTGTGATTCATGTTATCCTCACCTCCCCGCAGTGGCACTGTGACCACAGCTACACATCTCAACAGGAAGACGGGGGAGAAGAAAGGCCATTTTGCAGACTTAACCATACTCATATATGATGAATCCTACTTATATTGAGGAGATAGATTTATTGATCAGAATATGATCAATCCTTTTTATATTGAGGAGATCGATTTATGGATCAGATGAATATGGTAAATCCTTCTCATTTGAGGAGATAGATTGATTGATCAGAATGATGAATCCTGCTCATATTGAGGAGATAGATTAATGGATCAGAATATGATTAATCCTGCTCATATTGAGGAGATAGATTGATGGATCAGAATGATGAATCCTGTTCATATTAAGTAGAAAGCCCTTCAGGCAGACCGTGAGGACGTGCTGATCTAGAAGACAAACACCAGCTATTGTTGGCCAACCGATCAGCCGAATGACGGTTAGGTAGGTGAGCGGCGTCACCTCCTCGTGGCTCCCCCTCCAGTCTGCCCGTACCGGATCAGGACCATTGAAACACCCCGCTCTCTCTGCCATGCAGCTGGCCGGCGGGGCGTGGGGGGAGAATGGTGTGTGTGTTTTTGACTAAGTGTTTTTCATTCTGGCCCGGTCTGAGAGTGAGGGAGCCACAAAGACCCCAGTGTGCAGCCCCCCCGAACCCCCAGCCCCCCCACGGACACAGGCCCACCACTGTTTACCCTTCAGCCTGCTCCAAGACAACACCGGACCCCCCGGCCTCACAGCCTCCACAAGATGTAGAGGCTGTGAGGCCCGCTGCTCTAGACCACTGAGCATGGAGCAGTGGTGCTGGAGACAGGTAGGGGCTGGAGACAGGTACGGGCGTGACTCAGGTACGGGCTGGAGAGAAGTACGGGCGTGACTCAGGTACGGGCTGGAGAGAGGTACGGGCGTGACACAGGTACGGGCTGGAGACAGGTACGTGCTGGAGAGAGGTACGGGCTGGAGAGAAGTACGGGCTGGAGTCAGGTGTGGGCGGTGGGCTGGTGTATCCTCCTTCAGAGTAGGAGGATTCGTTAAGCAGCTCGAAAAGGAAGTTCAGATAAGAAGCTCTGAGGAGTCGTAATGTCAGAAAGAGGATCAGTCCAGCTTTAAGTTCCCTTCACATATCAAGTGGACTTTCCCTGCCAGCCTTCAGTTCTATAAAAACTGCCTTTTCAGAAAATGCATATTTGGCAGCCACTTCAATGTGATGCTACTTCTGAAAGGGTTCTTGGCTAAACTTGACGTGTTCATGTCCAAGCTGCTTAGTTCTGCTCATTCTGCACGCCAGTTAGCAAGCCAACAACTACTATATCAACCACTATCATTCAGAAAGGGCGACACAGAGGCACGCTCCACACATCTTAAGAACGATCCAACGAAGCGGTTGTAAAACAACCTCATGCTGTTAAGCCCACTATTGACCTCTGTGAAGGCGCGCACCTTGTGTGAAGCTAGTTGTCATGGAAGCGGGACGTTGGAACGACGGCGTTCCTATCAGATGGAGATAAAAAAACGAAAGCCGAGTGCAGGGAGCAGAACGGCGGGGGTGCTGGGAGTCCAGCTGTCAGTACACATCATGTGCTGCTCTACATATAGGCTGCGGTTCTCCTACATAGTACATGTTCACTGGAGCAAACACATTCAACTCAAGCTCACCCAGTGGAGCGCTCTTACAGCGATACAATAACCGACGTTTGTTCCTCCATAAATAAATGCATCATTCACATAAAGACCATGATGGATGTATTCCAACCAACATTTGTAAACCTTGAATATATCTCCACATCCATAAGCGGCGACCGTATCGAAGCAAAAGGACTTCAGGTAGTGTATTAATAGCATAAAACTCAAACACCGATATCACGTAAAGATGAAAGTACACGCTCATTCTAAAAGTATTCGCCAAGAGGCATCCTTGTACTGTATGTGTTCATAGAAGGCCAGCTGACAAACCTCTAGCAGAACCTACCACAGCTCTACTCTGATCAACTAAATACTAAAGCCCCCCCCCCCTCAGACAGACCCCTTGGGGCCCCTCCCTCAGGGGACAGACCCCCTGTGTCTCGAAGGTCAGCCAGGTGATGAGGCCTGAGAGAGCGAGGGGGCAGGTGTCGAGGAAGAGATGAACAGAGAAGGTCAGCAGGGTAGAGAAGGACAGCATCAACACACACGCTCACACACTCATGAACGACACGGTCCAGATCAATACCTGCCGATGGGGGATAGATCGGACCGTTTAGCAGCTCAACCATCTCAGCCTATTGGAAACATCACCTCACTGGTCCATCTTTGCACTCCGGCAGGTAGAAAGTGGCAGGCTCCTTTTGGACATCGCACACCAATAAGCTCTTATTCCCATTAGTTTTCTCCATTGAGATCATCATCAAAGTTTTCCTCCACATTCCTCCTCCTCCTCCTGCTTATCGCTCCTCCTCCTCCTCCTCCTACTACCCCTACTTCTCCAACTCCTGCTCCTCCTACTGCTACTGCTCCCCCTCCTACTGCTTCTCCTACTGCTGCTGCTACTGCTCCTTGTAAGACACATGGGCCACCTCCTTGTGAGACACACATAGACCATAAAACATAGACACACACACACACACACACACACACACACACACACACACACAC
The DNA here is from genome assembly GCF_026213295.1 of Gadus chalcogrammus. Taxonomy (NCBI): domain Eukaryota; kingdom Metazoa; phylum Chordata; class Actinopteri; order Gadiformes; family Gadidae; genus Gadus; species Gadus chalcogrammus. Next base: position 5,452,310 of record NC_079424.1, read on the forward strand.
ACACACACACACACACACACACACACACACACACACACACACACACACACACACACACACACACACACACACACACACACACACCTTGTTTTAAGTAATTAGTAAACATTGAGGGTCTCTAATTGGCCGATGGAAGCAGCTTGTACCCACCCCCCCCCCCCCCCCGACCCCTGCAGCCCCCTGCAGAGAGGAGGGGTGTTACTGTGGACCCCCGCGGGGCACAACAACCCCAGGTCAGAGACACATGTCAACCACACCAAAATAAGATCAGGTCATAATAGCACAGTGACCTTGATTAAAGGATTTCTGTCGGAAGTCGAATCAAACGCAGAAGACAAAGAAAGGGTGGAGCAACACTATGGTGGTAGCAACTAGCATTCCCCCATGCTACTATCCGCCAAGTAGCCCCATGCTACTACCCACCAAGTAGCCCCATGCTACTATCCGCCAAGTAGCCCCATGCTACTACCCGCCAAGTAGCCCCATGCTACTACCCACCAAGTAGCCCCATGCTACTACCCACCAAGTAGCCCCATGCTACCCTCCACCAAGTAGCCCCATGCTACTCTCCATTAAGTAGCCCCATGCTACCATCCACCAAGTAGCCCCATGCTACTCTCCATTAAGTAGCCCCATGCTACCATCCACCAAGTAGCACCATGCTACTTCCTCCAAGTAGCCCCATGCTACTATCCACCAAGTAGCACCAAGTAGGAAGGAACTGTGGCCCCTCGATAGGAGCCTTTGTGGGAGGTGTTAAGAGGGGATACAGGGATACGAAGGTGGGGAAGGTTGATTTCAGCCTGTTAATCGTAGGAGACAGGAGTGAGGGACGACCGGGAGGAAGGGGAGGAGGGTGTGAAGAACACGCTGGTGTTAGGAGACCCTGAGGCCGACAGAGAGGAGTGTGACAGTGAAAGAAAGAGAGAAACTAATAAGAGACCGTGAGGCAACAGGAGGACAGCAGACGGTGAGAGGACAGAACACAGTGTGGAGACCAGGAGGTACCAGGAGGAACCAGAGACCAGGAGGAACCAGAGACCAGGAGGAACCAGAGACCAGGAGGAACCAGAGACCAGGAGGAACCAGAGACCAGGAGGAACCAGAGACCAGGAGGTACCAGAGACCAGGAGGAACCAGAGACCAGGAGGTACCAGAAACCAGGAGGTACCAGAAACCAGGAGGAACCAGAGACCAGGAGGTACCAGAGACCAGGAGGAACCAGAGACCAGGAGGTACCAGAGACCAGGAGGAACCATAGACCAGGAGGAACCAGAGACCAGGAGGAACCAGAGACCAGGAGGAACCAGAGACCAGAGGGACCAGAGACCAGGAGGTACCAGAGGAGACCAGGAGGGACCAGAGGAGACCAGGAGGAACCAGAGACCAGGAGGAACCAGAGACCAGGAGGAACCAGAGACCAGGAGGTACCAGAGACCAGGAGGTACCAGAGACCAGGAGGAACCAGAGGAGAGCAGGAGGTACCAGAGACCAGGAGGTACCAGAGACCAGGAGGGACCAGAGACCAGGAGGAACCAGAGGAGAGCAGGAGAGACCAGAGGAGAGCAGGAGATAGCAGAGGAGGTACCACACACACACACACACACACACACACACACACACACACACACACACACACACACACACACACACACACACACACACACACACACACACACACACACACACACACACACACACACACACACACACACCAGATGGAATGGATCCATAATTGATGCTAATAAGATGCGAGTGGGTCAAACACAAGCAAGCCCACGCGTGTACAGTATGTGTATGTGTATGTGGGAAGCAATGGTTAGAATCAGCTTCCAAATTCCCATTTGCTCAATTATCTAAAGTGCCCACACATGCATGTTTCTAATAGAATCAGGCCTAGCACAGCACACCAGCGATATTATCTTTAAATACCAGAGACCCAACACCTCATGAGAACTTGTTTTCCAACAATTCACAGTTGAAATCACTTTGTGTTGATTCAAAAGCCTCTCCATGGGAACCCTTCATCACCATGACCAGTGGTGCTGTTAGCAATAATTGACGGTATTCTTAAAATATCCCTTCAGTGGGTCATCAGATGAGTCATCCTGACATCTTATGTGTTTACATAAGATGCCTTATGTGTTTACATAGGTTCTGGTTTTCAACAGGATCTCCACAGGTTCTCAACAGGTTCTCCAACAGGTTCTCAACAGGTTCTCAACAGGTTCTCCACAGGTTCTCCAACAAGTTCTCCAACAGGTTCTCCACAGGTTCTCCAACAAGTACTCCAACAGGTTCTCCACAGGTTCTCCAACAGGTTCTCAACATGTTCTCAACAGATTCTACTTCTCCTACAGGTTCTCCAACAGGGACCTTGCTCTGTGTTAGTCTCTATTGCAATGGACCTGAGGAAGGCTTTTGGTGAGAAATCAAGGTTCTGTTCGGGGGCTAGGGCCCATTGACAGGTTGAAGGGGATAGCCTCACATGGAGGGTAGAACTAGCATTAGATCCAGCATGAGAACGGGTCCTTGGGACACAGCAGAGATGGTAGTCAGGGGTCAAAGGTCAGGCTGATTTACTATTTGTTTGCGTTAGACAGAAACTACAAACCAAAGTCATCTTCCAGTAAATGGAAGGAAGCGAGCAAGCCAGTGTTGAGGGGACATCCCCCGGCCAGCCTTGGTTCCTGCATGACGTCTCCTGCTGCGCTGATTGTTTGAGCCAGGAAGCCCCACCAAACATTCAGAATAAGCTTTGTCTGCTTCTGGTCTCACACGTTACTATCAGAGCTCCGATCTCAGTCCTGGAGCTCAATGATCCACGGGGGCCCCTAGCGGTCGGCCCAACCCGCCCCCCTGGAAGGAGACGTTGTCAAATATGGTTTCAACTAAGGCTGTGGATTAATGGATTCGTTTTTCTGAGAAAATTAATATTTTAGAGCTGAGCATGAATTAGATAAGGCACCTCGGGGGGTTGAATATGATTTAGGGATTATTCCACCATATTCGTCATCTTCTATTCACAGAGGATTCATTTGCAGTGCACAGTACGCCCAGCTAGCATATAAAAGAGTAGGAATGGGCTCTTTCCCTTCTGCTCCATGCGTAAGGTCAGCACCATCAGGTGCTCGCCAGAGAAACGACCTCCCAGTCTTCTGAAGCATGAGCACACACACACGTGCACACACAGAGAGCCCCCAGCATGCGGGATAATGATGTTTTACTGAAGGGTCATCCATCACAGAGCTGCTTGGAGGCTGCCTGCTCCCAGCTCTGCTGTCAGACACCGTCCCGCCCGTCTGCCTTGAAGTCTGCAGTAGAGACCACGCGACGGCCAGCCGATGCCTGATGGTCAATGTCACCCACCTCATAGGGCCAGGGACTACGGCGATGCCCCATTGGTCACTGTCAAACAACCAAGATGCGTTTGTGACATTGACCAATGGCCTGTGCCCATGGGCTGGCCCTGAAGGAGGGGGCGTGGCTACACAAGATGATGACGTGCTGACAGGCTGAGAGACGAGAAGGACCTCGAGGATAATGAAGAGTCTGGGCCCCGGGGTTATTTCTGGATGGACATGGTGCCTGGCCACGCTGGACGCTTTGAAGTGGAACACGGCACCCCACCTGACAGGAAGCAGGAATACGGCAACCCACCTGACAGGAAGTAGGAACACGGCGGCCCGCACACTGGACAGAAGCCTTGGAGGGCCACATGGATGGAGAAGAGGTGGGTTCATGTTTACCACAGAAGGAAATACTAGTGCTGTCCGCTAATGAGAAGTCAATAGCAAGCATCTAGCGATGAGGGCTAAGTAAATATTTAACTAGGGGTGTCTGCAACTCGGAGAAACAATTGTACCAAATTAAGATGTTCTGGTCATAAAGATCCTAAACAATACAGAAAGATCAGAACCAGAATCCAACATGATTGACATTGATTCTTTAAGCAGAGACTTTCTTCCTATGCTACTCACAAGTAAGGCTGGGAGAGTTATAGGATACGATGCAGCCATTGCAGGAATCCACATTGAACAATTACTCACACACTAAATGAGAATAAGTGTAGGAATAAAAATCCTTTTCCTGTACCAAGTGTCAAAAAAATGCAGAGAGCAACATTAGGTCAACCTTACATTACAGCTTAGAGTTAAGGTCACCTTCAAAGCTCTCGGCTTAGTGTGGGGACATAATTATGATGTAATAATGAGATGGAGGCATGAAGACTGCTGAGTTTAGCATCCGCTAACAACAGGTGCCCTTAGGAGCAGCCAGTCCTGAAGGCTCCAGACAAGAGTTCAGAGTAGAACTCCAGTAGATAGCAGTGAGGGGTAATCAATCAATCAATCCAACCTGGACAGGATCAAAGGAGCTGGAGCAAGGGTTTCCCCGGTGTTGAGATGATCGACTCAGCAGTCCCACGAGGTCTTCAGTAGGTCTCGTTGGGAGTTTTCCTTCAACTAGGCGAGATGCCGGTGAAGACCTCTGTATAGAGGGCTATAGCTGGGCTCCCAGAGGGAAAGCAGGAGCCTCATCAAGCAGCGGACTAACCCTATGGCTGGGTTATGTCTCAGTGAGGTGTGCACAGAGCGATGGAGAATCAGATGGAAGGGAAGTGTGCAGTAGCAGACGAATAAAAGGAGCAGAATGAGGTTGTGATCCGCAGGACGATTTAGCCCTCAGACAAATCACTATTGTAAGTCCTGTCCGCCAAAAAGGCACAGGAAATGAACAGGGGTGAGATGAAGCTTCGTCAGCACAACCCTTTTCCTTTTCCAGTGTTTGCTTTACAAACACCTTTCACTGAATCCAGATCACTGCTGGAGGAAAGACTCCTCCATCATTGATCTGGATTCAGTGAAGACCACTCAGAGAAAAGCAACATGTCACCCATGTAAGACAAAGATGCATGGGTTTATGTGTATAGTCAATAAGAAAGGTAGATAATAAGGAAGGAGGATCTCAACCTCATGTGGTCAGCTGGGATCAGCAGCACAATACTTCAGTACCTAATACAAGATAAAGCAGCTTGGCAGACCGTTGCATCACCTGGGATCACAGTTCATGTCCTGATAACGATAACATGTAGACAAACGTATTTGCATCGCTCAGGTGAACCTTCATAAGCCACGTTTGTCCAATGCCTCAAAACCTCAGAACTCAAAATCATCTCTGTCTGACATATCTCTTCATGGCATGCGTCCTGATTTCCACCTCCTGGTTTCCATGGTTACCGTCACTCTGAGCGGGGGCCTGTCGCTGGCACTTCCTCTGCGTCAGGAACCGGAGAGGACACGAGCGCAGTGGGGGGGGAGCTCGCTCGCTGCCCCCCCCCCCCCCCCCCCAGCAGGCGGTCCACAGGCTGGCTCCCCCCAGCAGGGGGTCCACAGGCCGGCTTCACAGACCCAGGGCCACCGGGGCAAAGCCCATCACAGTCATCCAGAAAACGTAAGACTACCCGAGTCATTGAACGAGGGAGAGGCGCTCTGTGACAGCAGACAACCATGGAAAATTACTAAAGATACAATGGATACTAAGGATGGAAGAAATATACAAATCAAATAATCAAGGACCAAATTAACACCTGCCACAAGCCAATGGCGGTGGATTTGACAGGTAAAACTTCAGGTAAAATTCAGGGCCAAGTAAACAATAACTTTGTCGATTTTCCCCTCGGGCAGGTCAAAAGACAAATATGTAAAAGTTAATATTGAACTCTGAGGGAAAACATGTAGAACTTGAATGATCACCTGTGTGTGTGTGTGTGCATGTGTGTGAGACTCTACAGGAATACAGAAAAGGTTTCCACTGCCACTCCGACAGAGAGGCCTTTGTGCGTGGACATTATGTCCGCCTAAGTCTGGTTGCAGCTTTGTATGGCCTGCTTTGCTTTTGTTCACGTCCACTTCCTTTTAGCGCTCTCTCTTTCTCTCTCTCTCTCGGCGAGAGCGAGACATCATGCCAACCAGGGACAGACCGTATAGTGTTGCTGGCAGAATCCTTGCACTGGTCAATACATCAGCATCTCTTCAATAACTAATTGCCAAATCATGTAGGTGGACTGCTAAAGAAATAGGGCCGACCTAGGGGTATAAACATAATGCGATGGCGTACACAAACTCCTTTCACTCAGGTGGGGCCGTTTGTAGTGCCACAACAGAAGTGTTTGCTTTGGAAACACAGTGTGGTCCAGCGATAAACGCCATGGTAACCAGAGCTGAATGCCACGTGGGCCGCTCCTCTAGTTAACCAATCAGAGTTCAACAGAGGCAGTCATCACATGCTGGGGAACAGAGGAAGGAGGATTCATTCATTTACAATATTACGCTGAGCCAAGGGGCCGCAGCTGACTCCACACAGACCTCGTCTCCATGACAACAGGCCTGATGAGGAGCTGGTTAGCGATAAGGAGTGTTGACCGACGGCTGGTCAAGCATAAGGGTGCAGTAGGGAGGGCTGCCCCAGATTAAGGGAGGAGGATGTACACTCATATCCAGCCCATAGGGTCGCCGGAGTTTCACGAGGAAGGCCGTGGCTGAAGCACAATGCTGAGGGGAAGGGGACGCCAGGAGGGAGAACAACACTGAACACCCTCCTCCCTCCCACCCCCGTCAACAGGAAGCTGAAGTTCCTCTTTGATTCTGCCAAGTCGAGACACAAAGACCGCCCCCCTTCATTAAAACAAGCTTTAATTAACGATACCCATGGAGTAAAGCTACAAAGTATCCCCATCACAATATGGAAGTATATATATATGACATTATGTGTAAATTTTTTTAATCAATGAATGAAGCTCCAAAATGAGCATGTTTCTGTCCAGGCTTTATCCAGTAAAGACTTGGCACAACAGCTCAATCGCACAAATATGGATATTAAAAGTTAAAAATTAAAAATTAATGGAGATAATGAAAACAAAAGTGTGCCTATGATTAGGCCTGTGGCTGACACATTAAAGGCTGTGTAGAATTGAATGATGGCCAAATCAACCTCAGTACTTTCATTGTTCAACTACAACCCAAGGTCAGCTTGATAAAGAGGAACTTCAGAAGGTTTGTCATTCTTCACCCTGCAGAGCGATGGAGGATTTAGCAACTCCGAGATTAATTTAAGTCGAGTCATAAACAATCTTCAATGGCGGCTACCTTTTAATTTAACCTTGTCCTTTCAGTTCAACCTGTTGAAGCAGACAGTGTGTTCGTGTGTGGGTGTGTGTGTGTCTAAAACACCCAAGCACGCCGCCTAGACCAGTACTTTAATGTCACCATAAACAAGCCATTCCCAAACAGCCGCGCTGCCCTCTTTCATTCCTTTCATGTGAAGGTCAGAGCTGGAGATCCTCTGTGGTCTGAAGTCAGGTCCAACGCCCAATCTCCATCACCGACACCGCTGTACCGCCCTGGCCTTCCTGTCCATAGGTGGGGTGAAGGTAAACCCGATAGGGAGGGAGACCAAATAACTTCATTAGTTAGCTAACCGAGTCACGCCGGGACCTCTGATCCGGAAGCCTCAAAGAAACCGTTTAATGGCCTTTTGCATTCTGATGACCAGCGTGTGCGCGTGAGTTTGTGCGCGTGCGTGTGTTCATCGTAACACAATCGGACACGGGTTCAGGGAGAAGGTCTGACTCTGAACCGCGTGCTGTCTGTGCTAAGCTAGCAGCCGTTAGTTAGACTAGCAGTGACCCTAGCTCACTGAGCTAACCCTAGCTCAGAGTGATAAGGTTCTGGCCCATCTGCGACCCAAGCCCTACTCACTTCCTGCCCAACAGGAAACGTGCGACGCAGCCAAGCACCTCCTGTCCCACTGCGGCAGTAATTACTCACGTACACGCACGCGCACACGCACACACACACACACACACACACACACACACACACACACACACACACACACTATTAAAACAAACACACTCTCATACAACTCTACTCTCTCTCCCCCCTCCCTCCCTTTCCCTCTTGCTCTGTCCCCCGGTCCGTCTGTGTACTTGCATTCCGTCAAGAGTTTAGTGAATAAAGGATTCCTCCAGTAGGAGGCTGGAACAGCATCAAGGCACGCTGACTCCTCTCTACAGATACCCTGTAAAGCTAAGTAATCTGCACATACAAACTAATGGCTGGCCTTGGTAACGACACACAGTTTAACAACAAACTGCTTTAAAACAGTACTGTGTACTTTTGGGGAAGTTTACAACAAGCGACATGTGCTTTTGTAGAAAGGTGCTTACTTGACTTTTTCTCGACCCAAATCACAAGACCAAGTTGTATAGTGAAAAGTTGTCATGTTTCACCATGTGGCGAGCTAGGGGTCTTCCCTAACACGCTACAGCATACTGCTACACCCTACTCCACCAGACCTCTACTACTGAGACACAGCTTCCGGGGCACAGAGACCAGTGTGTGCAGGAGTTCATCCCATGAAGATAAGGCAAATTCATACAGTAGCACACTTTGGAAAATGAACCACAAGTTTCATAACCTTGATAAAAACTGATAATATATTTAGAATATAATATGAACCGTGACATAATAATAGCAGATCTGTGTGTGCCCGTGTGCGTGCAAACGAGCATGTGTGCGTGCGTGCGTGTGTGTGTGCCTTCGTTCATGTGCGCCTGCGTGCCTGTGTGGGTGTGTGTGTTTTAGGTGGAGCGACTGTTTGGCGCAATGAAGTTGGCATTTAAAGAGCCTGCTATGTCAAAGAACGCAAACCACTGACAAGCAGAAAACAGGAAATCAAACCTCCCTCTGAAAGGCAGATCTGCGCGATAGGTCTCTTTGGCTGGGCTCCATTGTAAAAGGCAGCCCCTAGGCGGACCTCAAACTGATCAACAAGAGACCAGAGATCATTACAGCTTATTAGAATGAGGACTCAACACATTCCAGCTCACTATTAAAAATAAAAGAGAAAGAAACATCAACACATCTGAAAGTAGCTAGCAAAGCAATATGAAACAAATCCCTGTACAATGGAACATTCCTCCTTCTGAGGTGCAGAAGACCCTGCAGACCTCCCAGATGGATCCCTCCATGAGAGCGCCATCTCGTACCTCCAAGGCTCCTGGCAGCCAGCTGCTTCCTCAGCACAGCTGGCCCGTCTCCCTCAACCAGGGGCAGACGGACAGACAGACGGACAGACAGGCGGACAGACCCCCAGCCAAACACCCAGAGGCCTGGTGCACATCTCGCTGAGGTTGATCCGTGTTCCTCTGCTCTTCATGAGTCCTCCCTCCTCCACACAGTGTTTCTCTGGCTCTCAGTTCAGTCCAGGCCTGTCCGGTACTAATCCCTGTACCTGGTCTCATCAGCGCCGTCACAAACCCAGCTCAGACCCACTCCCTCAAGGCACCAGCGGAACAGCGAAACATTTAAAACTAGACGCTTCAAATGTCTGTCGAACTCACTGATAAGATAGATGTGTTCCGAGGCTGAGGTGATGATGACAGACGGTTTCACTGATCAGGGACGCCTGGTCGACTGCAGCAGGCTTCCCAACGTGCCTGGGAAATCTGTCTTCATTATCTCGATTTTCCTTGAAGGTTGATACCTTCAAGGAATGAAATAATGATTCCACCATCAGAAAGTAGAGGATTGATGCTTTTGTATCTGTTGTCCCCAAACTTGTTTACCTCCCTGCCTCGCACAACGTACAAGGCTGCTTATCATGATATTTGAATAATTAGGTCACCCATGACACATTGTGTAGGTCTTCTTTGACTCGTAGAAACTCCTTATTTAAAAACCAAGCCGAAGGGACACAGAGTAATTTAAGCAGAGAATAACTGGTGGTGGGCAGCACCAGGAGAAAACGCAGGGTTGTTGAAGAAGTGAAGAACTGGCCGATGCTTTGACTGAGTGAGGTCGTGGTGGGCAGCATCAGGAGAAAATAAAGCCATGGTGCAATTCCTTTTGCTGAAGCAGTTAAGAGTGACCCTCCCTCTGTCCTCCTGCTCCTTCTCCCCGCCCTCCTCCTCCTCCCCCTCCTCCCCTCTGTTCCTCCTCTAAATAGGACCCAGTGTGGCAGGGCCCTAACGGAGGCCCCACTGAAGAAAACCACATAATTACAAATCACAATAAAGCCCTCAGTGAAGCCTCTCCCTCAGAGCTGCACCCTGCTCCGTCCAGCTCCACCCAAACACCACCCTCCCTCCCTCTGCACGCACTGTTCCCATTCTGCCATAGCAGTCTTCTAGCCTGCTCACCCATGCCCCTTCTTCTGTGTCTTCCACCTCCCTCCCTCCCTCCCTCCCGTTTTAAAGCTTGGTTTCAAAAGGAACGCAGTCATGTGATCAGCTTTGGGGGGGCTGGTGTTTTTGTGCGGGGAAGAACACCACCACGGCCTGGCTGGGCTGGGGGGCTGGGGGAATGGGTGGGTGTGGGACTGCGGTCCCTAGATGCTGCCTCTAGGGGCCGGGTGGGTGGGGGACAGCGGTCCCTAGAGGCAGCCTCTAGGGGCCGGGTGGGTGGCGGACAGCGGTCCCTAGAGGCAGCCTCTAGGGGCCGGGTGGGTGGCGGACTGCGGTCCCTAGATGCTGCCTCTAGGGGCCGGGTGGGTGGGGGACAGCGGTCCCTAGAGGCAGCCTCTAGGGGCCGGGTGGGTGGCGGACAGCGGTCCCTAGGGGCAGCCTCTAGGGGCCGGGTGGGTGGGGGACAGCGGTCCCTAGAGGCAGCGTACCTGTCAACAAGCTCCAGCCTGAAGCCCTCAGTATGACCTCGCTGACCTCTACCACTCAACACCAAGTGACCTACTCCGTACCCATGAGTCCCAACAGGTTCCCCACATGCCTCAGAGGAATGATTCTGGTTCCCTGTTCTCCTCGAGTGAGCTAAAGCCCTAGCGTCTGGCGAACACTAAAGGGCCACACCGGGCTCTGGAATATCCACCACACACAACCTTTGCACTACTGCCAGCAGAGCTACTGAGTAAAGCCCAGCAAACATTAAATATCTCACTCCCTCTGTGCTGGGAGGTGGGTGGGAGGTGGGGGTATTGACACACGGTGACACAATGGTGGAGGTGGAAATGAGCCAAACTAGTTACCTGAAGCCAAAGAAGATAATGAAAGATCTTGATAAAACAGTTTTCTAACAATAAGAGGTCCCTGCGCGCAGCCACACAAACACACGACTACAGTGTTTTCTATTGTTAAACCCATTGCAACAGCCCCCCCGGCGTGAGGACAGGCTGGAGACAGGCTTTGGACTTCAGAACATGGAGGGAGGGATTCATAAATCAGCCCTTTACTTTAACAGCCCTCTGTGTTGGCAAGAGGAATCTAATTTAACATTCCATGGTCCAAGAAAATGTGCCACTCTGATTCAACCATTCTCACCACGGATAAGATCTCTTGGTTAAGCCCTTTTCATACCAGGTTCATTTGTAAATGTGTTTAACGCAAAGTCCCATAATACTGTTGTGTAGCTTTTATTATAAATACCATTTTATTAAGACCATCAAGAATGCATCAACTGTAAAAAAAAATAATAATAATATGCACAAAAAGAAAATACACAAAATGAGAACAATAGCCATTGAGGGGGGCGTTTCAGATCGCCTGCATTTGAGCGCATGCATGCACGGAACTTGAGAAGACCCGCCGGAACTAGTCAGAAACACGCCAAGTTCCTAACAAGTCCAGTCGGACACTGTGCACTTCTCGTAGTTTGAACAAAGAAGATGGCCCACTCAGTTGCGCGTGCTTTCTTCACCACCCCTATTCTCTTCTAGCGGGGCTCCTAACCCCCGACACTAACGCCAACCGCACTCCAGGGCGGTGTTTAGATAAATAAGTAATCACAATGGAGGTCGACTTTCCTCAGCCAAGTGATTCGGTTCGCCAACTGTAGTTTAATTGAAAACAGTCTGAAGCCCCTTTCCCCTCATACAATATTAACATGATGAGTGATGAAGTGAAAGTTCACAAAGTCGTCTATTTTTCATAAGAATAGTTTGGGAGGGCACGCCTCTTTGAAAGCGAGTTATGTCATTTCTCTCGTGGGAAATTCCATGTGGTAATTCCAACCAACTAGGGCAACGTTTTGATATGTTGAGGGGAATCTCTTATGTCCGCATTTATTTGAGACCAAAAGCAGATGGGGGGAACTACCATGGAGCTCCCCCAAGTTTTTAAAGCCATGTCAACTGTCGCATAGGGAAGCATTTCTGACATTTTTATCCCAGAATGCATTATGTTTTGCGAGGCAACGCAACGCATGCTTGATCTGAAACGCGCCTAATGACAACAAAAGCCAATGAGGTCTTATGACTGCAACAGCCAATGAGAGGCCTTATGACTGCAACAGCCAATGAGAGGCCTTTGACTGGAACAGCCAATGAGAGGGCTTATAACAAAGATGAACTAGGGGGTTTATCCTCCCAGGTAATTGCAGCTGCCGTAAGGAGACAACAAGCTCCTATTGGCCGAGTGGAGGGTGTGTGGCACTATGTGACCAGCATGGTGTTGTGCTGTGTCCCTCCCTGGTATTACCGTGGAGATACACCTGTCATAAAGGGGTGTGCACGGCTCTATCTAACCTCCGGTCAATAATTAAACCAAACATGTTGACGGGAGGGGGGGGGGTTGGGGGCAGACCTCGTACAGGCTGACATGAAACGATCAACCATGCAGGGGGCCAAGAGTCCAGCCCTGGTGAGTCCAGCCCTGGTGAGTGGTATGTGTTCCACAACCTCAGACCTGGTTTTCTACTGGTCTATCTCAGAGGCAGTGGCTGTGGGGGCTCCCGGCGACAGGTCTGATGTTAAGTCCTCAGTCCTGGTGTTCTACGGTTAACCCTCAGAGGTAGTGGGCAGTGGGAGCGTGGTCTACCTCAGAGGTAGCGGGCTGTGAGGGGGTTCTACGGTAACCCTTAGAGGTAGGGGGCTGTGAGGGCTCCAGGTCTGGTGTTAAGTCCTCCGTCCTGGTGGACAGACAGGATGGGCGGGCTTCCTCCACACAGAACAAAGGATTAGCCTCTACTTCTGTTTCAGACTGCAGCCTCTGAAAGAGGAAGTAGCAGGGAGGAAGGGGGGTGGGTGGCTGAGAGCTAAAACAGGAAATGCAACAATTCCATCAGCAAACTCCATGCCTGAAAACGATGAATGAGCAGACCTCAAAACAGAACAGCTCAGAGTCTGAGGAGAACCACCACACCAAACGCTTTTACCAATGAGACCATCATAAATTACTTTATTAGTACATTATAACATTTAGTATTATATTATACACGGACGCTCCGGACAGTAGTATATTATACACACAGACGTTATATTAGTAGTATACAATACACAGACATTTGTAGTATATTATACACAGACAGTAGTATATTATACAAAGACGTTAGTATTATATTCTAAACAGACGTTATATTAGCAGAATATTATAGGGCTGCTCGATTATGGACAATTATTTTGGTCAATATTGAAATCACGATTATTCAACTGATGATTTTTGAGCTTGAAAACATGATGTATTTATTCAGCATGTCTCTCCCAAAAACACTTTGTAACTTGGAAAAATACAAGAAATTGTCAAAAAGAAAATGTTCAAATCTAAAATAATGTACAGATATGATTCCAGCTGTTCGGCACTTTCTATAAAACATTTAATAAAAAAAAAATAAAGAAAAAAAATAATAATCTTGATCGAAATTCGATTAATTTCCCACCCCTAGTATATTATACACAGACATTAGTAGTATATTATACACTGACAATAGTATATTATACACAGACAATAGTATGGAATTATACAAAGACATTGGTACTATATTATACACAGACATGATATTAGTAGTATATTATACAAAGACGTTAGTAGTATATTATACACAAACCCCCCGCCCAGAGGACCACGACCTCCTCTGATGGGGCCCATGACCCCCTGAGACGGGGGAAGTGGACTGAGCTCATTTCCTGTGATGGAAGAGAGCAAGGAAGGAAGAGAGGGGGGGCTGGGATGCTGTGTACAGTGTGTGTTTATTGACATGGAGGCGATGATGGAGAGAAGCCCCCCTCCAGTAGCACGAAACGTACACAATCAGAGGAAGAGAGGCTTCATGTTGATGTTCTAGGTGAACTGATGGACTCCGTAGCGACGGAGGAGGTTAGTCAGCGTGCGGATATCGTCCACGCTGAGGCTGCGAGGGTTCCTCTCGACGAGGTACAGTGTGGAGGAAAATGGAATAGTGTGAAGCACAATTTGTACAATTTGTGTTCCATCTCACTGATCGCTTTCATTGGCTGCCTGCTGGAGAGCGATGCGCTTTGATGTGCTGTACTCCTCCCACACAGACACCACTTACGGTTCAGCAATGACTCAACCGCTCAGAGCAAGTTCAGGGCCTGGTGTCTAGAGCCTGCTCATACAGGCTCAGGGCCTGGTGTCTAGGGCCAGCTCATACAGGCTCAGGGTGTCTAGAGCCAGCTCATACAGGCTCAGGGTGTCTAGAGCCTGCTCATACAGGCTCAGGGCCTGGTGTCTAGAGCCTGCTCATTCAGGCTCAGGGTGTCTAGAGCCTGCTCATACAGGCTCAGGGCCTGGTGTCTAGAGCCTGCTCATACAGGCTCAGGGCCTGGTGTCTAGAGCCAGCTCATACAGGCTCAGGGTGTCTAGAGCCAGCTCATACAGGCTCAGGGTGTCTAGAGCCTGCTCATACAGGCTCAGGGGCTGGTGTCTCGAGCCAGCTCATAAAGGCTTAGGGTGTCTAGAGCCAGCTCATACAGGCTCAGGGGCGGTGTCTAGAGCCAGCTCATACAGGCTCAGGGCCTGGTGACTAGAGCCAGAAAGAAAGAGAACCAGAAGTGCGTTGGTTACCAGAGCCTCAGGCTCAGACCAACACCCAGACATGCAGTCTGCAGTAGAGTTGTTCCGAATCCGATAACAGTATTGGAAATGCCTCCAATACTGCCTAAAATGCAGTATCGGGTATCAGCGAGTACGAAAGTCAATGCGATGATTCATTACTTTCACGTGACTCCTCCACTACACGGAGAATATCACAAACACTACGTTGGTATGCTGCGTTCGTTAACGGGTGAGGTGGGAAACCCGTCATCTCCGACCTACGTGCGTTTGAGCTACCGAGTCGGAAACACATGGACGCTCATGCTAAATTACAAGAATATAAGGTATTATTATAATGACAAATTATGAATGGAAAATATTCCGTCAAACTAGATAAAAGATGGTTCTATAGAATTCCTTCTCTGTACAAGTCCTGTGGACCGAACCTACAATCTAGTTCAATGCAAGCTGCGGTCCCGGCCTGACAGGGACGGCGGGGTGCGGTCTGGGACGGTGTCCTTGAGCAGCGCAGCTTGTTTACCGGTCGCTCCGAGTCTGAGTATCTGTGTATAATCAGCCGAGTGTAATCACACCAAACAGCCTCAAGAAGTCAGCCTCAGGCTATAATAAGAGAGACACTTTGTGGCTATTCAGCAACACTGACCACAGTGTAAACCGTCACACAGCCTTCCCTCGCACCGTCACCCCTCGCACTCTCACCCCTCGCAACGTCACCCCTCGCACTGTCACCCCTCGCAACGTCACCCCTCGCAACGTCACCCCTCGCAACGTCACCCCTCGCAACGTCACCCCTCGCAACGTCACCCCTCGCAACGTCACTCCTCGCAACGTCACTCCTCGCAACGTCACCCCTTGCACCGACCTAACATAGATTATATATAATACAGGTTAAACCAACCTAACATAGGCTGTATATAATACAGGTTAAACCAACCTAACATAGGCTGTATATAATACAGGTTAAACCAACCTAACATAGGCTGTATATAATACAGGTTAAACCAACCTAACATAGGCTGTATATAATACAGGTTAAACCAACCTAACATAGACTGTATATAATACTGGTTAAATCAGTCTATTAGAGTCGGTATACAAACCAGGTTCAACTGATCAGGTTCAACTGTAAATGGATTTGGGATATGTTTGGTATGATATCGAGTTAGATTGACGAACATAGAGATTGTGACATCCGTCAACAACACGCAAGCTCTGTGTTCGCCAATCTACTTATCGAGTCTTAAAAACAAGATGGCGTCGACGGGTGAACTACTGATGGTATTGTGTGTATAAAATGTCCTTTTTAATAAACAATCTGTACACTTACAAAGTTATCAATGCCTAATTTTATATGTTAAGACCCTTATTATACTATCATAGAAGTGTCGGGCTACTTCTAGCCTTTTAAGTGGTTTAAAATAGCGATTTAGTTTTTACCAAAGGAAATCGTTCCAAGTGTATAGCGTTTTGGTAGAAGCGGCTAAAAACAGCCAACCTGAGAATGTGTCTCTATGCGCTTTTTCGCTCCCAAACGAACATTCCAACTCGTTATCATACTAAACATATCCCAGATCCATTTTACACCGGACATCTCCTTTAACATAGACCGTATATAAACAATATCCAAGACTATAAGGTGGACCTGTAACTTTAAATAAACGGTTGTAAAATGTGTTTCTTTAGACTTAAATACTGTAAAGACCGGTCAATCCTGCTGGTAAAATGATTCATCTGAACCAGAATAGACTGCTACTGTGTCTCCCTCTATCAATCTCCATTCCTCTTGTTTGTGTAATAGTTCAAAGAGTTAATCTGACTTCACAGCTGGAGATCTTGGCACACGTCCATCTAGTAGTACAAACAGTTACATTCTGGAGGAACGAATAGGACTGAATCCTGGACATTATCCAGAGCGGGTCAGCGGGGTAAGACTGCTCAAGAGAGCGCATCTCATGACGACGTAGCAGGGTCATACTGTTCATTCAAGCCGCCCTAGCAGACCCTGGGACTGGGTATACACGGTAGACACCATGTCGACTACCTCGTGAAGATGGGGTTTAGCCTTCCATTGTAAACCGTTAGTAACTACTAGTTACTAACACTAGTTAGTTAGTATCTACTGGCTACTAACGAGTTCAGTGGCAACACTCTCACACCACCAGAGACATGGCATAGACCACTCACACATCAGCAGAAGAGGAAGAGAAAGCACATCTAGCATGCTTCACGCGCCACCGGTCAGTTAGTGGGATTTGAGAAATGTAATTTTAACATAAGATAGCGATTTTTGCAGAAGCAGTCTTCACTTTATAATCTCCATCCAGAATGCTCTACACACACCTAGACTGGCAATGTAGCAGAACCTCTTTCAGCCCCTCTTAACGGAACTCATCTAGTGTGATGGCACCCTGCCTACTCTCATGTCAACGATTTGACGCCACCAACTACTACCACCAAACAGCTGCAGGCTGGCAGTACACCACAAAGGCATTGCTACATCTGTCTGTCTGTGGTGGTGACCACATGGCAAGCCTTCCCCTGGAACACCTTCTGTCAGCAGCCAGGAAGTCCTCCACTTACCAGATGAGATGTAAGACACTGGGTTCTTCTACATCATATTGTGTACCAGATCTCTCTGCCTCTGTCAGCAGTGGTTTGACTCGTATTCCTGTTGCTCCACTAAACCCCTCCAACATGACGACCCACTCTACTCACCACATTACCAACACATCTCACATGCTACCCAACTGAAGATTCATTTAATAGAAAGAAAATAACAACCTTGACATATTGAGAATAGCATGAGTGCATGTCCTGCAGTCAGCTGGCCCCGCAGGGAACATGATTTCTTATCCAAACAGAATTATTTACATAACCACACAGCACGCTCATGTTTTCTGTTATTTGGGCCTGAAGGCAAATGTGTCTACAGCATATTTGTATTGACAACGTGAGAGAGAGAGCATGCGTGTGATTGAGCAAAACGAGGCCTTGTTCTCTATACAGCTGCTGAAGGCCCACTAACTCTAATGCTTAGCCTAACGCTAACCCTAACGACAACCCTTACCATAACGCTAACCCTAATGCTAACGCTAACCCTTACCCTAATTCTAACCCTAACCCTGATGGAGGGCCAGACCCTTGCTGTTGGGTCCTGGACTTTACTCTGGCCTGGCCCTGGGCTTCAGAGGGCAGAGGTTTTGAGGGACTCGGATGCCAGGTAGCCAGACGCTGAGCAGTGGCTAGGAGTCTGGGAGGCCACAGAGCGCCTCAGAGACCAGGAGGTTGCTCCTCTCTGAGGCTCAGAGACCAGGAGGCTGTGAGCCTCCATGAGTTGATGGTACTGAGGGACCATCGCTCTGCGAGGATAAATGCTTATTAATTCCCTGCATCTGACATGATGGCGTTGCCGTTTTTGTGATGAAGTGTGGGAAGGGGTGGGGGTGGGAGGGGTCGTTTCCACGGCAGCAGAGATGTGAGAGGAAGTCTCAGATGAGGCGTGATGTAACACTTCCAGGACCGTGTCGCTCTCTGACGAAACCCAAGGCACTAAGCTCTGGATTCAGCAAGAGAGGCTGCTTTTATCTTCAAGATACAGGGTATACATCTCGTCCAAACATACGTCATTTTACCATGGAACCGGAGCTGGAATGAGTTTGAGTAAAACCATTATTTGAGAGCGTTCCTCTTGTGCAGTAGCAGAAATTAAGTAATATGTCCCAATCAGTGAGCAGTAAATACAGCTTTCTCCCTACAAGTTGTCGAAGTTGTCAGAAAAAGCAGATTAGCTTCATTTGAAGGGCAGGAGCTCCATACTTCTGTTCTTCAAAAAGGCACCGAAGATAAGAACACTGAGATTCGATGGTGATTCAGCTTACATTGTGAAATCACCACACATCTCTAGGAAACTTCAGTAAATTGAGCTTATATTCAGACGTCACCGAGAGAACACACACACACACACACACACACACACACACACACACACACACACACACACACACACACACACACACACACACACACACACACACACACACACACACACACACACACACACACACAAAAACGATAGAGCATATAATTAGTCTTTGAACCAGGAGCACAACTTCCGCACACATGCATCAAAGACGCGAGGGAACAAGGCATGCCCGAATGTTTATCTCCTTTAAACAGGGAGGAAAGGAAAAGTGAAAAGTAAGAGAATAAGTTGAGCTGTGGTGGGCAAGCCGAGGTGGACTGTAAACAGAGCAAGCCCATTTCAACATTTGAGGTCACCACTGGAATCCTTAAAAGGAGGTCCAAAATAGCTTTCTTAAAAACAGCGACATAAAAGGGTGAGGCTGCTCAATAGTAAATGTACATGACTCCATATCTTTGTGGAGGACTCCATTATAATATTTATGTTTATATTTATAAGTATGTGTGTGTGTGTGGGTGTGTGTAGGTGTATTTTATGTTGGACAAAATGTCCATTTAAAGTTATTAACAAAAGTCAAGTACCACAATAAATCACTATCAGTAAGTGGTCCCTCTGCGTTTACAAGTGATAGTTAAGCACCGACCATCAGTCCTCTATTACACTGTAACAGACAGTCTGAAAACAAACTATTGAGTCGGGGGAAACAAAGCAAAGTCCACTGTGAGGGACAGAACGCCTTCATGGGTGAAGCTTGACCTTCACTCTTTGCACCTAACCAAGATCTCGTAATTCAAATCAATTATTTGCGAATGCCCGGCACCCTTTTTGATAACATCAGGTGATGTCTATTTGCAAATAAAATAATGGAAAGTTCAATAAAAGGGACGGTTTATCCTTTTGTAAGGGTTAGGGATACAAGGTTAACCCTTACCCGTTCTGTTTCACAAGGTTCAGGGTAACAGCTTAACCCTCTGCAAGTCTGCCTCATTAGGGTAACCAGGTTAACCCTGACCCAGCCTGTGTCACTATTAGGGTAACCAGGTTAAGCCAGTCTGCCTCACTAGGGTAACAGGTTAACCCAGTCTGCTCCACTAGGCTAACAGTTTAACCCAGTCCGCCTCACTAAGGTAACCAGGTTAACCCTGACCCAGTCTACCTCACTAAGGTAACAGGTTAATTCTGACCCAGTCTGCCTCACTAAGGTAACCAGGTTAACCCCGAACCAGTAAGCCTCACTAGGGTAACAGGTTAACCAAGTCTGCCTCACTAGGGTTACTAACAGGTTAACCCAGTATGCCTCACTAGGGTAACCAGGTTAACCCAGTATGCCTCACTAGGGTAACCAGGTGAACCCAGTATGCCTCACTAGGGTAACCAGGTTAACCCAGTCTGCCTCACTAGAGTAACAGGTTAACCCTGACCCTAGGGGTGTACACTTGGTATGCCCGTAGGTTACTTAAGCAACTAGCAGTATGTGGTGAATCTAACAACTAACCCTTATCGATATCAACTATAACCCATAGAACTCTTGCTCATGGTTGGTTTCCCAGATGCTCCCAGATGACCCACGGAGCCAGCACTTACCCAGCAGAAGCAGCTTCACCTCCCGGGCCGCCTTCTCGCCATCCTCCCGGAGGTTCTTGTCGATCATCTTGGACCTTTCGGCTGCCGCCTTGTCCTCCTGGCTGACGGTGCAACCCATGGTTCCTAGCGCGCGCTTCAGGACTGCTGCTGGTTGGACCGCTCCACAGGAAATTATCTTAACCTTAACCCTTAACCCTAGCCCTTAACCCTAACCTTAACTTCACTCAGAAAGGCTTCGTCCTCACTGCTACAACTGGAGCTGAAGAACTTGCTTCTCTGGTGGTTGAAGCTGTGGAGGCAGATGTTGGTACCAAAGGAGAACAGTGGTAAACAACGCAGTGATTTCTTTAGTTGATATAGCTTTAAGTCGGTTTAGCTTTAAGTCTTTAAGGTTAGGTTTAACTCATGTTCCGTCAGTAGACATCAGGGATGCTCTTCTTCACGTCAGGAAACCAAACAACTTTGCGGAACTTTAAGAAGCTTGATGCTTGAAGCGTGACGGTCTCTGTCCTGATTCCGCCGTCTGCGCAGGTCCGCACGAAAACGGGCACGAAGTTCTCACGAAATGACTCCGAAGTTCTCTCTAAATTAGTCAAGCTGTGAGACCGAGGGTTGGGGCTCCGGTGCCAGGAGGCTGACGGTGGTTATCCTGGTGGTTCTCCTCTCCGTTATGTGCTCCGTCCCCTGATTGAGGTTCTCCGTTATGCGTTCCGTCCCCTGGTCGAGGTTGATGGTTTGAAGCCACACCCGCGAAGTTCTCCAGTACGAGCATAGGAGACCGCGACGCGCGCCTCCCGCTCGGCAACGCCCACTCCGAGTGCATCATGGGAAATGTAGGCCAGGGTGTATAAAACCGTCAGTAAAACGTAGTACTATTATTTAGGTTTCCTGCATTATTCGTTTCAGTTTGTTTTAGTCCTTTAGATCAGGATAGTATCATGTTCACTTGGTTAAAGATATAGTATCACAAAAGCTGAAGCAAGAAATTAGATATTCAATGTGAGATAGGTGTGAACTACCAAATAAAAAAAATATTAAGATAATTGTGTAGGCCTACTTATTCTTACATTTGTGTTTACCATCCTCAAAACAAAACGGTCAACAGCTAACATTAAAAATAATATAAGGCAGGAATGATGTGAATCAAAGCCAACTCTACAGCGCTCCCTGGAGGCGGTCCGTGGTGGAACTTAAGGGGAAACTGATATTAATCTGAAGAAACATGAAATGTTATCTTATTATCTTTATTGCAATGTTGCTTACAGTCCAATTACTGCCAGCAAGGTATTAAAATACATCGAGATACAAGAAAATAGAGACATAACTTGGAGGGCGATAGAGCACTTTAAAAATAATTACATTTAATTTTTAATCAGACAGAAATGCACCTGCTATTTACATTTTACAAACTAGATAGGATTGTAGAATATAAAGGGTTTACATTTATATACATTATGTATAAATGCTGGCTGACATCAAAAGTATTTTTTATTAGATTTAATCATTTACGATACACAAAGTTCAATAAATCACATAGGATTAGTAGATATAAGGCTAACCACGACGTCATCAGCTCCTACCTCTGCACCAGCTACTGTCTCACTTTCTCCGATGGCGTGTTGTGTTGCTTTTCTTTATTTGTGCCATAAAACCTGGAAACCTGCCCTGAAATAGTTAAATACCTTCACCATAGAGAAACAGATACCAGTAGAAACCAGGAGAAACCCATGGTACGGATCCACCTTACACTCCTTTTTAATGGGGTCATATCTGATGTTAGTGAAACGTCTGTGCGTGGGCTTTACTGATCCGTCATGATTCAATGATCTGATTCTGAAGCAGCTGATACAGAACAGAGCTCCTCTCTACTGGAGCATACAGACCATAACAGAGCTGGTCTGGAAACAGTTCCTTTCTACGCTGGAACATACAAACCATCACAGAGCTGGTCAGGAGACAGTTCAAACATGGACCTTCAAAACAGTTTGGACACAAACGTGTGTTACCCTTACTGCTGCGTTTCGTTTGGATCACTACACATTAACAAGGGGACACTAGGTTCATGTTAGTAACGAATCAACAACAAGATATGTTAACATGACAACAAGCATACCGACGGGTCAAACCAAAGGACAATAATCCAAACTGATTCCTCAGCAGGTTTTCTCTTTTTTTAACATTCTGATTTAACATTTTTAACTTTTTGGACAGATTTATTATTAAATCGGACCGAATTGAAAGTATCTGAACAGGAATCAACCATTCACCATGTAAACACCAATTCACCAATTCACCTATTCATGACGACAGACCAAACACTTCCATTAAATAGTCTGGTCCGAGCAGAGGTCCAGTCTGACGATACATGTTAAACACAAAGGTACCACAGGTTCAAACCAGTCGACACATTTGGACACGTTTCCTCTTTCCACCACAATAACCCTCACCGTAACCCTAACTGTATCACGTGATGATCCCCAAAAAAGATGAACTCTTTAAAATCACGTGCTGGCCCCCTCAAAAAATCCCCCCAAAAAAAGCAAAGCACGAGACCTAATTTAAACCCTAATAATACCTCTCATTACATTGCTTATTTTGTCGACACACATGTAGTTATTTCAACATTAAGTACCGGTAACACGAAAGGGGCATTCCCTTACATTGAATCTATCAAATATAGGATTCTTTTACAGCGCTAATCTGCATGACAAAGGATAAGTGCTGTAAATCGAGTAAAGTTGTGCTTGTTAGTTGAAAGTGCTACTTGACTAATCATCTGCAGTTAGAGCCACCCTGGTGTATCCCTATATCACTATATAGTGTTATACTATATATATGTATATATATGTCACTATATTAGTATAACAGGTCAGCTTGTCTTGGCCGCAAACATTTACAGACTCCAAGCTGCTCACTGGCCGCCCAGTGGGTGACCCTGTAGTTTATCTATAAATAAACTCATTTATTTATAGATATTTTGGTTATCTCAGACTGTACTTTTTCGCCAAAAGTTTAGAAAGAGCGCATTCGATGACTCTGTCTATTCGCAAAGAACAGTAAGAGGCAAACTTTCCTATTTTCATAAACGGTTCCATTTTATTTGACTCCAATCCTCAATAAAGAAAGTAGACTATCAGCCGCTTTGATTCAGGGACTGAAGAATCCCCCTGGAGGTCAACTCTAGAGCTAACCCTCTTCTGTTAAACCCTCTGGAGGTCATCTCTAGAGCTAACCCTTGGTTCCTCTAATCCGCCTGGAGGTAAAGGCTAGAGCAAACCCTTGGATCTGTTAAACCCTCCGGAGGTAAACTCTAGACCTAACCCTGTTCTGCTGGTTTTCTGATCACATTGTCACCTGGACATGAAACCAAAAGTAACAGACCTCCTCAACCGATATCAACGGCCTGATCAAAACGAATACAAGCGCGCCAAATTAAATGGGAGGATATTTGTGGTGGAGTCGTCGACATTTAATTCCAACCAAAAAATAAATGTTGTTTAGGAAAGCTGAACGCACAATGTGTACAAAATAAAGTCCCAGGTACTCACTTCCTGTTTGCACACACTGATGGTGATTCTCTCTCTCTCTCTCTCCCTCTCTCTCTCTCTCGCGCGCCCCCTCTCTAGCTCTCTCTCTTGGGCTTTCTATCTCTCTCTCACTCGCTCTAGCGCTCTCTCTTGCGCTTTCTCTCTCTCACTCTCTAGCTCTCTTTCTCTCACGCTTTCTCTCTCTCCCCCTCTCACTCACCCTTTCACTCACTCTCTCACCCTCTCGCTCTCTCACTCTGATGCAATGTTCACCTGCACATAAAAAAACAATGCTGTTACTTGAATAACTCATAGTTACTCTGAGATGATATAATAAATACAAAAAAGTCGATTACAAAATAGTTTCTTCGGCCGTCACTGGCGACGGCGAACACGGAGGTGAACATCATATATTGACACAGATGAGTCCTATATTTTGCAGATAATAGTTCATCGTAGGAACGGCGGTAGCATGTAATGGCAGATGCAGGTTGCCATGACAACCATGGAGCACAGTGGGTCAGGGACATACAGACATCTCTATCCACTTCTAACACATAGACGTGTGGAAATATACATGTTCTCCCTGGACTTGGCCTCGAAAAACATCAACAGCTACCTGTAAGCTCTTGGCCCATACAGGAAGAAATTCAACCCATTTCCCAAGAAGAAGAATTTGCCACCACAACCAGGTCACTGATTGGCTGAAGGACAGACCACACCCAGCTCTGTAGACCCGGGACCAGAGCTTAGCCTGGAAAACAATACGCATCAAATAGGATCCGAGAACAAAAACGGCCAAAACACAAGACAGTACTACGTTGATATAAACCCTGGGAGGAGGAGGGGCACCCTAGTGGCCGCTGCTGGCGCTGCTGCTCCCAGACGTCCAGTCGATGATGATGAAGCTCAGGCTCATTATCATAAACAGGAAGCCGATTCCAGCGAAGATGGCCGCCTAGGAGAAACAGATAGATTTACATTTACATTTGTACATTTGTACATTTTCTCAGAAGAATGAGAAACAATATGTCGCTGTCGGTACAGTTAGGATGTTCATAGAAACGAGGGCCAAGCACTAACATTCGTTTGGTTAACCCATTCCGCGTATAAAACATAGATAGCTAGGATAAGATGCTACACCATGCTAAGTACTATTGCAAATGCAAGGACGTACAACATAAAATAAGTGCTTACATTGAGTGCCAGGATGTACAACATACAATAAGTGTGTACATTAAGCGTCAGGACGTACAACATACAATAAGTGTGTAAGAGGGGTGTGTATGAGTGATGGTGAGGGAGTCAGTCAGTGTTTCAGGCAGCCTAGCAGACAGATATCAGGACCCAGTGACACATTCGCAATCAAAGGGACACAGGGAGTTCAGTAAAGAATGACCCATTTGAGTTCAGCTCTCATGAACCTCCTATGAGCCCAATCGCTGTGGAAACGGGAGAACCAGGTCCACACAGTGAGAACCACTCAGTCCCTGCATGCAGACACCAGGAACTTCCCTCAGGAACCTCAGGACCCTTAAGGAACCTCAGGAACCTCAGGACCCTTAAGGAACCTCAGGAACCTCAGGCCCCTCAGGAACCTCAGGAACCTAAGGAACCTCAGGACCCTTAAGGAACCTCAGGAACCTCAGGACCCTTTAGGAACCTCAGGCCTCTCAGGAACCTCAGGACCCTTTAGGAACCTCAGGAACCTCAGGCCCCTCAGGAACCTCAGGACCCTTTAGGAACCTCAGGCCTCTCAGGAACCTCAGGACCCTTTAGGAACCTCAGGCCCCTCAGGAACCTCAGGAACCTCAGGAACCTCAGACCGCAGGCCCAGGAGGAGTTGAACCTCAGCTCTCAGGCACTTAAGTGATCCCGCCTCCATCCAAGCCTCCATTACACTTCTGCAACAAATGTCCGTCTGCGATGCGCCGTCGGTGTCTTGCCCCTACGATGTGGTTACCGAACCAATTCTGAGCACGGAACAAACAGTCGTTCATGACTTCTAATGATCCTCATAATCTGAAAATTACATAATAATGCGCAGCAAGTGTGATGATACTAGTGAACAGCAAATGTGTCTGTACTAGTGAACAGCCAGTATGATGGTACTAGTGAACAGCCAGTGTGGCGGTACTAGTGAATAGCCAGTGTGACGGTACTAGTGAACAGCCAGTGTGACGTACTAGTGAATAGCCAGTGTGGCGGTACTAGTGAATAGCCAGTTTGATGGTACTAGTGAACAGCCAGTGTGGCGGTACTATTGAACAGCGAGTGACGGTACTAGTGGACAGAGTGAGTGATGTACTAGTGAACAGCGAGAGTGATGTTCTAGTGAACAGCTTGTGTGACGTTACTAGTGAACAGCCAGGGTGGCGGTCGTAGTGAACAGCCAGCGTAATCGGTCCCCTCAGGCTCACCATGATTTTGGGGGGCGATCTCAGCGGTTCCTCCTCGTTAGGAACGATCCTCAGGTAGAAGACCGCGGGGAAGATGAAGATGAGGCACGGGGCGGACGTGGCACCTTGACGCCAGAGAGCAGAAGGAAGCAAACACGCGTAAGCAGATCCCTGACTAATGAAACACGTCCTCACTGAAGCTGTGTGTTGGTCCAAGGAGACTGCTTAAATCCCTCCCCCCGAACGGATCTGAATCCCTCATGGGCCTTGAAGCAACGCAATAACAGGATGTTAGCTTTAATAATGTCGTTAAATGAACCGTTAGCCAAATGTCTAACCGTTTTTACCACATGCAATGTGGCTAGTCTCGCAATAGCAGAACTGACCACACCCTAGAACAGTCGGCCAGACCTACCGATGATGCCGAAGATGCCCAGGATGTTGGGGGCGAAGATGACCAGCAGGTTGATGAGACTGAGGAGGACCACGGCGATGGCAACGTGCCGCGGCCAGTTGAAGGTCTTGTTGGGGAATAGCATCTGCTGAATGGCCCTCCGAACCTGAGACAGCAGGGGGGAGACGGGCTCAGGGTCACCAGGAGAGACAGGGCTGACCTGAGCTTCAGTCTCTGACTTGTTTAATCTCAGTAGGGTGATTCTCGATAATGCCTCACTGTGATAAAAGATGTGCTCGGAAATTGGTCTCCAATATAAGAGAGAAGGGGCGAACTAATCTGATATCACACAACAATTACGCAGGGGAAGATATAACAATATACATTCTGCTGTTCATTGAGTATTCATCTGAGTATATATCAACATTGAGTGGGTTAGAGTGCTATAATAAATTGCATTTTGTGTGTTGTTAGTGCAGCAGGTGACCCTTGACCTCTTGCCCCCCCCTATGGTGTGTGTTGGTAGTGACCCTTGACCAGCAGCAGAAGGCGACTCACAGGAAACAGTACGATGGGGACGGTGAGCGTTACGGCGACCAACACGGCCACGCGGACGCACAGGATCAGCGTGTCGTACGGGTCGATGCGGCTGTAGGTGTGCAGCAGCTCAGCCTCAACCTCACCTGCAGGAGGGCACACACATACACAAAACACACGCACGTGAACGCAGGCACAACGTACGCAAACGCCCTCGAATATAGGATCCATGGAGTCCAGGAAATCCTTTGTTTTCTAACGTCCCCACCTCTAGTTAGTACAAACTGAATGTAGGATAACATATCGGCCTACGTGAGGTGTTCTTATTAGGCGCATTCAGGTAGAAGGAAATGATCAGCTGGGCTACATCATGCACTTCATGACAAGGTGCTGTGAGGGATTTGGCCACTGGAGGGCGCTGCATTATCACTGCTACACCTCCTCCACCTCATTCTCACCGGGAACCCCAGTAACACAATCAAAGACTAGTTGAGGTTTTGCATACTAGAGAGACAACGAGGGAGACAGAGAGAGAGAGAGAGAGAGAGAGAGAGAGAGAGAGAGAGAGAGAGAGAGAGAGAGAGAGAGAGAGAATTAACCCTCACCATAGAAGGTCAGGTAACCAAACAGAGCAGCTAGGAAGTACATGGTGTACATGACAGCGATGGAGATGTTGGACACATGCTGCATCCTCTTCTTAGTAGGGCTGAAATCAGAAAGATGCCATAAAACATAAACGCATAACCCAAGCCATCAACTGAGGTCTCATAAAGCCACGCAGCTAAACAGCCATGAAATACCTTCTGTTGCTCTAGGCATCAGAAACGCACACAGACACGTATGCACGTAAACACACAAACTGAACCACAGAACACAGTGCATGTGACCGGCCAGGTGGAGTGGTGCCTCTTGGGAAGGGGTGCAGGACGTACTTGCGCAACTCAGTGTAGATGGGCAGCACCTCAGGGTGGCACACGAAGGCAAAGGCCAGGATGGGGATGGTGTAGGCCGTCTGTAAGGGAACCCAACAGTCACATGGAGCCAGCTGGCATAGCGCTGCTACCGCTAGCATAGCGCAGCTACCGCTAGCCTAGCGTTCCTACCGCTAGCCTAGCCCTCCCT
>NC_079424.1:5485597-5595597 GCF_026213295.1 Gadus chalcogrammus
CAGAACCGCCCCTCCATCAGACATGCACAAAGGGTTGGGAGAAAAATGACATCTCTCCAAAGGATAACATGGTTCTTCATGGCTACGCTCTCGCCGCCCACTTATCTGTCACAAAGCCTTCCTTGCGGCAACATCAAAGCTTTCAAGGCTCACCATTTTGCTCAAGGGCTCTTCAGGAATAAATTGAGGCTTTTGGTAATTTTACCTTGGCAGGAGTAAATGAAAGTGAATAATGGTTTGATGTGAAGTGAAAGGGACATGCGATACGTTCGACACATCTTGCTGTTTTGCCTCCAGACAAGTGAGGTGTATCTTTGCTTCGCGCGGGGGGACACTCACCTACGATCCCCGACAGCTTGAGCAGCAGATGGATGGAGTAGGAGGACAGGACCGCCACCACTGTGAGGAGGATCCTGCAGAAAGGATTACAGCGATATTATACAACAAAAACAAATGACCGTCAAATGTATTTCTTTCCCTTTGTCCCCATGAAACGGTAAAGTGGCTTCACGCTGAAACCATATATATTTTGGTGCAATAGCTGCAGCCTTGCCCTTTACATTAAACCTTATTTATTTATCCATTATAGATGGTTAATTGTTTACACAGCTGCAATATAGAGGGCCTTCTCCCGGGGGTCCCCGTGGCTCTAAGCCTGGGCCCCCACTGGGCCAGGCTGTTGTGTCAGCCCATCTGCTCTCCAGGCTGGAGGTACAGCCTCGTACACGGCCCGCTGTACCGAGCCCGGTGCAAGAGGCTGGAGGTACAGCCTTGTACACGGCCTGCTGGAATGAGCACGGTGCAGGAACCCTCCTCCTGTCAGACTGAACAGGGGCCGCACCACTTCCGTCCGGTGGTTCAATAGTATCCCCAGTGAAGTGCTAAACCTGATCTCAATCCTATCCTTTCAGAACCCACTTTTCCTGGCATTCACGAATCGTCTAGCTCTATATATGCCACGGCCTGGAGGGTTGAGGGTTAGAATGCCAGGTGCACAGTGGGAGGCGAGTTGTAAACGGAAACGTCCCAAAGGGAGAGACAGACTCCCTCCGTTCCTCTGGCTCGAGCCCTCTGGGACCCAAAACACTGCAATTTGTTCTGTTCATTCAAACAAAGATTTGTATTTGTATCCTAGCTTGGCCAATTATTTACTCCCTCTCTATCTTGTTCTCTCTCAGCACCCTCCCTCTCTTTCTCTCTTGACAACCTCTTTCTTCAATCTCCCTCTCTCTGTCTCTGCCTCTCTCTCCCTCTGCCTCTCTCTCTCTCTCTCTCTCTCTCTCTCTCTCTCTCTCTCTCTCTCTCTCTCTCTCTCTCTCACTCACTCTCTCTCTTTCTCTCTCTCTCTATGTGTCAGTGGAGGCCGGTCGCCCATTCTTTCACCTCCACTCCACCCCCTGGCCCGTTCCCATTGCCCCGTTGCCCGGTCGCTGTCGAGAGCTGCGAGGGCTGACTTGTGGGCCGATGGTTCAGCAGGTCGTCTAGCAGTGGGAGGACAGATCTGCTGACGGTCAGACAGATTGAAACTCGGGTCTTGCAGTGTTTGCAACCCTTCGCCTCCCTCCACCCTCCCCAACCTCGCTGCTCTGTCCAGCAGCCCTGCAGAGACCTGCAGAACCTTTCCACGGCCTCTGTATCCCCTCATTAACACATTACAAAAGGCCCTCTTCATTAGATACACAATAACAGTCCATGTTGCCTCCACATGAATCCTATCTTGGTTATTCTTCACCATCAACAACACCTCTCATTGTTGCCCATAAACCTAGACGACGTTAGACAGGATAGGACGGACAGCACAGGACAGACAGGACAGGACAGGAGAGGACAAACAGGAAAGAACCGACAGGACAGGACAGGAGAGCCGGTCAAAAGCCCTCCAAATGATGTGGCAATGAATGGATGAATGGATGTTGAAGATGACGAGGAGAGAATAGCTTCAAAGAACACATCTCCTCTGGTTAGCGTCCACCGGTCTGAGACCTCTCTCACACACTCAGGCAGACAGAAAGTGACGGCAAGAATGTCCCCCCGTCGCCGTGGTGACCGAGGGCCTCGAGGGTTCAGCCATACAGAGGGTTAGTTGCTGAGTGGGGAGGGGCTTAGGGTTAGAGGCTGTGTGGGGAGGGGCTTAGGGTTAGAGGCTGAGTGGGGAGGGGCTTAGGGTTAGAGGCTTAGTCGGTTAGGGTTAGGGTTAGCTGCTGAGTGGTTAAGGGTTAGAGGCTGAGTGGGTTAGGGTTAGCTGCTCGCTGGAGATGCATTAAGACCGGGTCTGCAGACATCTTGAGAAACAGCTTTCCTTTCACCATGGAAATTCCTGGACACTTGAAGGCGAATGCTGCTTCTGCCACCCTGAGTCATCTTTAATATACAATAGAACTAGAACATGCACTCACTTTAATAGGCTGCTGAACAATCTAAATAAAGAACCGTATGGTCAGAACTCAATAATTTTGACTAAACCAGTAGATATATTATATTTGTATCTTCATACAGGGTTAGGTTTAGGGTTAGGGTTAGGGTCTCCCCTGTATTGAGCGATGGAGTTGGAACCAAACAAGGCGATGTTCAGCGAGCTGCAGACCCATATCCCTGTAGAAAGCTCCCCCATCTTTAGCACTTGCTCTAAACTTGCAACCTAACACATATGGGCCGAGGTGTTTGAAAGCGTGCGAAAAGACGTGTTGATATCTGCTATCTGCTGAGTTTACCTTGTGAGAACGTGAGCGTGCTCACTCTGGGAGACACAGAAACTGAGTCTCGAGGGATGGAGAAAATGGAAGACCATTTCCCACTTTATTTATTCCATTTCTCATCCACTATAAACGTACATCTTACAAAAATGGTTTTGATAAGAATAATAACCGTGGCTAGTTTGTGGAAAATTGTTTCCTTCTGTCAAAGCCCAAGAGTCTTATTATTATCTAAACACTGCCTGAATTCTGAATAATAATAACCTTGAGATTTGTTTTATTATTGTTGTGATCATAATTTACTACTATAGCTTCTGTGTTGTAGCTTAAACTATTGTGGGCTATTCTCCACGTCATCTGAAGACTGTGTTACCGGTACGGTCTGCTTCTGGTGTCGTCGCCTTTAACAAGGCAGAGCTATTTCCGGGCGTGTAAACCTCTCGAGGAATGGTCTTGTGAGTCACCGCGGAGCGAATGAGTCCGAACACATCGGTGAGGCCCCGAATGAGTGATCATTAGGAGTCCGTCATCCCACGTCTTCACACGTCAGAGGCCATTCATCTATCACTTCCTCCTCCTCCTCCTCCTCCTCCTCCTCCTCCTCCTCCCAGTCCCCCCCCTCATCACTCCCCACTCACAGGAAGAGAACCACACCGGTGTTGGCCATGGCGTAGGCCAGGCCTAGGATGCCACTCCCCATGATGGCGTTGCCCAGGTTGAACACCGACATCCCGAAGGACGTCTTCCCCTCGAACTGGCAGAACAACGACAAGAAAAAACATTAGATATCATGGCTTCCTCCTATTGAAGATACTAGTAAGATACTAGTAAGACACTAGAGTAACATACTAGAGTAAGATACCAGTAAGATACTAGTAATATACTAGTAATATACTGGTAAGATACTGGTAATATACTAGTAAGATACTAGTACGATACTAGAGTAAGATACTAGAAAGATACTGGCGAGATACTGGTAAGATACTAGTAAGACACTAGAGTAACATACTAGAGTAAGTTACCAGTAAGATACTAGTAATATACTAGTAAGATGCTGGTAAAATACTGGTAAAATACTAGTAAGATACTAGTACGATACTAGAGTAAGATACTAGAAAGATACTGGCGAGATACTGGTAAGATACTAGTAAGATACCAGTAAGATACTGGTAACCCAGTGGGTTGTGGTCAGTTGGTTGAGTGAACTCACGTCTGTGAAGCGCGGGTTCTTCTTGTCGTCAATGGCTGAGAGGAACTCCGAGCTCTCGGCTCGCTGGGCTTCTGTGTCCTCGGGTCTGGGGGTGTGAAGACAGCGGTCACAATCCACAGTGAAGAGAAGCTCGAGGCTAGCTAACGTTATGGTTCTTCTCATCACTGACCCTGCTGGTTACACAGTATGACTAAATAAACAGAAGAGATAGGAGCTCTGTCTCTTCCATCTCTGGTACGTACCAAGCATTACGGGTCCTACCAGGTACAGCTACAGAGGACTGGTATACCAGGCATTACGGGTCCTACCAGGTACAGCTACAGAGGACTGGTATACCAGGCATTTGGGGTACTACCAGGTACAGCTTCACTACCGAGGAGTGGCAGTAGAGAACAGAGAGCCAACACCCTCAGTGAGAGGGGGAGAGGGAGAGCCAACAGCCACAGGGAGAGGGGGATTGACACAGCGCGTGACACCACCAATTTACTGAATCAGGGAAGACATGTGACAGCACCAGTAGGTAGCCCGAAGCTGCAGGAGGCACACATTCAGCCGGCGGTGAATGGAATCGTTTTATCTTAACCCTCGACATATCATGGCCAAGGTGACACATGTGGCACTACACGCGGAAGGCATAGGAAAGCCTCACATGGAGCCATGCGGTCAGTGTGTCGCTGTGATGTCGTCCAGCCGCTACAGTAACTACAGAGAGTCCACCTACTTGCCGGCGCCCTCCGCAGGGGCCGCTATAGCCGTGGCGGTGGGGGCTGGGGCGGAGTCGTCGGCCTCGTGGCCCCGACCGTTGGGGACCGGGTTGTCCTCGGCGGGCACGCCCTCGGCGGGCTTCTCCTCGCTCCTCTCCCCCCTCATCTCCCCGCTCATCTCCCCTGGCGTCTGGGCTGTGGAGGAACAAGATGCGGTGTCAGTGCTATGATTGGAGGAAAACACGTCGCTTCGGATCAATGCACCGGCTCCACCGGACGGGATCCAGAGGGACTTAGGAGAATGAGAGCAGGGAGCGAGAAGAAAGGATTGAGCCGTGTAATCCCATATGTGGGAAGAGAAAAACAACGATTTAGTCGGCTCTAGCAAACTCCAGAGCCCTGGAAAATCAAATGGGATGAAAAAAGCACAATATGATTGATTGATGATTGATGAAAGATTAGATCAGAATATGTTTTCAGGGAATAAGCTACGAAAAGATGTGAACCGGAAAACCAAAAACCAAAAGTCATTCTGTTATCCGTGTGCCACAAACTAATGTGGCTAACATAGCTCTATTCATAGCTCTAACATAGCTCTAACATAGTGCTTACATAGCTCTAGCATTTCTCTAACATAGCTCTAACATAGCTCGAACATGGCTCTAACATGGCTCTAACATAGCTCTAACATAACTCTAACATAGCTCTAACATAGCTCTAACATAACTCTAACATAACTCTAACATAGCTCTAACATAACTCTGACATAGCTCTTACATAGCTCTGACATAGCTCTGACATAC
This sequence comes from Gadus chalcogrammus, assembly GCF_026213295.1. Lineage (NCBI taxonomy): Eukaryota > Metazoa > Chordata > Actinopteri > Gadiformes > Gadidae > Gadus > Gadus chalcogrammus. The sequence goes on from NC_079424.1 coordinate 5,491,008, forward strand.
CTATAGCATGGCTCTAACGTAACATGGCTCTAACATAGCTCTAACATAGCTTTAACATAGCTCTAACATAGCTCTAACATAGCTCTGACATAGCTATAACATGGCTTAAACATTGCTCTAACATAACTCTAACATAGCTCTAACCTGGCTCTAACATGGCTCTACCATAGCTCTAACATAGCTAGCTAAAATGGCTCTAACATAGCGCTTCCATAGCCCTCACATTCTAAAGAGTGTATATGCAAATGAGCGTCTTGCAATGTGATCAGCATTCCAAGTGAGCTGAATGAGACCCGATGCAAACAAGAGAGAGAGAGGGGAGACCGCATGGACCGCCATCCACCGTAACCATGGGGACAGATGACATGGGCCTCCATCCACCGTAACCATGGGGACAGATGACATGGCCCTCCATCCATCATAACCATGGGGACGGATGACAGGTGCCTCCATCCAGTGGTAGTAGTAGCATAGTAGATATAGTATTATAGCAGCAGCAGTAGTAGTAAAGTAGTAGTTGTAGTAGCAGTAGTAGTAGTATCAGTACTCGCAGTGATTTTAGAATAGCAGTAGTAGTAGAATTAGGAGTAGTATTAGTAGTAGCAGTGATGGTAGTATAGCAGTAGTAGTAGCAGCAGTATTAGTAGTAATAGTAGTATTAGTAGTAGCAGTGATGGTAGTATCGCAGTAGTAGTAGCAGCAGTGTTAGTAGTATTAGTAGTAGCAGTGATGGTTGTATAGTTGTAGCAGTAGTAGTAGTATTAGTAATATAAATAGCAGCAGTACTATAAGCAGTAGTAGTAGTAGCAGTAGTATTAGTAGTAGAAGTAGTAGTAGTTGTAGTAGTAGTAGCAATAGTAGTAGCAGTATAGTAGTAGTATTAGTAGTACTAATTTAGTAGTAACAGTCTAGCATTTGTAGCAGTAGTGAGCTGCCTGTGAACAGACCTGTGTGCTGCCGCTGTGCTTCCCTTGTGCTCCTCACACTTTGTGAGGAGCGTCCTGGGCCCTCGTGGTTCTCTCGTGTCCTGAGGCTCCGGTCCCCCGCGGGGGGCCACCGGTGCTTTGGGGGGCCCCTTTAAGAACCATGTGACATGCGTCTCCTGGATGTTTTTCCCCCGAAAGCAGGACGGTGTGTGGCGCCCGCTTAGAGACCCTTCATTGGCTATTCTGCCTACACACCAGTGAAGGGGAGTGGGAGAGGGGCCAGGCCGTGAGGAGGCCCCCAACACAAACAGCGGGTCCCCCGACAAGGCGATGAAAAGAGCCCAACCGGCCCCGACCAGCTAGGAACCGGTTCCAGCCCATTTTTAGTGACTCCATTTTTCTGCTGTCAGTTTTTTCCCCCTCTTCCATTGAGAAGGTCAGAGCCAGCGGCGTCGGTTAGACTTCCTCTACTACCACTCTGGGCACCACGCGGTGACCCTCCCGCCTCCAATGCCGCCTGGGGCCTCCTCTGCCTCCTCCTCTACCTCCTCCTCTTCCTCCTCCTCTTCTCCATCGACCTGCCCGTTTCACCCTCGTGTTGGGTGTCAGTCTATCTACCCTTTAGAGGAGGTGAACAGACCAGTCTATCTAGGGCTCCCCTTTGCCCCTATGACATGCTGGTGTGTGTGTGTGTGTTTGTGTGTGTGTGGCCAAGGGGATGTGTGTGTGACCACACGCGTGGGTATGTGTTTGTGTGTGTGTGGCTGTGATAGGTGTGTGTGTGTGTGTGTGTGTGTGTGTGTGTGTGTGTGTGTGTGTGTGTGTGTGCGTGTGTGTGTGTGTGTGTGTGTGTGTGTGTGTGTGTGTGTGTGTGTGTGTGTGTGTGTGTGTGTGTGTGTGTGTGTGTGAGTGTGTGTGTATGTGTATGTGTGATTGTGTGTGAGTGTGTGTGAGTGTGTGTGTGTGTGTGTGTGTGTGTGTGTGTGTGTGTGTGTGTGTGTGTGTGTGTGCGTGTGTGTGTGTGTGTGTGATGTGTGTGATTGTGCGTGTGTGTGTGTGATGTGTGTGATTGTGCGTGTGTGTGTGTTGTGTGTGATTGTGCGTGTGTGTGTGTGGCCATGCCCCTGTGTGTGAGTGTGTTTATGTGTGAGTGTGAGGTTGTGTGTGTGTGTGGCTGTGCCCCTGTGTGTGTAGGTGTGTGTGTGTGTGTGTGTGTGTGTGTGTGTGTGTGTGTGTGTGTGTGTGTGTGTGTGTGTGTGTGTGTGTGTCTGTGTGGCTATGCCCCTGTGTGTGAGTGTTTGTGTGTGTGTGTGAGTGTGTGTGTGTGTGTGTGTGTGTGTTTGTGTGTGTGTGTGTGTGTGTGTGTGTGTGTGTGTGTGTGTGTGTGTGTGTGTGTGTGTGTGTGTGTGTGTGTGTGTGAGTGTGTGTCTGCGCGGGACCAGGATTCTTGGTGTCCTGCTCCAAGCCGGGCGACGTGGTCGGGCAGCAAAGCCCGACACACAATGGCCCGTGTTGTGCGGTATCCTGGGAACGGGCGCACAACACTGGTGCTATTGTGCCAGGAATCATTATACCGCTCGGGCCCCTTGGCCCGGGGCCCCTGGCGCAGGCCCCTGGCGCGGACCCCCGGCCACTCGAGGGGCTGAAAGGTATTTCACTGGGCCGTAATTGAAGGGAAGCCACCTTGAATTGTGCAGCTGCCAGAATCCTGCACATCATTAGCAGGAGCTCCTCTAGGAAGGGGCTGCTCCGCTAACGGCTAACGGCTAACGGCTAACGGCTAACAGCTAACGGCTAACGGCTACATGGTCCATAAAGTCTGACACAAGCTGGGGAGGTACGGACAGATCTGAACTATATCTGATTGGCTGCCTGAGCGTTCATTCACAGGGAGCAGTGGCGTTTCAAACACTACACCTGATTGGCTGGTCATAGCTCCTCTTATGATAACAGGGGCGTCCGTCGCACGATGGCTCATTTGATGTAGATCAGAGGGGTGTAGAGTAATACATTTGTAAGAAAACATAGATTTCACAGGGATCTCTGAATGTGATCTCACCCTCGCCTCAGACGCCGCCCCCTTGCCTGGGCTCTGAAATACCTCAATCTATTCCAGGAGTCCTGAGGGGAACCTGATGAACCTATCAGTGGTCAGAGAGCGGGAACAGGAGGATGGGTGAGGAGATGAAGGGGGAGGAAGTGATGAGCAAGAGGCTCCGGAGCAGCTCTCAGAGAGGACCACAACGCTTTGTTCTCTCAGTCAGGCTGTATTGGCTCACCCCCCCCCCCCCCCCCCCCCCGGACCCTCGGACGTCAGCCACCCCCCCCCCCCCCCCCCACTCCCCCCCTCCCAGAGCTGCACGTGCTGGCGCTCTCACACGCCGCTAGGGGATGACGCAGGCAGCGACGCGGAGGAACGTCATCAGGGGGGAGGTGGAGGAGGGGAGAGGGGGGAGGGGGGAGGGGGGAGTGAGGAGGGGGAGGGTTGGAAATCAGAACCACAGCTTTTTTATTCACCCACCGTGTGTCGCTACGGACTCGTACTCCACATTCCAGTCAAACCTCAGAGTCTGCGTGGAATGTAAGGGTGAGGGGTGTGTGATCATAACCTGTGATCATGACCTCCTGTGACCTTTGATCATGACCTCCTGTGACCTTTGATCATGACCTCAGAGTCTTCATTGAGCTTCATTGACCTGTGACTAAGTGCTTGAGCCCAACAGACGTCCCACGGCGGACACATAGTAACGAGTCCCAACTGAATTAAGCATTACTAATCTGTGAGAACTTCTTACCCGCTGATTTTTAATACATTTGTGTTTAGGTTTTGATTATATTTTTACCTCTAAATAAATGATGACCCCTTGCTCTGGCACGCCTGTGTGCTTTTATCAAACGCTGCAAAAAATAAAATAAAATTTAAGTGATTTAAGAGGCTGTCATGTAACTCCTACTCCTTACTTCATAGCTCCCTTATTAATACTGCGTGAAGTCTTTAAAAGTAGCGCTCAAACTAAAAATATGAGGGTATTTGTGTTTGGCAGAACGAAAGAAAACTCCATCCAAACAGGATGACTACAGAGAAGAGAGGGTTTTTACACCGAGCAGAAATACTTTTTGGACTGACTCATAATTTCCAACAGATTAAGGGATTACAAATTTTGTACAATTTCTGTGATATGACGCTAATAGACCAGAGAGCTCTCTCTCTCTGGAGAGGAGGTCTCTCTCTGGAGAGGAGGTATTCTGCTACTAGACCAGAGAGCTCACACACACATAATGGTGGCACTAGATATGGCTCCTTAAATTACGTAATTGAGGATGAACTAAGACTTAAACCATGAACCATAGAGCGTAGAAGGAACACAACAACAATAGACCTGATCCAGGTCTCTCCAGGGGCACAAGCAAAACACTTGTATAAAATGTATTTATAAAAGGTGTGAACATACTCTTGGGTTCCTCAATCAAATAATTCAAATAAGTCAAATCGACACAAGGTCGAATGTCAACACAAAGGTAAAAACACTAATTAAAGATGACAAGGTCGATGGGTAGATGGAACTGAATGATTCAACTTATAGTTTGCCAACTGTATTGATAAAACGGTATAAAACCATATTTAAATTAAAACACATCCTTCAATCCAACATCTACACCAACAGACACCAACTTTCCTTCTCGCTGTCTTGGCAAAAAACAGTTTGGGTCTGAATTCCCTGTCTGACCTAATGTTCTGGAATAGTTCACTCTTCTTCAGTTAGGGTCTGACCTAATGTTCTGGAATAGTTCACTCTTCTTCAGTTAGGGTCTGACCTAATGTTCTGGAATAGTTCACTCTTCTTCAGTTAGGGTCTGACCTAATGTTCTGGAATAGTGAGCTCTTCTTCAGTTAGGGTCTGACCTAATGTTCTGGAATAGTGAGCTCTTCTTCAGTTAGGGTCTGACCTAATGTTCTGGAATAGTTCACTCTTCTTCAGTTAGGGTCTGACCTAATGTTCTGGAATAGTTCACTCTTCTTCAGTTAGGGTCTGACCTAATGTTCTGGAATAGTTCACTCTTCTTCAGTTAGGGTCTGACCTAATGTTCTGGAATAGTTCACTCTTCTTCAGTTAGGGTCTGACCTAATGTTCTGGAATAGTGAGCTCTTCTTCAGTTAGGGTCTGACCTAATGTTCTGGAATAGTTCACTCTTCTTCAGTTAGGGTCCGACCTAATGTTCTGGAATAGTTCACTCTTCTTCAGTTAGGGTCTGACCTAATGTTCTGGAATAGTGAGCTCTTCTTCAGTTAGGGTCTGACCTAATGTTCTGGAATAGTGAGCTCTTCTTCAGTAAGGGTCGTTCTGGAATACCTCTTCGTCCAGACTCAGCAAGGTGGTTCGTCCTCAGGAACACACTAACATAGCAGACATCAGAATGAATACATGGTAAGAGACACCAAAGAGGGGACGATTGCTGATGTATATATTGATGTATGTATTAGTAAATGTACTATTATTAAACTCATTCATTGATTGGTCATGCTGTGCATGTCCATCACTAGCATCGCATGTGACCATTAGAAATATTGAGTCTCGTGTAGCAAATAGAAATCATTACTAGCCAGTAATGAGCCGGTTTATGTAAATTCTCATGCTAGCACGTGAATTATTTCACTTCAGCATCCCTTCCTGCTTATGTTCCCCTCCCCCATCGACCATGAACCACCTTGGGCCCTGCATGCCTCTCCTCTCTAGCTTTGTTCCTCAGTGCCTCCATCTCTGCCTTCCTCTCCCCCTCTGTCTCCCCCTCTGTCTCCCTCTCTGTCTCCCTCTCTGTCTCCCTCCGTGCCTCCCTGTGTCTCACTCAGTAACTCCCCCTCTGTCTCCTGTTCCTCCCTCCTCTGTTCCTCAGTGCCTCCCTCTCTGTCTCTGTCTCTGTCTCTCTCTCTGTCTCCCTCTCTCTCTCTGTCTCCCTCTCTCTCTCTGTCTCCCTCTCTCTCTCTGTCTCCCTCTCTGTCTCCCTCTCCCTCTCTGTCTCCCTCTCTGTCTCACTCTCTGTCTCCCTCCCCCTCTCTGTCTCTGTCTCCCTCTCTCTCTCTCTGTCTCCCTCTCTCTCTCTGTCTCCCTCTCTCTCTCTGTCTCCCTCTCTGTCTCCCTCTCCCTCTCTGTCTCCCTCTCTGTCTCACTCTCTGTCTCCCTCCCCCTCTCTGTCTCTGTCTCCCTCTCTGTCTCCCTCTCTGTCTCTGTCTCCCTCTCTGTCTCCCTCTCTGTCTCTGTCTCCCTCTCCCTCTCTGTCTCTGTCTCCCTCTCTGTCTCCCTCTCTGTCTCTGTCTCCCTCTCTGTCTCCCTCTCTGTCTCTGTCTCCCTCTCTCTCTCTGTCTCCCTCTCTGTCTCTGTCTCCCTCTCCCTCTCTGTCTCCCTCTCTCTCTCTGTCTCCCTCTCTCTCTCTGTCTCCCTCTCTGTCTCCCTCTCCCTCTCTGTCTCTGTCTCCCTCTCTCTCTCTGTCTCCCTCTCTGTCTCTGTCTCCCTCTCTCTCTCCCTCTCTGTCTCTGTCTCCCTCTCTCTCTCTGTCTCCCTCTCTGTCTCCCTCTCTGTCTCCCTCTCTGTCTCTGTCTCCCTCTCTGTCTCCCTCTCTGTCTCTGTCTCCCTCTCTGTCTCCCTCTCCCTCTCTGTCTCCCTCTCTCTCTCTGTCTCCCTCTCTGTCTCTGTCTCCCTCTCTGTCTCTGTCTCCCTCTCTGTCTCCCTCTCTGTCTCACTCTCTGTCTCCCTCTCCCTCTCTGTCTCTGTCTCTGTCTCCCTCTCTCTCTCTGTCTCCCTCTCTCTCTCTGTCTCCCTCTCTGTCTCTGTCTCCCTCTCTGTCTCCCTCTCTGTCTCCCTCTCTGTCTCTGTCTCTGTCTCTGTCTCCCTCTCTCTCTCTGTCTCCCTCTCTGTCTCTGTCTCCCTCTCTGTCTCTGTCTCCCTCTCTGTCTCCCTCTCTGTCTCTGTCTCCCTCTCCCTCTCTCTCTCTGTCTCCCTCTCTGTCTCCCTCTCTGTCTCCCTCTCTGTCTCTGTCTCCTCTTCTTTTCCTCAGTGCCTCCCTCTCTTTCTCCTTCAGCCACAAAGCCCAGAGATATCAGCAAGTAGAGTGAAGGGGAGATTACATCCCAATCAAAGATGTGTGTGTCAGCGTCTGAGTACGTCTGCCCAGCTGTTGGAGCCACGAAGCACGTCAGAGACTATAGAACGCTTTGGGTTCTGCTACTCGTTTAAATACCCCATCATCTGGAAGGCATTATCTCCCACAGGAAGTCCAGGGTTCATCACACACTGGCCCTAATCTGGATTATACCACACAGAAATGATTACAGTCATTGTTCAATCTCATATTGATGGTAGCCTACATCGACAGACCACCATTGTGATGGAAAACACCCCAGGAGGAAGAAGACCGACCCCACAATGATATTATGAAGCATCTCAGATAGTACACATATAAAGCGTACACTAAATATACTGTATACTACATGTACTAACGTGTAGTATACTAAATATACTGTATACTACATGTACTAACATGGAGATGACCATTCTCCATGAGAGCTGTGGTTTATTTTTACATTTTATTCATGTAGCGAAATTCCAGATTACAGAAGAGATTAGAATATTATCCAAGAGCAGATTAATCTATTTTGTTGCGATTGTTAGCTAAAGTATTCATCTTAATATTGAAATGTATTTTAAATATGTCTGTTGATGCTCATCACTGATTTGGAGTCGTCATCATTCTTTGAAGGACTTATCTTCAGATGTGTTTGAACAGGGCTAATGTTCTCTCTCTGATCCTCAGCCTGACCGACGCTTTCTCTACTTCCCAGGTGGTTCTGGAAGAGGTCTTCCCCACAGACCCTCCCCCGGCCCCCCACAGCGGACCCACAGCTGCCCGGATCCCCACGGCCGGACTCCAACGTGGGGTCTGGCCTGAGGGGTCCGCTCGGACTCAGGGAAAAGAACACAGAGGAGCGTTGACACAGCTGGGAGACAGAGGGCCCTGGAGGAGGAGAGAAGAGGAGAGAGGGGGAGAGAGGAGGAGAGAGGGGGAGAGAGGAGGAGAGAGGAGGAGAGAGGAGGGTCTGAGGAGGAGAGAGGAGGAGGGAGGAGGAGAGAGGAGGAGAGAGGAGGAGAGAGGAGAGAGCAGGAGAGAGGAGGGTCTGAGGAGGAGAGAGGAGGAGGGAGGAGGAGAGAGGAGGGTCTGAGGAGGAGAGAGGAGGAGGGAGGAGGAGAGAGGAGGAGAGAGGAGGGTCTGAGGAGGAGAGAGGAGGAGGGAGGAGGAGAGAGGAGGAGAGAGGAGAGAGCAGGAGAGAGGAGGGTCTGAGGAGGAGAGAGGAGGAGGATGACCTTGTGGGAGGAGAGAGGAGAACCCTGGAGGAGGAGAAGAGAGGAGTAGAGAGGAGAACCCTGGAGGAGGAGAGAGCAGGGTCTTCTCCCAACAATACTAACATCCTCATCATCATCAACAACGCCCTTCCTCCTCCATCTCTGCACCAGCCGATGCCAGCCCTGTCGGACTTCAGTCATGTGCCCTGAAAACAAAGGCATGAGCCCCCTCCATCACATTGGGCGAGAGAGAGAGAGAGAGAGAGAGAGAGAGAGAGAGAGAGAGAGAGAGAGAGAGAGAGAGAGAGAGAGAGAGAGAGAGAGAGAGAGAGAGAGAGAGAGAGAGAGAGAGAGGCTCCATGGGACCAATGCCTCCATTCAGCTGTGAACACACCTCCCATAGCGAGGTCTCTGCATGGCGGTCCCCAGCCCTGCCCTGCTGACCACATCACATGGCACCAGGAGGCCCAAATCCCTGCACGGACCCAGACCCTGGCCTGGGTTAAGCAGATCAACGTGCTGCTTAATGCTCAAATATCTGAGCTGCCGATGGAGCACAATGCCTAACCCTAAACCTGACCCTAACCCTCACCCTAACCCTCACCCTCACCCTCACTCTAACCCTTACCCTCACCCTCACCCTCACCCTAACCCTCCCCCTCACCCTCACCCTCACCCTCACCCTAACCCTCACCCTAACCCTCACCCTCACCCTCACTCTAACCCTTACCCTCACCCTCACCCTCACCCTCACCCTCACCCTCACCCTCACCCTAACCCTCACCCTCACCCTCACCCTCACCCTCACCCTCACCCTCAGCCTAACCTCACCCTAACCCTCACCCTCACCCTAACCCTCACCCTAACCTCACCCTAGGGCTGAACAATCTATCGTTTTCGACCGAAAATCGCGATCTCAAGCATTACGATTTTGGGATCGTCAAAGCTGCGGGTTTTTTTTAATTTTTTTTTTTTTATATATTTAATATATTTTACAAAAGTGCAATTATTTTGATGCTGATGAGCCATTGAAGCAAGTTTACTTAAGAAAGAGGGCTCCCTTTTTATTTGACTTTTTTGGTTGTTGGTACTTGAATAAACAGTCTTGCATTTGAAATCTGTTGCCTATTACCTTAATGGAATTCATTGGTTATATTAATTTATACTGAAACTTGAAATAAATCGTGGTTGAAATCGAAACCGCAATCTCTACCAGAAAAATCGCAATTTCAATTTTTTCTTAAAATCGTTCAGCCCTACCTCACCCTCACCCTCACCCTCACCCTCACCCTCACCCTCACCCTCACCCTCACCCTCACCCTAACCCTCACCCTCACCCTCACCCTCACCCTAACCCTCACCCTAACCCTCACCCTAACCCTAACCCTCACCCTAACCCTCACCCTAACCCTCACCCTCACCCTAACCCTTACCCACAACCTCACCCTCACCCTCACCCTCACCCTCACCCTCACCCTCACCCTCACCCTAACCCTCACCCTCACCCTCACCCTCACCCTAACCCTCACCCTCACCCTCACCCTAACCTAACCCCACAGCCCTCAGACCAAGCTGGGCAGAGGTTTGATGACCAGGGCGCTGGGCCATCAGCGGCTCCAGGGAGGATCTGTAATGGGCCCTTATATGGGCCTTCCTAATGGGTATTTCGCATTCCATTTCTCTAACTGCCCTTCGTTGGTATGTGCCTTTTCCTTGACCCCCTTTGGCGTGGTCGAGGACCAAGGGCTCAACTGATCAGGAACGGCTACGTCCCCCCCCTTAATGACAGCTTGAGGAGTTCCATCAATCATTGAATACCACCTGGTTGACCATACTATCGGCTCAGCGTCCAGAGACCTGTCTGCCACAGTAGAAGTAGTCCTTGCTCTTGCCAATGCATTTCACTTCTCCTCGCGGAGCTCTTAGAGAGACGCAGGGAGAACTTGTATCTGATGCCTCGGATTATTGAATGCTTGTAGTATGTTTGTGTGTATGTTGTTATATGTTTATTACTTTAATAAATGTGCCTTATTGTTATAAGTTTGGATGACCCTTTATTCTTAGACTGTTTAGACAGAAACCGATTGGCGTGGTGCAAAATTCACCACACACTCACACAAGGTCCAGATGCTCCTCTGTCAGATGCTGACAGTATAGTTCATATCAGAGCTCTGTTCGGGAGAGGAGTTTAGGAGGAGTTTCTGTCTCACCTCAGAGAGGTGAGACAGAAACTCCTCCTAAACTCCTCTCCTGAACAGAGCTCTGATATGAACTATACCGTTAGATCCTGACAGTATAGTTCATATCAGAGCTCTGTTCAGGAGAGGAGAGTAGGAGGAGTTTCTTTCTCACCTCTAGACACCTCTAGAGGAGATCAGGTTCAGGACAGACTTCAGGCCACCAGGCCTCATTGGTCTCAGACTCCGCTGGAGGTGAATTTCATTTGGAAAATTTCTCCATACACGTCATTTCGTAAACAACAAAACACGTGCAGTCATTTGACATGGGTGTGCGTATGAGTGTGTGCGCCGCGTGTGCATGTGTGAGTGTGTGGCGGTAAGGGCAGGTACAGAGATACTCTTCTGACTCCAGGCTGTCAGCATCACTGCTCTCCATGAGGCGTGATGACTCAGGAGCTGTTTCATCTATCAGCTGACTTCTATTATTCCCACTGATCAATCAGGGACATTTATACTAATTCAAATGTAAAGCCTGCTTCTCCTTCATTAAAACTTCTACTGAATCAGCGAGATCCACCTTTAGAAGAGCAGTCATGGCCAGACGGAGATATCATAATATCACTAATGTGCTCTCAGACAGCAGCTCTAGACCGTGTAGATCTAGAGACTATGTTCTCTCAGACAGCAGCTCTAGAACGTGTAGATCTACGGTAGGACCGGACCCGTCAGCCGTCAGCTGTCACCGTCGCTGAGCGACGCTATAATATGTCTCCAGTGTAACCCAGGACAGTCGGACCTACAGTAGGACCACTACCAATAACGTCGTAAATATGCGATGCCTTACCAGCAGGTGTCCTCCAACAACTCCAATTATCCACACGGCGATCAGATGATTCGAGATAACTCGAGATGACTCTCTGTCCTCCTCAGAGATGACTCACTGTCCTCCGAGTCGTTCTTGGGGACAGTTGGTCTATTCCGTGGCAGAAGCGTGCGGGTCCCAGCGGTGTCAGGGTCTCAGTGTGAGGGTCTCTGTGTGAGGGTCTCAGCAGTGTGAGGGTCTCAGCGTTGTGTTAATGGCATGTGTTCCCAGCAGATCGTCCTGATAATCTGTTGAAAGTGGGATGTGGAGCGAGCGAGGTTCCGCCCCCTTGGTGGAGGCAGGGTCCGGGCTCCGCCCCTGAAGATGCAAGCTCCGCCCCCTCGATGGGGACAGGCTCCACCCCCTAATGGAGGAGGGGTCCAATCAATGTGTCCGTCGTGCAGGACCAGGGCGCGCGCCTAACCTGGTTCCCAGGCTCAGCTCGCGTTGGGACAGGATGCTCCACGCGGGCGGTATTGGGGTAAGAGGGCGGGAGTTGGTTACATGGGTTTAACGGCAAGAGGGAGGCGGATCTTCTGATGGAGGGATATCCTTTTTTGCATTAACCGAATATTCATCAGATTCCATATTTATTTTCCTTGTCGTTCCTGTTGGTTTTCTTGTCACGATCTTATTATTTTCGGTCTGGTCTCTTTTAACTGGCGCATAACAGCTCACGTGAAGTAAGAGACCGGAAGTATCGGTTTGGTAGACCGGGATAACGCTAACATCCAGGATGTTCTCTGCCTGAATTTCAGAGGGAATATTTAAAGCTCAACTATAGTTTTGTCTCTTAAAATCTCCTTATTCACGTGATCCCAAAAAAAAAATTGCAAAGATGTTCCATATGAAATTATGTGTTTTATCATTTTTGTTGCAGAATATTTTTTTTGATTGGGCTATGGCGAGTACAAATGATTAGTGACAGTAATCGCTTTCAGTAGCATCCCCGCGTGTCCCTGACGGTCGCGCGCACAGTGGATGCTGTTTCTAGGTCAGCGACGGCAGCGCGTTGTGACGTCACAGCGCCGGAGGAGCTGTCCTCTCCGTCAGTATCATTGTGCTCACTGAGGTAGAGAACCTCCCTGTTGGGCCTGTTTCTATTGCTACATCAAAACACTACTTTACAATGCTAATTAATTTAATTAATGTGATATTTATTTGTTTGTGTGTAGGTGCGCACACACCTGCGTGGGTGCATGCATTCATGTGTGTGTGTGTGTGTGTGTGTGTGTGTGTGTGACATTCTGCATCATGAACTGAGATACTCTGCTCATTCCTATGACGGAACCAGTCAACCTGTAGGGAGATGACTGGGTGGAGAACCAGTCTGTTCCCTTCAGGCTGGCAGAAGAGGGGACATCTCCCCGGAGAAGATGGGTGGTGAGGAGGGGGGGGGGGTTAGGTTGAGGACGGGAGAGAGGGTTAGGGGGAGGAGGGGAGAGAGGGCGAGAGCTCATAAAGTGTCCTTTGAACATGCAATTTGACCACTAATAGGATGGTAATGTAAGGTTTTGTTTATGATTAAGAAATGATTAGGATGACATCATTCTCCCCCCCCCCCCCCCCCCATCACTCTCTGTGGGGGGGCGCTCTTTGAATGACCTTTCAGCTCCTCATTAGGCCGTTAACGCTCGCCAGGAGAGAGGACCCCATGACCCCTATAATACACTATCATAGAACATTCAAGAGAATAATGATAAGCCTCGACGAGCATGGACCTGCTCTCAAACATCGTCCAAGAATGTGGACGGATGATTCAGTCATCCGTATTTTAACTCTGATTTTATTATAGCTTATAACCCAAATTAAATATCATTACTATCTTTGTACATTGTGGTAGAGTTGCCAACATTACATATAAGCACCACCGTGATAGGGACACATTAAGAGGCCGAAGACCGCAGAGTTTACTAACCTGGAGTATGGACCAGAACATTACCACGGATTTGATCATTAGTACAATTAGAGTAATTCATCACTGTAACATGATCTGGTGGTGATATTAATACATCTGTTTCCAGGAAGCAGAGGCTACAGGATGTAATCAAGTGGAAAGAGTTATGAAGCCATCTCTTCGAGAAAAATTTGCAGCTATACGTTTGGTCACTGAATCAGGAAAAGAAATGTGACTAGGATAAGACTATACTCTGGAAAGTTTATCCAGTTTTAAAACCCAAACTAATTAATCTGCACTAATCTGAAATTAATCTCAAATTTATTTTGATCTGATCGCTTCCCACCTGTAGATCAGCATATTAAACGTTTTACTAAACTCCTAGTGGGTTTTCACAAGGCCAATCGATCTGATCTAACTAAGACTGCCCCTTGACAGTCTGAAGCGTATGACAGGCCGTCTGCTGGATGGCTTTAGGAACGACAGAACATCAAACACAAGCCAGAAGGGAAGCGAACACAACTTTATGTACAAATACAGACTTTACAAACCGCACACAGTGCAGTCCTGGCATCCGTTTAAATCAATTGGAGAAAAAAATAGGCATTTACAAAGACAAAATATATCTTTTGCAGTTATAAAGAGTCTTGAGTAAAAAAAAAAAAAATCATAGATAGACGATCTCCTGATGGTCGTCTTGAGGAACGTCCAGCTGGAGAAAACCGACCTCAGTCGATCTCCGTGAAGCGGGCGAACATGGCCTTCTTCACGGCATCCTTGTAGGTGTCAGAGGCTGAGAGCTCGTAGGCACTGCCCTTGATGCCGAGACCAGTACCTTTAGTTCGTAGGGACGCCTGGGGACAGAGGGGAGTTACAACACACTCAGACAGACAGACGGACACAGACAGACAGACACAGACACAGACAGACAGACACAGACACAGACAGAGACACAGTCACACAGTCACACAGTCACACAGACACAGACACAGACACACAGACACAGACAGTCACTGACACACATTCACTGACACACAGACACACAGTCACACAGACACACAGACACACAGTCACACAGACACACAGTCACTGACACACAGTCACACTGACACAGACACACAGTCACACAGACACAGACACACAGTCACACAGACACAGACACAGACACACAGTCACACAGACACAGACACACAGTCACACAGACACAGACACACATTCACTGACACACAGACACACAGACACATTCACTGACACACAGTCACACAGACACACAGACACACTGCAGAGGTGCTCACCGCGATGGGGGCGGTGATGCCCTGCTGGTTGCGGCCCAGCCCCGTGCCCTGCTGCCAGCCCATGGCCTGCAGCATCTTGCTGCCGATGTGGTCGCTGCTCAAGCCGTCCTTGGTGGGCTGCTCGTAGTTCCTGGAGAGGGAGAGTCGAGATGAGACCTTCTACTGCGGTACTGACTGCTGAGGAGTCGTGGTGCTGAGGGGGTCAAGATGCTGAGGGGGTCAAGATGCTGAGGGGGTCAAGATGCTGAGGTTGTCAAGATGCTGAGGGGGTCAAGATGCTGAGGTTGTCATGGTAACGAGGGGGTCATGGTACCGAGGGGGTCATGATACCGAGGGGGTCATGGTACCGAGGGGGTCATGGTACCGAGGGTGGCAAGGTGCTCACAGGGTGGGTGAGGGTGCAGTAGGTGGGTGTCGCGGTACTTAGAGATGTCATGGTGGGTGTCATATACTCACACGAAGGGTGGGGGTCATGGTGGGGGGTCACGGTGGGGGGGGTCACGGTGGTGGGGGTCACGGTGGTGGGGGTCACGGTGGTGGGGGTCATGTACTCACACTGTGGGTGCTGGCGCCTCGTAGCTCTTCTTCTTCTTTGGCGCGGGCGGCTCCGGCACGCCGTACTTCTCCCTGCGCTCGGCGGCGCGGTCTCGGTACTTCAGCTGGGGGGAGAAAGACGTTACAGAGGGCCGCCTGTAACGTGCACCTTCCTCTTCAGAAGATCAACCAGACCCTCACCTCCGTCTCCCTCCTCTCCAGCTCCTCCAGCTCCGCCTCCGTTAGCTTCCCCTTTCTCTGGATCTCCAGGTTTTGCTACAGAAAGGATGAAGGAGAAGACAGTGTTGGGTATTGAACACGACGGATCACCACCTCATGAAGAGAGACCCACCCCGATGAAGAGAGACCCACCCTAATGAGGAGAGACCCACCCTAATGAAGAGAGACCCACCCTAATGAGGAGAGACCCAGCCTAATGAAGAGAGACCCAGCCTAATGAGGAGAGACCCAGCCTAATGAAGAGAGACCCAGCCTAATGAAGAGAGACCCACCCTAATGAGGAGAGACCCACCCTAATGAGAGACCCACCCTAATGAAGAGAGACCCAGCCTACTGAAGAGAGACCCAGCCTAATGAGGAGAGACCCACCCTAATGAAGAGAGACCCACCCTAATGAAGAGAGACCCAGCCTACTGAAGAGAGACCCAGCCTAATGAGGAGAGACCCAGCCTAATGAAGAGAGACCCAGCCTAATGAAGAGAGACCCACCCTAATGAGGAGAGACCCACCCTAATGAGAGACCCACCCTAATGAAGAGAGACCCAGCCTAATGAGGAGAGACCCATCCTAATGAAGAGAGACCCACCCTGATGAGGAGAGACCCACCCTGATGAGGAGAGACCCACCCTGATGAGGAGAGACCCACCCTGATGAGGAGAGACCCACCCTGATGAGGAGAGACCCACCCTGATGAGGAGAGACCCACCTTGTGCAGGTCTGAGAGCTGCGTGTGGCGCCGCAGGGCGTCCCCGTTGGGGAACTGGCGGCGGCACAGCAGGCAGGCCATCTTCCTCCAGTCCACCAGGCCCTCGTCCTCCTCCAGGCGCTCTCCGCCCGCCGCCTCCTCAGGGTCGCTGTCCCCCCCGCTGTAGGAGGCCACCAGGGGCTGGGGACAGGGGGTGAATACAAGGCAAGGCAACTTTATTTATAAAGCACTTTTCATACACAAGGCCGACTCCAAGTGCTTCACATATAAACCTTGTCATACAATAAAATAATAGATAAGTAAAAGAAAACATATGCAAAAAATTAGAAAAAAATATAGATAATAAAGGCAAAGTTAAAAAAGCATTTTAGAAAGTGCAATATATTGAATATAAGATCAACAGTCTGATCTTAGGAGGGTGCTGCTCATGTTCTACGCCTACGTCCTCCGCCTATGACCTCCACCTCCACCTATGTCCTACGTCCTGCACCTCCTGCTCCACACTCACCGGGGCCACCACCTCCTGCGGCTCCACCATCCTCACCGGCTCCTTCATGAAGGGCA
This sequence comes from Gadus chalcogrammus, assembly GCF_026213295.1. Lineage (NCBI taxonomy): Eukaryota > Metazoa > Chordata > Actinopteri > Gadiformes > Gadidae > Gadus > Gadus chalcogrammus. The sequence continues at coordinate 5,507,546 of NC_079424.1, forward strand.
GCATATCCAGGAGGCCACTTTGCTGAAAGTGAAGCATTGGAGAGATCCATCACACACTGGACACAAGAGATCCACTCTACTCACATGAGATCCACTCCACACACACACACACACACACACACTAGAAACAAGAGAATCACTCTACAGTAGCTGAGGTACATAATGGACAGAATTTCTGCTCAAAGAGGCTGCGGTAAATGATGGACAGAACCCTCTCTGAGAGGTTGAGGTACAAAATGGACAGAACCTTCTTATCTGAGAGGCTAAGGTACAAGATGGACAGAACCCTCTCTGAGCGACTGAGGTAGTTTAGTTAATGGACTGTCCTTCTTCTCAAAGAGGCTGAGGTACGTAATGGACAGAACCCTCTCTGAGAGACTGAGGTACTTAATGGACAGAACCCTCTCTGAGAGACTGAGGTACTTAATGGACAGAACCCTCTCTGAGAGACTGAGGTACTTAATGGACAGAACCCTCTCTGAGAGACTGAGGTACTTAATGGACAGAACCCTCTCTGAGACTGAGGTACGTAATGGACAGAACCCTCTCTGAGAGGCTGAGGTACTTAATGGACTGACCTTCTTCTCAAAGAGGGTGAATCCTGCGTCCGCGGCGGCCGACTCCTTCCTCTCCTCCTGGCGGGCCGGGCCCAGACCGCCCCTCTCCTTCTGCTTGTTCATGCTCTTGGCCCAGCGCTGCATGTCCTTGGCGATCTGTCGGAAGACATGGACAGACATGGACAAAAAGTTTAAAAAAAAAATTGCAGTCTTTTGGCCCCTCTAGCATGTTGGGTTTCATATGGCCCTTTGTAACTGATTAAAGTGCAGTATCAAAAATGGATTTATTTATTTTGTACATATAGCAGCACATTGACTTTAATTGCTGGCCTTTTATAACTACTGAACCAACTCCACACACCTGTAAATGAAGGCTCAAAAAAGTTATTAAAACTTAAATCCACACAGAGGCGAATCGAGATCGCGATTTTATAACGATTTATCGTGCAGGCCTAGTTACAGGTATGACTTTTTAAGACCATTCTGAATCCAATGTAAGACCTACAAAGACCTAACAGGTAGAGGGCAGCGGTCAGGTACCTGCTGGGCCGACTTGCTCTTGGGTTTCTCCTTCTTCTCCCTGGCCTCTCTGGTGGACGGGGTGTCGGGGGCGGGGCCTGGGCCGCTGGGGGCGGGCCTGCTGGCGGAGGCCTGGTCGGCGGGGGCGTCCGTGGCCGAGGGAGCGGGGAGGTAGGTCTGGGTGTCCCCGTCCCAGTAGACGTACTGCTGGGTCTGGGCGTTGTAGAAGTACTGCGGAGGACAAGTGGGCCAGCTGCTCAGACAAACTCCATCCCGAACCCGGGTCGGCTTAGCTCGGGAGGTAGAGCAGTTGCCACGTAACCGAAAGGTTGCTAGTTCGATCCCCAGCTCCTCCTAGTTGATGTGTCCCTGAGCAAGACACTGAACCCTAACTGCTCCTGACGAGCTGGCTGTCGCCTTGAATGGTTGACTCTGCCTTCGGTCTGTCAATGTGTGTATTAATCGCTTTATAGCGTCTGCTAAATGCCCTAATTTTAATTGTATTCCAAATATCACAGCCAATACTGGAGCAAACCGGACAGGAAAGTCACCAGTTAGGTTCAGATGACCTAAATAATAATAGTTTCTTACATTTATTTGGTGCTTAAGGTACCCAAAGCGCTTTACAGTGAAGGGGGGACCTCACCAACCACCAACCAATGTGTAGCACCCACTTGGTTGACGCACGGCAGCCAATCGGCGCCAGAACGCTCACCACACACCAGCTCGAGGTGGAGAATGAGGGAATTAACGAATCAGCCAATTATACCGGGGGATGATTAGGGGGCCAGATTGAATGAGCCTGGTCGGGCAGTTTTAGCCAGGACCTCGATGCTAGAATGAAGGATAAAGTAAATGCCACACTACCCCGTTCTACAGAACCTTTGGGAGGGCACTCACCTGGCTGCTGGGGTCGTAGTAGAGGCCGGACTGGGGGTCGTAGTAGAACCCTGAGGCCTCATCGTACTGGTACGTAGACATGTCTGGGACCACTGGAGGTTAAATAAAACATGACAACTTAGGACACCATCCTGTCTATCAGAGGTTCCATCATGTGCTCCCCCTCCCTCCCCCGGCCCGGCCAGACCACCTACCGGTCTGGAGCGCTGGGGTGGCGGCCTGGCTGGGGCCGGGCAGGGGGCCCCCCGGCCCGGGGCCCGGGGCCGAGGTCCTCCGCTGCCCCGCGTCCAGCTGCCCCTGCAGGGGGTGGCTCTGGAGGGCCACAGGAGAAAGCCCACGTCAGAACCCAACTACAGACCCACACGTGTCACACTTCCTGCGAGGAGATCATCACTTCCTGTAATGCGCCTTGTATCTTAAGAGTGCATGGGGCTTCTTCCAGTCTAAAGAATCCCAGAGGTGTCCAGGCCTAACCTGAACCCCATCTGCTCCTTATAGGGTTATAACCGGAGGGTAGCACTGGATAAAGGGTCCGCCTAACGACTCAGTAGTGAATCCCAGGTGTGGTCTACCTGTATAGCCGGCTGGCCGATGAGGACAGGCTGGTACAGCAGCACCCCGCCAGCAGCAGGGAGCAGAGCCTTCACCCCAGGGGCAGCTGAGGCAGAGAGCACAGGTTCAACTGCGGACTCGACCCAACTCACATCAAGACTGTCTAACCCCAACCCCAACCCTCAAACCAACTCACAACCTAGACGGTCTAACCCCAACACACAACCAAGGTCCTTACCTCCTAGCGGTCTGAGCCACTCTCCCTACCTCCTAGCGGTCGGAGGTCCCTACATCCTAGCGGTCTGAGCCACTCTCCCTACCACCTACTTCCTAGGGGTCTGAGCCACTCTCCCTACCTCCTACCTCCTAGCGGTCTGAGCCACTCTCCCTACCTCCTAGCAGGCCGTCTCCAGCGTTGGGGACCGGTGCTTCCGGCTGCTGCGGCCACACCTGGTAGCTCTGCCCCTGGGATGGAAGGACGTGGTTAGGCCTCAACCCTCTGGATCTAGAGCCTCAATAGAGCGGGGGGACAGCACCCTGACCACCTACCTGAGGGAACGCTGCGTACGCCTCCTGCAGCGGAGCGTAGTCCGGGGCGGCGCCCGGACCCTGCTGCAGCTGAGGGGACGGAGAGAGGAGACCACCGTTACACACTGGCACTGACGGGGGGGGGTGAATGTGGGTGTCAAAGACTGCGTGTTCCGTCCTCACATGGCTGGAGGACCACTGGGCCGCGGCGATTGCCGTGCAGGCCACCGACAGAGCGTTGGCCCGGACTCCCTCTGGCTGCGCCGAGTCTCTGCAGAGGGGGAAACAAACCCGTCGGGTGAGGAAGGAATGAAACCACGGGGTGGAACACGATACGGCGGTACCGCTCCGTCACTCACTTCCGGGCGCTCTTGGCGTAGTCCACACCGATGGTCTTGCCGTCCAGCTTGAGAGGTGGTTGAAGGCCCTGGAGAATGGTGAGGAGCTGAGAAGCCTCCTGGAAGATATCAAGGAGGAGTTAGGAGGCGGAGAAGAGCCCCTGGCCACGGTGGTAGAGCGTTTATAATAACGTTTAGGGCATTTAGCTTTCATCAAACGCGACTTACAACGGTTAACACGACCTAGCAACCTTGGCTCCGGTTACTGAGCTATTGCCGACCCAGAGCAAGGTATCTTACCAGCGGGGAGGACAGCTGGACGAAGGCGAAGCCCCGGTTCTGCCCGGTCTGCTTGTCCTTGATGAGCCGGATGTTTCCGGAAGACAGGTTGGCGTAGGGCGCCAGCAGGTTTAGGATGGCGTGGACCATGGTAAGAGGCCCGATGTTTCTCAAAATGATGGCTGTAGATGGAGCAACAATGGAAGAAGCAATCATTAGGCTGCATTTTATACAGTACTTTTAATTCAAGCCCGACCACCAACAGAACTCACTGTCTCCGTTGTAATCTCCGGTATGTAGAGACTCGTTGGCGCCGCTTGCCCCGACACACTCCCCGTCTGTAGAAACATCAGGGTGGCAGGATCAGGAGAGAGACCACCACGGTCACACCTTCAGACTCGCTGGGTCAAGGAGAATGTGGACCAAAGAGCTCATCTTACCAACTTTGTCGGCACCACATCTGAAACACTTCAGCCTCTTCCGGAAGTTATACAAGCCGCACTGTGAGAAACAAGACGTGGGGTTAGTTCAATAAAATACAGTTCTAACCTCTGTTAAAAGAAGAGGATCAATATTTTACAGAATCACTTACAGAATTGCACAACCAGTTCTCAAACTTCTGTCTTCTGTTGCTGTAGTGCATGGCAACGGGTTTCCCATGGATCACCAACTTATTCTGAAAGTCCAAAACAACAAGTTACGACACGCCCTCACGGAAGGTGAGGTTTTTAACTATCCCACCCCATGAGTACGACCGGCAGGAACGGGAGAAGAGAGCTCAACGCACTTAGAGTAGAGAGTAGAGAGAGAGGAGATAGTGAAGAGAGAGAGAGAGAGAGAGAGAGAGAGAGAGAGAGAGAGAGAGAGAGAGAGAGAGAGAGAGAGAGAGAGAGAGAGAGAGAGAGAGAGAGAGAGAGAGAGAGAGAGAGAGAGAGAGAGAGAGAGAGAGAGAGAGAGAGAGAGAGAGAGAGAGAGAGAGAGAGAGAGAGAGCGCCAGACTGAGCGAGAGAGAGAGAGAGACAGAGAGGTGGTGTGTGCGGGGGAACTTGTGCTGGACAGTGACCCTACGTGTTTCGGACCGGAGGGCTGCCAGCTCGTCCTTGTCTCGTTCCAGTCTTCGGATTTTAAATGGAGGCGAGAACAAGGGACTGAGCTGGAGCAGTGTGAGGAAACTTCTGAAGACTAGTCAGGACTGATTGGAGGAGGCCCACACACTCAAATAAAAAAGGACAAAGGCCTTGTTTTTCACCCCCAAAACTATCATCTTATCTGTCAACATTTTCTTTCTGAATAACCTCTGGTTCAAACCCCCAAACCCATTTCCACATAATAAGAATAATAATAAGAATTTGCCAGTTGGCTAATAAATACACCTGAGCAGTGGATTGATTTTGGTCTTGTCAGCAAAAGTTCTGATGTAACGTTTATACGTCATCAAAAAATGAACAAATAAGAAATTAACTCAAAAATAAAAAATAAACATGTGATGTTGACTAAAAAACACGAGCTGTCAGGTGTCTACATTACTCCAACAGGATTTAGTCCTTTATGATTATTCAAATCATAGTGTCTGTAATTGGGGGCTCTAATCTCCAAGACAGATTCTAGACTTGGTGATCGTTCAACCTGGTTGTTCTCCATCCACCGGGAAGCATCTTGCAAGTGATAAAACTCCACGAAGGCGAAACCACGGCTTAAACCTAGAGACAGCATTCAAATATAGACGGGGGGGTTAGTGAGAAGGCCTCGTCATAACATTCAGTCAGTTGGCTGTACACTCCACAGTACACATCGAGTGGAGCTCGCCTAAAGGGTGTGGATGGCGGCTTTAGCATGTCCCTGATGTTCACGTTTCTACCGCCTTACCTGGCAGTCCTACAGTCACTCCTCCTTCATACAAATGCAAACAACAAGAGGTCTCTCTGACAGTACTAGCATCTGCTTTGAGGAGGGGCAGAGGGTCGGCACAGGGTTGGCGCGTGGATCACAACGCTCTCTGAACATGCAACACCAACCTGTCCTCTTTCTCATCAGGCGGACGTCCACAGGCTGGGGTCCCTGGAGCTCTTCCAGGGCCAGTCGGATCTGAACACAACAGCAGTTAGTGGTCCCCCGTGTCTCCATGGGGCTCGTACATGGAGTGATGCTTGCTTGATTCTGGAACAGAGACTCACGTCCTCCTCAACGACGTGCAGGGACAGACCCCGGAGCATCACCGTCTTGCTCTCCTCCTCCGGCTCCATCCTGTAGTCCTGGTCTGGGTAGTCTGCGTCGTACTCGTCATCGGACCGGTCACTGAGGTGCCGCTTTCTCCCCCTCTGCACAGACATCACATTGGGTTAGCCCTAACCCTTACCCTAATCCCAGGGTTATAAGTACTGGACGAAGGTATTGCACAACGTGGTGAAGCCACTGACCTCAGGACTGTCTCTGCGCTCCTCGAAACACTCCTGCTCGTCACCCCAGCGGCGGTCAGAATCTCTTTCCGTGTCTCTCTTTCTGCTCTCGTACCGGTCCGACTCCTCTCTACCCCCCAGCGAGCCATAGCGCCCGCTGCGTTCGCCCCGGCTGGGCCTGCAGACCGTTAAGTACAGGTGGTCAGCATCAGCAAAACATACCAACAATAGAAGAACTACGTTTCCAGTCCAGTCCTTACCTTTTATCTGCTCCCATGGGCTCAAACATACTCCACTGCACAGGATGGTCACAATTCTGGGAGAAAGACAAAGACACGGTCCAAAGTTAAGTTATCGGTCAATGCGAGTCTGGTACTAAATCTATTGACACTTTGGAATCCAATCTGTCTCCAATCGCCCCCAAAATCGCCTCCATTTAAGGAAACTGGCGTTTTGCCCACCTAGATGGTGGAAGACGCGGTGCACAAATCGATTAATTGATGGACTGATTACATTTGTTTAAGGTGATTTGATATCAAATCCCCAGACCAGTGATCAGGAGAAACAGTGACTCGGGAGAACCAGTCATCAGGTGAACCAGTGATCAGTAGAACCAGTAATCAGTAGAACCAGTAATCAGTTGAACCAGTTACTCAGGAGAACCAGTGATCAGGAGAACCCGTGATCAGGAGAACCAGTTACTAAATTGTGATTAGCCGTTAGCTCTCCTCCCTGGAGGCGGCTGTCTTTCCGGACGTGACAGGAGGTGAAGATACACTTTACCTTCAGAAGCTGATCCCGACCTGGCTCCTCGGTGCATAAACGTATCGTCTGTATTCTATTATTTATTATATTATGTTTCTCTAAACAGTGAAGAAGGAATGTCGTCGGAGTGGTGAAGCGACCCGACCCGGATGCAGCATATATTCCACTTCCGGCGGCTGGCGACGCATTCCTCCGCGTGACCCGATTATGAATATTATGATATATATAATAATATTATTATGATGAACCCATTTCTTCTTGTCTCCAAAACAACCTTTTATTTAATTCTTTATATCAACCATTTAACAGACTCCACTCTCTCTGGAATGTCTTGATGTTTGTACTTCACATTAGTGTTGGATATTGAAATCTATACATATCAAAAACTGTAAATCAAACTCTAAAGTTCAACAGAAGATTGCAGGGTGCTGACACATTTGAGATATTTTAGACATAGTTATATGATAGACAGACGGACAGACAGACAGACAGACAGACAGACAGACAGACAGACAGACAGACAGACAGACAGACAGACAGACAGACAGACAGACAGACAGACAGAAGAGAGGCATGGAGGGATAGAATAAGGATGAGAAGGGGGGGTGGGGGCAAAGGGGGAGGAGGTGCTGGTGGGTCTTGGATTGCTGATGGAGAATATAACCAGGATAACCTGTGGCATGCTGAGCGTTAAATACCACTTCCACACCTCGAGGAGGCGGTCCACCTCCCCCTCTAATGAAACACTGGAGCAGCTCAAAGCTACCGTTGACTTCAGAGCTGCATTTCTCCACCAGCGGATTTCCACTGAGTAGCTTTTCTAGTTTGAATATCAGAGATGAGATCGTGTCACTGAGTCCAGGGACACCCAGAGACCCCCGGACCCACCCCAAGTGACCAAAAACATCCAGATACCCCCAGACCCGTGGCAACAGACATCCAGATACCCCCATACCCCCACCCCTAGTGACAACAGACATCCAGAGACCCCCAGAACCCCAGCCCTAGTGTGTCCACCGACATCCAGAGACCCCCAGACCCTAGTGACAACAGACACCCAGAGACCCCCATACCCCCACCCCTAGTGACCACAGACATCCAGAGACCCAAATACCCCCAGCCCTAGTGACCACTGACATCCAGAGACCCCCAGACCCTAGTGACAACAGACATCCAGAGACCCCCAGACAACCCCCCGCCCCCCAGTGTCCACAGACATCCAGAGACCCCCAGACTGCCCCCAAGTGTCCAAAGACATCCAGAGAACCCCAGACCCCGAGAGACCGAGAGACTGTCCTGGTGTCCAAAGACTTCCAGAGACCCCCACCCTTAGTGACCACAGACATAGCGTGCTGTGAGGACAGAGTGGCCGGACAGGTTCCCCAGCTGGGTGACCCCGGCCTACCAGGGCCTTTGACAGGAGGCAGGACGGCCACTGATGGCGTTGTCCTCCTGGAACAAAGGCCTTCGTTGGCCTTTCCTGACACAAGGTGACGCTACAATGGACTCTCACATCAGACGCTCACTTCCACCGCTCTTTCTCTCCGTCTTGCTGCGGTGGAAGATCTCCCTTTGAAAAGGTATTCTGTATTCTGTATTTAGAATTTCAAATGTTTTAGTGATCCTCCTCCTGTTATCAGGAGTTTCCGTCGAAGTGTCATAATAAATTCATTGGGAGATGAATTCTTAAGGCATAGTTCAGGAGTCTGACCTCGGCCCTGACTCAACATCATGGGCCCGTCCAGCGGTACCAGCATGCTTTCGTTCTGCTGACCTTTGCATCCAACACAAACTCAGCACCTCATTATCGTCCTTCTGCACATAGTCAAAGTGTTTCAGACTCTATTCTCTCTTTTTACCTCCACGCTACTCCAACACTAAATAAACACCCGAAGAATTATCCCTTATTCATAACGCAAGACGTGACACTGTGAACTGTGGGAGGAATAAAGAGCGAACAACAGAGATCTCTGTAGCTGACACTCCTCACCACAGGGAGGCGCTCCAGGCTCCGGCTGTACTCCGCGCTCCTCGTTCTTTGAGCTTCAGACCGATGAGCCGCTGATGTTGTGGACCGGGATCTTTTCTGACGGTAGCTCCTCTTGCTCAAACCAGGATCCCTTCTGATGGTAGCTGCTCCTGTTGAGACCAATCTGAAGACCGTTTTTAACCCAGACGACACCACTCCTCAGTACTCGTAGCCGTGTTCAGTACTCGGTGCTGTTAGCCACCGGAAGGTCCGTGAGGTAAGAACCGACCGGGGATCAGGCTGTCCGCCCGCGGCCCTCGGTCCATTGTCACGGCCGGTTACAATCCCATAGACTGTCATTATATTTAATCATTGGTCGGTATTCATTAATCGAGAAATTCTGACCGTTTGGGCCCCAAAATACACGCATAATATTACACCTTTAGGTACCGTAATTTGGAGCTGGTGGTCCTCGACTCGCCGCATAGAGGGACCACTAGGGGACATCTCCATGGTAACATGTTGATGTCCCGCTAGGTGGTGGGGAGAGTTTACCATGGTAAAATGTCCCCTTCATCTAGATATACCTTAACTTATCATGGTAACTGTCCTCACCACCTAGAGGAGGGACCACTAGGGGACATCACCATGGTAACATGGCCTCACTACCTAGAGGGACTACTAGGGGACGTGTTACCATGGTAACATGTCCCCACCGCCTAGAGGGACCACAGGGGGTGATCACCATGGTAACATGTCCTCACCCGCTAGAGGGACCACAAGGGGAGATCACCATGGTAACGTGTCCTCACCCGCCAGAGGGACCACCAGGGGACCCCTTGTCCACAGTGGGGACGGTATCAGTCCATGGTTGGACACGCTGCTGTAGTGGTCGTCGTGGACGTAGTGTTGTATTGTAACTGGTCCCCCATCCCTGTGCAGTTAGCCTAGCCCTAACCCATGCTGTCCTATGGTTGTAATTCTTCTTCTTCTGTGGTGTTGTGTGATTTCAGAGGTATGGCTGAGCCTGAGCTGCTGCTGGACTCCAACATCCGCCTGTGGGTGGTTCTGCCCATCGTCTTCATCACCTTCTTGGTTGGGATTATCCGACATTATGTGTCGATTCTTCTTCAAAGTGATAAGAAGCTGACATTAGAACAGGTCTCCGACAGGTAAGAATACGTTATGTCCTGTGCTGTAGTAGACTGTAGAAGAAGTTGTCAAGACCTGTGTTTACTTGGATATGTTTGTGTTGTGTTTCTATCAGTCAGGTTCTCATCAGGAGCAGAATTCTCAGAGAAAATGGGAAATATATTCCAAAACAGGTATGAGTGTTGTAGCTAAACTATTCCTTTGAATATTGAAAAATGTTATTATAAATATGTTTCCTTGCTAATACCACAACAACAGCATTACTAATTCCATACAATAATGCATATTCATTTTAGTTTCTTTATCTGCAACGGCCATGTCAAATGAAACATGATTCTTTCCTGTTTCAGTCATTTTTGATGAGAAAATTCTACTTCAATAATCAAGATGATGGGTTCTTCAAGAAGAGCAAACGAAAGGTGATCCCGCCCTCTCCAATGACAGGTAACCCCTTTACTGGATCATTTGTTTTGTCACCATTTTCCAACCAACTATTTACAGATGGTCCCTTATTCTTATGGTGAGATTAAGACATTGTTCTATGCTTAAAATATTATATTATAAATATTATACAAGTTTGGTCTGATCAGCTAATGATCAGATATGAATGGTATCCATGGTATACTATCTGACCCAGTAAGCAGGGTTTGGGTTGGGCTTAGGGTCAGGGTACACTGATGGCATAAAGCTCTTGGAGAAAAGCACACTAAATCTCGTTTTGTGTTCATGAAATAAGCAATTGCAAATGTAACTTTAGGCTTACTGCCACTGTCATGCCAGCTGTTGTGATTGTAACCTAGCGTTTCATTCATGTCTTACTGCCTCCTTGTATGTTATCAACGTAACGTTTCCTCCACGTTTTACTGCCTCTGTCATGTATGTTATTAATGTTTCATCCATGTCTGCCTCGTGTTCAGATCCCAGCATGCTGACAGACATGATGAAGGGGAACGTCACCAACGTTCTTCCCATGATCCTCATCGGAGGATGGATCAATTGGACCTTCTCTGGATTTGTAACAAGTAAGGATTCAACCCGCTCAGCAGCTAATGATGGGTGCCATCAGTGCGGTCAGGCTGACGGTCTCTCTTTACCTTCCAGCCAAGGTGCCCTTCCCTCTCACTCTGCGTTTCAAGCCCATGCTTCAACAGGGCATAGAGCTGCTGTCCCTCGATGCTTCCTGGTAAGTCGTTTTCTTTGTTTGCCGTTTCGATGTTTTTGTTCATCGATGGATGTGTCGTGACTGGAGTAAGCGTTGCCCTTCTCTAACTGCTTGTGTTAACTCTTCCAGGGTGAGCTCTGCCTCGTGGTACTTCCTGAATGTCTTCGGATTGCGGAGCATGTACTCACTAATCCTAGGACAAGATAACGGTACTTTTTTCTGCTATCATTTGTGCACAAGATTCGGATGAAGCACAAAAGGAAAGAAGGGAGGGCAGGTGTTAACCCTGCCCCCTGTAAGCTTAGCTGTAGCCATCACTATTTAACGTAGTCATTTAAAACGATCAAACTCATCTGCATGTGAGGAAAGCGGTGTGGAGATTACATTTAAAACCAAAGTGATGGCTATGGGTAGTCTGATAGGGCAGGATCCAATCATTCATTGGTTTTAGATGCACTTAATTACAAAGAGTTTGTTTTGAATTTGAAAAATCAACCTGTCAGTAAGTAAATTGGTTTGGAGTGCTTCCAGTACTCCATATTAGGGCTGCACGGTATTGGAAAGAATTTGTATTGCGATATTTTGTCTTTCTGCGATATGTATATGTAATTCTTAGGAAAAATAATGCACCATAGTTTAATGCTTCGGGTGATTTGTAGTGGAGTGCATCTGCATAGATCCGCTTTGAACCCCTTTCTACGATGTAACACTGGCAAAGGAATGTCCTTCAAGTTTGTCTTGCACTCGTTATACAGAGCTTCATGGTGGAAAATTAAAAGGGAAAATAAATAACTTGTGTTGCGTTCTGCTGTGGCAACCATTGCAAAGCACGCTGGACAAAGTACCGTGGGTCAACGTGGTCTTTTCTGTAACCAAAATACTTCCATACGACTGACGTTTTTCTCCTTGGAATTAAATCTTATTTTCCTAATTTTGAAGTTTTGTTCTGCGACTACTTTGGTTGTCTGATCATAAACTGATTAACATGATCAGTGATTGGTGATTCGCTGTGCATGCAGAGCACGCATGACACTCCCTATCAACAAACTATCCAAGAACCCTTAAATAAGAGTAAATTATGTTATATCAGACAGACTTCTCTTGTAGAGTCTGGAAAATGAGAAGCTTAGAAGGTTGTTTCAAATGATTTAATATCACGGGTCAAGCGATACGAATATCACACGTGTGCGTAACGCGATTATGATACGAGAACGATGTATGATCCGTGCAGCCCTACTCCATCTGAGTACTGTAACTCTGCTGAGCCAGTGAGACTCAGAGGAGAGGTCTTTCTGGGTATGTGCTTACCAACTGTCACTAGAGCTCTGTCTGGGTGTGTGCTGACCGTCTGTCCTTTAAAGGTGCTGACCAGTCAAGGATCATGCAGGAGCAGATGAGCGGTGCTGCCATGGCGATGCCTGCCGACACAAACAAAGCGTTCAAGGTAGTGCGGCAGCGCCGTCCCTAATAATCACATGAGCAGCACGTTTGATGGACGGTGTTTGCTCATGGGCTTCCGGCTTCTGTTTTCCAGGCTGAGTGGGAGGCTCTGGAGCTAACAGACCACCAATGGGCTCTGGACGCTGTGGAAGAGGAGCTGATGGGCCGGGAGCTGGACTTTGATGGGATGTTTAGCAAAGACCTGCCAACCGGTATCTTCTGATGGCCCCTCAGTTGTACCTCCTGGTTGCCCCTCATTGGCACCTCCTGGTGGTCGGTCAGTTGAACCTCCTGATGGCCCCTCGGTGGTACCTTCTGATGGCCTGTCAGTGGTACCTCCTGATGGTCAGTGGAACGTCTTGATGGCCCCTCAGAAGTAGCTTCTGATGGCTTGTCATTGGTACCTTCTGATGGCCTGTCAGTTTTACCCTGGCCCAGAACGGTCCCTTTATTGTTTAGTGTAGGCAATCTTTTAGCAGTTTAAGATTAATTTGATAGACAAGGGAATAGTCCTTCCACTGTATGCAAAGTTTACATTAACATCTGTACCATGGTCCTCGTCCTCTACTGTTCTGGGTTGACCCCCGGTTACGATGTGAACAGAACGGTTTACTGGTTCTGACGACGAACTGGTGAATAAAGAGTCAAGTGGTATCGGCGTAGATTTTTTTTTATTATATTATTTGTAGCCTGTCACAGTGACTAGGAAGTAATTTCTGCTTTTGACATTTCACTGTATTGGGATGTGAAATGTCCTAATCCACTGGTGTGGCAAGCCAACATCATGTTAGCTCTAGGACACAACTGTTTAAAAATAATTGCATTTCATTTCACGTTCTTAACATTTCATTTTTTATTTTTTATATGTTCTGTTAATATAGAGAGGGCCGAAACTTCATGTTGGCTGCCTAAATAATGTAACGCCTGGGTTTTACTCTATCGTTTTTGGAAATATTTATTTAGACAATTATTTTGTAACTATTCCTTGTGTTTTGTATAAAGCCATGTTTGACTACATACAGTTTTGTGTGTTTTTGTACATTTCAGTGACAACACCAACACATTCCATATCAACCAATATTCAGACCCATTGACCTTCCTTACATTAAAAGGTTCATGAAAATAAGTATGCAAATAATCTGCGTGTATTACTGGGTAGAGGTGGGCTCTTTAATGACAGGTTAAGAGCTCTTCGAGTTGGGTAAGGGGATCTTTAGGACGGGTTAAGGGATCTTAAGGACAGTAAAGGGTTATCATGTGTACTTTAGTGTAATGATGGCCCGGGAGCAGCCGCGGCGGAGGCGCGCGGCCTCTCCCGGAGGCGCGCGCCCTGTCCGCAGAAGAAGAAGAAGCTCCGCGCGAGCCGCGCTCAGTCTCTCACGATGGCGGAGGGAGGCGGACCGGAACCAGTGGACTCAGTGGAACCAGTGGCCGCTCAGTTACCTTCAACCGAGAGTCAGAAACAGACCGTTGGATCCCTCATTAAAACCAATCTACGGAAGGGCGATGAATGGTAGGAGTGGACCTGTTAGCCTGAAGCAGCCGAGTTAGCTGCTAGCTGCTAGCTAGTCCGACGGGCTAATAGCGGCTCTGAAACCGAAAGTTGATGTCACTGCCGTATTGTTAGTAGCTAACCTGAAGCTAAAGCTACATTTCGGCCTCCTACCTGTCCATGATGGGGTATGTCACCCAGACCCTCTGGTCTGGATCAGAAGCCAAGATAAAGACGCCAAGGACGCAGCGGTTCCCTAGTTTAGTTCGGTATCAGTGGCTAACCGGAGCTAGTACAGGGCTAACCGGAGGTCTGGTCTGATGGGCCTACACACTGATCAACAAACACAAGTTTCGTTTCCCCGGAAATGCTTCCTATATTATTGTTGAACTGTTCGTCCAGGCCACTGTGAGGCCTGTGATGGTCGGAACTGAGTCCAGTGAACCACTGCTGGGTTCTGGATTACTGAGAGCTGCTCACTGGTCAAACAAACCTTGTGGACCATAAAAATAGACCGTTTTCTGTCATTGCTAGTCCATTTGGAAGATAGGTCATGAATGCCACACAGAAGAATAGCAAACCATCATCAAGACTAGGACACTTCCACATAGATGTAACGTTGGTGCAAACTATTTATTTCATTCCACCTTCTTAAGGTGAAATGCCTGATTATCTCATGTTTTGTCGGTTAATTGAGGACCAAACTATCATACCTAACCTGATACCTGTTAATCAGGTTCTCAACACTACTCATGGTAATGACCTGGGGAAATACAAAGAGGCCATCAGTGGCTGGAAATTATTACACAAGTCTATTCTACTATGCTGGCATGTTGATGCACGTATAAAAAATGCGTTAATGTAATTTGCTTCCCTGTAAGTTAATGACATCCTGTTCCTTCTAGGTTTCTGATAGACAGTCGGTGGTTCAAACAATGGAAGAAGTATGTGGGATTCGACAGCTGGGACATGTACAATGTTGGAGAGCAAAGCCTTTACCCGGGACCCATCGATAACTCGGGGCTGTTCTCAGGTAAAGCTTGGACCTTGTCAGTGTTGCACTTAATATTATTATTTTATAAAACTAGGTACACAAAAGCAAGTTCAAACTCTTACCTGCCTTTTTCTGCAGACCAGGAAACCCAAGTCCTGAAAGAACACCTTATAGATGAGCTGGACTACGTCCTGGTACCAACCAAGGCATGGACCAAGCTGGTGGGCTGGTACGGCTCTCTGGATGGCCAGCGGCCCATCGTCAGGAAGGTACGTTCTGTTAGCCAAACCTCTGCATCGCTGTGGGGTTTCTGGTCGTGTGTTCTGATCCAGCTGTCTCTCTCTCTCTCTAGGTGGTTGAACATGGCATGTTTGTCAAACACTGTAAGGTGGAAGTCTATCTACTGGAGTTGAACCTGTGTGAGAATGAGAACATGGAAAATGTGGTCACTCGGCATTTCAGTAAAGCGGACACTATAGGTAACGTTCCCTTCCTACCTCCTGTAAGAGGCCCGTTTATGTCGGTCGTTACCTTAGGATGTTTTACTATTTAACTAATGACGGGTTCCTTTCAGACACCATAGAGAAGGCCATGAGGTCACTGTTTGAGATCCCGTCGCAGAAAGAGACCCGACTGTGGAACAAATACATGAGCAACACGTACGAGCAGCTCAACAAACCAGACAGTACAGTCCAGGACGCCGGGCTCTTCCAGGGACAGGTATGCCGACAGTTAGACGTACATCATGTAAATCAATGTAATGTCACTCTACTCTTGTTATTGACTCACTCTGATGAGCCTTTAGTGCAGGTAGATAACCTCGCTGTCAGGTCGGCCCTGTGTACAACGTGTCCCAGTGTTTCTCCACCTTGGCGGCTCAGTTGTCCTGTTGTCCCCCAGGTGCTCGTCATTGAACGCAAAAACGAGGATGGCACCTGGCCCAGACAAAGCTCCCATTCAAAGTAAGTGAGCACCCTGCTGCTGTTCTATTCAAGGTTCTGGGTACACCAGCTTATCAATGATGTACATTCCTCTGTTTCCACCTTGCCTGGATGTTCGTTTTAATGTGTGTGTCTTGATGCTTTGTAGATCTAGTGCTACTCCACCCAGGAATTTCACCACCTCTCCAAAACTCTCTTCCAATTCGTCCGCCACCATCTCCTCAACGGTGTCCAATGGGGACAGCAGCAGTAACGCGAGCTACACGCTCAATAACAGCAACTCCTCTGGAAACCGGTAAGGAGGACCCATCCAGCATCTCGATGAACATGGAAACGTGCACACATGCTCACACTTTGAATTGGTGAAGGCCTCTGGTGAGCGGTCAGGAGCGGGTTAATAGTGATGGTCTTGTATGAATGCTCTACTGTCTTTTCCCTGCAAAAACAATTTGTTTGTGGTTTATGGCAATGCGTCACCTCTTATTGGCTGGGTCCTCTTGCACACCCATAAAATGTGATGCAACATATTTTGAACAGACACGCAGCTTATCTAGTTGTGAAATTCCTTTCCAGCTAAGCCACACCAGATTCTGGGTGAAGGAAGGCACATGCATCTATGTAGTGCTCCTACGATGGAATCCACTTCCTGTTGCATAATTGATAACAGCTGCGCAGGTTATGTTATTATTGACGACTGTTGGGATCCAACATGGTCTACCCCGCACACTGTATTATCATACTGCTTTTTGATTGTTGTGTGTGGCCACTAAAGCTCTGGGATGAACTCCTTTGGGACAGGTTGGGGGGCTACAACTCGTACAGCTCCTCCTACAACTACCGAGACTCCCAGTCCCAGCCCGGCCTCTGTGGGCTCAGTAATCTGGGCAACACCTGCTTCATGAACTCTGCCCTGCAGGTGTGTGGTGCGGCCAGGTCCAGTTGAACGGAAACTGTTGATGATAATAATAATAATGATGATCATGATGATATACGCATTTAGAAAAATACTCAAAGCCATGTTACTCAAAAACCTTTCTCCGCACTCTTGCTCCTTGTCTTCGCTCCAGTGCCTGAGCAACGCGTCGGCACTCACAGACTACTTCCTGAACGACCAGTACGAGGTGGAGCTCAACCGGGAGAACCCGCTGGGCATGAGGGGGGAGATCGCCGAGGCCTACGCTGAGCTGGTCAAGCAGATGTGGCTCAGTCGCAGCAACTATGTGGCCCCGCGCACCTTCAAGGTGAGTGGGGTCATCCGCTAGGGACGGGCATGTTTAATCGACGATTAAGTGGACGATCGACTAATTGATCATTAAGAATTTCGCGACGTAATTTTTCATCGATAAACCTAATGCTAAAAAATATCTTCGCACGGTGTGTCTTTGTACAATTACCATTCGTAGTGTTGCTCAGCGGAGAAATAGTCTGCCGTTGACGTTGCTTAGCAACCGGACATGCTGGGATTGATAAATTACCGGACTACTTGCGGAGTGGTAAGAAAAAACGTGAATTAGGCAAAAAATCCACTTTCCTTGACAGCGGTCCAGTTCGGTGTGCAAAAAAGTACTGACGGACCAATTGTGAACTACTGCAACTGCTGATGCCATCCCTCTTAAGTTAAAAAGTAGCCGCACCCACCCCAAACCAATCGCAATAAGTGTATACATGTAAATTATAGCGGACTACACCACCCCTTCTATTCCGCATGGAATTCTATTCTGATCAGAGAACTGTATTCCGAGATTTATAATCGGAATAGATCTATTCCTATCATGCACTCCGAATGTACTGTATATAAGGCATTTACAAAAGTGGTAAGCTTACGTCGGTATGTCTCTTGTATTCCGATTGAGACGTGTATATGATATTTTTCTATTCCGATTGAGCTGTTCTTCCACTTCTAATCGAATCTGAAGTGCCCATGGAAACGCGGTATAATTAACTATCAATTTTCATTGCATTTTGAATATAGCATATAAATAGTTAATTTCAATATAAATGATTAATAGAAAATGTATGTTAATTCTCCCAACTAAGACAATTGGTGGTCAGCACTGCAGGCACACTGCAAGAAACTCCTGTGTATAGTTGGTATGTTCTTCCTGCTTAGAATATGCATGTTCTGCCCGTGTTCCCCCTCCACCGACTAACATCCATGTCGGATAAACACTCCTGCCGGTGCCCTTGGACAAGGCACCAGGCAGTACCTGTCGTGGGTCTCCGGACCGTAGCCGCCCCCTACCCCTAGCGTTGCTAGTG
Organism: Gadus chalcogrammus; assembly: GCF_026213295.1. Lineage (NCBI taxonomy): Eukaryota > Metazoa > Chordata > Actinopteri > Gadiformes > Gadidae > Gadus > Gadus chalcogrammus. The sequence goes on from NC_079424.1 coordinate 5,525,789, forward strand.
AAGGGTGCAGTGATCACATGTCCTTCCTCTGTGTTCAGACCCAGGTGGGCCGCTTCGCGCCCCAGTTCTCGGGCTACCAGCAGCAGGACTCCCAGGAGCTGCTGGCCTTCCTGTTGGACGGTCTCCACGAGGACCTGAACCGCGTCAAGAAGAAGCCCTACCTGGCCGTGAAGGACGCTGAGGGCCGGCCAGACGAGGTGAGCGTGATGGAGCTACATGATGGTGACCTTGATGGAAAGCTGTTTTCAGCTGTAATGATATAATGGCTCCTCCACTCTGGATTAAATGGGTCTTTACATTTACATTTAGGGCATTTAGCAGACGCTTTTATCCAAAGCGACTTACATCGGTTGATACACACATTGACACACTGACGGCAGAGTCAACCATGCAAGGCGACAGCCAGCTCGTCAGGAACAGTTAGAGTTAAGTGTCTGGCTGAGGGACACATCAACCCTCAGCTAGGAGGAGCTGGGGATCGAACTAGCTACCTAAAGAACTAGAACTAGGGTCTTTAACATGTAACACGGAGTGGTCAGATGGGCAAGAACGGCCCATCGTCCTGTTGCTCACCTCTCGCTGCCATTTCCCTTTTTTTTTTCCGAACAGATTGTCGCGAAGGAAGCCTGGACTAATCATCGTTTGCGCAACGACTCAATCATAGTGGACATCTTCCACGGCCTCTTCAAATCCACCCTGGTGTGCCCCGAATGTTCTAAGGTGTCCGTCACCTTCGACCCCTTCTGCTACCTCACGTTGCCTCTGCCCATGAAGAAGGACCGCACCATGGAGCTGTTCCTGGTGCGCTCCGACCCCCTGTCCAGGCCCATGCAGGTGAGCCGGTCCTCTGGGCGTCCGTTAACGCCACAAAGCGGACCTCTTCCTACTGAAATAACCCGGGACCGGGTTCAGCCCCTCTCCCCGATTTCAAAGACGGCGTAAGGGCTTTCAACTCATGAGGAAGGATTCATGCAAGGCACCACTTTGACCAACCTTTCCCATCTAAACACTGTGTTTACAAATCCATTTTTAGCTGGGTTTCGGAGGAAATGGGTAATTTCCTTTAAATCTTAGCACATTCATCGCCATCTGGTGGCCGCACGGGGCATAAGGGATGGTTTGGCTTGGTCTCATTTAATTCTATTGGCCCAGAATTTCTCAAGAGGAAGGTCTCGGTAAATTCATAAAATTGTGCATTGGGTACCCAAGATATCCACCGGGTAGTCTCAAGTTTATATTGTCAATTTTGCATTTTTTTTGTTTTTATTTGGAGATTTCGCCTCCTACCACTACTAAAACTTCTTTATTTGCTGACCCTCACTTTATTGATATCCACTATTGAACCAGGTAGTTGTGCTATGGTCTGACGATACTATAGGGCTACCAACTGATATTCACTCAAAAAAACAACCGCTCTTTCAGGTGGAAATAAAATCGTATGCTAATGCTGTGTTTTAGCTTTAGTCACTCTAACGGTTCTAACCCAGTAGTTTACACGTTGAATATTTAATTGAATGAGTCAGAAGATGATGGCCTCTGTGTTTCTGTGTGTTTTCAGTACAGAGTGGTGGTCCCCAAGCTGGGCTGTGTTAGTGACCTGTTCAGCGCCTTGTCCAAACTCTGTGGGATCGCTCCGGAGAATGTGAGTTGTGCCACGTTGTTGAGCCTTGTTTAAAGACACTGTGCCTTGTATACACGGGGTCGTCCCTGTTTATATCCAGAAAGCTGTCCAGCTTCTCTGTTCTGTTGTGGCGCCTCTGGGTTTGATACTAAACCATCAAACTGCTGTCTGTTCCTAGATGGTGATGGCAGACGTTTACAATCACCGCTTCCACAAGATGTACCGCCAGGACGACGGGCTGAACCAGATCATGGACAAAGACGACATCTATGTGTAAGTTGTCGAAAGGGTCTTCTTCAAGAGACTTTGATTTGTTTGAAGTGGAGCCTCTCCATCGGTACTGTAGTCTAACAAACTATGTCCAATTTGGTCTTTCTACGTGCCAGAGTGGAAACCTTTATTGGCCAAGCACTGTTTTAAAAAAATGAACCCTGACCTTTTTTCACATGCTAAATGATAGGTGTTAGCTCTGACCGTGTTGAGTGGGTAGTACAATATAATAATGATAATCCTGTCTCTGTACTGCTTTAACCAGAGCGGGAGACCATTCGTTGGTTTTGCCAAAGCCAGGCATTTGTCAAATGGGCCCTCACAAACAAACTGACCTGACCGGACCTGGTCAACAGAATCAATCAGTGGTTCTGCCCGGACTTGGTCCAGACTATCACTAACAGACCTGACCTGGTCCAGAGCATCACTAACATACCTGACCTGGTCCAGAGCTTCACTAACAGACCTGACCGCACCTGGTCCCGACCATCACAAACAGACTAACCCTGACCAGACCTGGTCCAGAGCATCACTAACAGACCTGACCTGGCCCTGGCTTGTGTCTTGGCTCCATGCAGGTACGAGGTGCAGGAGGAGGACAGCGAGCAGATGAACCTGCCGGTGTACTTCCGGGAGCGGCACTCCAAGCAGGCGGGCGGCTCCGGCGGCACCATGCTGTTCGGCCAGCCCCTCCTGCTCACGGTCCCCAGACACAACCTCCTGGCAGAGGCGCTGTACCTCCGGATCCTGGAGAGGATCGGGTGAGTGACCTGAGACCTGCGCTGGTTTAATTCTCTATAACACCAACTGATCTACAAAATGGATTCTTTACAAATTGTTGGCTCATTTCCGCTCATTTGTACATTTCATACGATTCTCCTCTTCAACAAACATAATGGAGTTATTTTACACTTCTGTCCAGGACACTTATCTCTGCACGTGTTGACCTCTGGCACATCTAAACCAGTAATATTAGAAGACCATTTCTTTCCCTTTTCATAATAAGCGGGCTCTTGTTATGAATCCCGTAGACTGTATGTTTAGTAATCAGTTACGCTGAAGGGAGATGCGTTTATTGATTTGGTTTCCATGGCTAGTCATATTTCATCATATGTATTGTGTTCTTCCACTAAGAGGAAGTTGGAAAGGATACAGGAAAGGAGTGCATGTTTATGAATATCCCTCACTTCCCCCACAAGTTGGTTACTCAAGCTTTTGAGTTCTTCTGCCAAATCATTTTATATTAAAGCAAAGTGGGCCAGTGATCAAGGTTGACGATACGATGTTCACAGCGTTATTAAGGTGAATCCCTGCGGGCCACCGGCAACCACTATGTCCTCAGCCTCTAAGAAGCTCCCCTCAGTGCTGGTCTGAGGCTGGAGGCCGCCATGTCTCCTGGGTTAAGAGGCTTCCCCTCGGAGTGGCTTTGAGGCTGGAGGCCACCATGTCTCCAGGGTTAAGAGGCTTCCCCTCAGAGCGGCCCTGAGGCTGAAGGCAGCCATGTCTCCAGGGTTAAGAGGCTTCCCCTCGGAGCGGCCCTGAGGCTGAAGGCAGCCATGTCTCTAGTGCTGACGGAGGGTTTCTGGTTTGTGTTGCAGGCGCTACGCCAAGCCCCAGCCAAGTCCCTGTAGCGAGAGCCGTGCCGCCGCCTCCGCCAGCTGCAGCCGGGCCGAGGGTCCCACGCCCACTGGGTCGCACTCCGACAAGGAGGGCGGAGCCAACCCACTGTCTGACGGGGCCTCCTGTAGCTCCGGGGCCCAAAGCAGCGCTGGGGGCTCCAGCAACTCCGAGGCCTCCTGCAGCTCTGGGGCCTCCTCGAGCGCCGGGGGCCCCTCCAGCGCCGGCCCCAGCAACGGCAGCAGCCGCTCTGCAGCCAACGGGCCCAACGGGGTCTGCGATGGTACGTGTGTCCAGGGTTCAGGATCACTTCTGTATTCACCCCTTCACCACCTGGCTGTAGGAGCCGGCTGTATTCACCCGTTCATCACCTGGCTGGAGGACTGTCCGTCCGCAGGCGGGGTGACAGAGGAAGGCTTGATGTTAACGATGTTGTTCTTTAAGGTGAGGACGAGGCCATGGACCACCAGGGGAGCCCGGAGCCGGAGAACGGCCCCTCGGAAGAAGACGACGAGGAGGAGGAGGAGGCGGACGTGGGGAAGGGGTCGAAGGGCGTCTCCGCGGCGCCCTCCAGGCTGTTCAGCTTCAGCATGGTCAACTCCTACGGGACGGCCAACATCAGCCCCCTGCCCTGCGACGGGAACGTCCTCAAACTCAACCGTGAGTCTCCCCCCTGCCCGCTCCTCTAACACCCAGTGGCTCACCTGAGGACTCGCCTGTAGGACTCACCTGTAGGACTCACCTGTAGGACTCACCCTTAGGACTCACCCTTAGGACTCACCCGTAGGACTCACCCGCAGGACTCACCCGCAGGACTCACCCTCAGGACTCACCCTCAGGACTCACCCTCAGGACTCACCCTCAGGACTCACCCTCAGGACTCACCCTTAGGACTCACCCTCAGGACTGACCTGTAGGACTCACCGTAAGACTCTCTCTTCTTCTCTCCCTGCAGCACATTCCACCGTGGCCATCGACTGGGACCCCGACACCAGGAAGCGTTGCTACGACGACCAGGAAGCAGAGGTCAGAGGCGTGGAGACCCTGCTCGAAATGTCTGCCCTTAGTGTAGGAATCTAGGGAGTAATGTGTGTGTGTGTGTGTGTGTGTGTGTAGGCCTCGGAGAAGCATGAGAGTGTGCTTCAGCCTCAGAAGAAGAAGACCACCGTCGCTCTGAGGGAATGCATCGACCTGTTCACCACCATGGAGACTCTTGGAGAGCATGACCCCTGGTAAGGCCTACTATAGCCCTACATGACCCATGGCAAGGCCTACTATAGCTGTTAGCCCTACATGACCCATGGTAAGGCCTACTATAGTCCTACATGACCCATGGCAAGGCCTACCGTAGCTGGTAGCCCTACGTGACCAATGGCAAGGCCTACCGTAGCTGTTAGCCCTGCATGACCCATGGTAAGGCCTACTATAGGACTACATGACCCATGGCAAGGCCTACCGTAGCTGTTAGCCCTACATGACCCTTGGTAAGGCCTACCGCAGCCTTACATGACCCCTAGTAAGGCCTACCATAGCCCTACATGATGGTTCTTTATGACTAGTGGCGTATATAAAACGTAGCACCCTAACATGTCGATCCTCAGCGGATTTTTCTGACGTTGCAAAGAGGACTCTTATGAAGCCTATCTATTGTAAAGAGAGAGGACACTTATGAAGGCTCTCCATTGTAAAGAGAGGACTCTTGTGAAGCCTTTCTATTGTAAAGAGAGAGGACCCTTATGAAGGCTCTCCATTGTAAAGAGAGGACTCTTGTGAAGCCTCTCTATTGTAAAGAGAGAGGACCCTTATGAAGGCTCTCCATTGTAAAGAGAGAGGACCCTTATGAAGGCTCTCCATTGTAAAGAGAGGACTCTTGTGAAGCCTCTACATTGTAAAGAGAGGGGACTCTTATGAAGCCTCTTCATTGTAAAGAGCGGACTCTTATGAAGCCTCTACATTGTAAACTGAGGACTCTTATGAAGCCTCTACATTGTAAAGAGGACTCTTATGAAGCCTCTACATTGTAAAGAGGACTCTTATGAAGCCTCTACATTGTAAAGAGGACTCTTATGAAGCCTCTACATTGTAAAGAGGACTCTTATGAAGCCTCTACATTGTAAAGAGGACTCTTATGAAGCCTCTACATTGTAAAGAGGACTCTTATGAAGCCTCTACATTGTAAAGAGGACTCTTATGAAGCCTCTACATTGTAAACTGAGGACTCTTGTCTCTCCTCAGGTACTGCCCCACCTGTAAGAAGCACCAGCAGGCCACCAAGAAGTTTGACCTGTGGTCCCTGCCCCGCCTCCTCGTCGTCCATCTGAAGCGCTTCTCCTACAACCGCTGCTGGAGGGACAAGCTGGACACGGTGGTGGACTTCCCCATCAGGTGAGCCTCCTACCACATCCTACTGCTGCCACTAGGGGGAGCTGGTGGTCAGGAGCTCCTGGACCCCTGGAGAGGAAGTGAACAGCATTAAGGTGTATGGCGTCACTGGGTGTGAGCTTATCGCCTCGCTGTACATGTCGACGGTAGAAAAGGCCGTTGCTGTGAGACAACGTTACAAAGACCATTCTTAAGCAAACAATGGAAGGTTGTGTAAGCCCTGGGCTGATCTGCTATCTCTGGATCCACTAAGAAGCACCCTATAAATTATTCCTCCGACTTCTTGCAAACACTTCCTCGTTCCCTCACCTTCCTGTTCCAGGAATGCTGACTCATGCTTGCCGGTTGTGGTTTCCAGTTGTGGAGCTGGTTTGACCGCCTGTGTAACATTTGTATAACAACGTCCTCTCTGTCCCCGGGACCTGGACTCGTATGAGTAACGATCCTAACGATCTTCTCTCTCCCCAGGGACCTGGACATGTCTGAGTTTGTGTGTGACCCTAAAGCAGAGCCCTACGTCTACGACCTGATCGCCGTCTCCAACCACTACGGGGGGATGGGAGGGGGCCACTGTAAGTCAACATGGGCCCTTAATTATTATTATTAAGGGTCCTACGAAAAATATAGGAACCCTATTGATTGATTTTGAAACATTATGCTTTAGAAACATGGTCAGGGATTGTTTTGATACGTTTGCTTCCAGGAAACCAGTTTTTAAGGCATTCCAATGCCATATTACCCTACCGACCAATCTCGCAATGCATCCACGTAAGACGAAGACTGTCCATATAGTAGTGGTAGTATTGCGTCAGCCTCATGACCATGGGTGATGGCTCAAGTCCAACCTCAAACAACCATTCTGGGAGACTTGGCATTACTTAAGTTAATGTTTAACCTTAGGTATTCATTAAGCCACCATACTCGTCAATCAGTAGGACCCGGTCATGGTTGCTTGCAACTATATTATTATATTGCTTATTCCACACTATCGCCGTGATGCTTGTTATGGGCCCTTCCCAGTAGGAACAACAAAGGGTTAGCTAACGCATTAACGATGGTATCTTCACAGTAGGAGCACAGGGTTAGCTCATGGCACCCAACGATGTTGGGTATGGCAGTGCACCAGGATAGACGCAATAAACAAGGAAATGAACATGAACCTTGTTGCTGCTGGGACTGAAAGAGGACTCGATGTTAAACTGACAGAACATGACGTTACCTCATTGTTGACCATCTGTCCAAAGGGACCGTTACTATATTCATTCATCCTTTCAAATCACTCGCCCATCTCTCGAAACGGATTAGGTGTTGAATTTCTTGCATAAAGAGGCTTGGCAAAGCAAACTGACGCCTCTGCCCTTTGCCCCCCGACAGACACGGCCTACGGCAAGAACAAAGTGGACGGAGGCTGGTACTACTTTGACGACAGCAGCGTCTCGTCGGCCAAAGAGGACCAGATCGTGGTGAGACATGCGTTGACTCCCCCTGGGACCGCTGGGTGTCCCAGTCCTCCTCTCTCTTGGTATCAGGTGACGTGTGGTTTTGTGTTGTACTGACGCCGCCATCCTTCTGTCCCTGCAGACGAAGGCGGCCTACGTGCTGTTCTACCAGCGCAGGGAAGGCCCGGCCCCCGCCAAGCCCTCGGCGACCTCGGGGGCAGCAAGCGACGGCGTGGACGACCACATGGATACTAACTAACACTGACCATAACCACTGAACCTTCAAATGGTAGACGGACACACACACACACCCAGCTACCATGGTGGGAAGGACTCGTCGATCCCCCCCCCCTCCCTTCCTGGTGATTTAGTTTTTGTTTCTCATTTTGTCTACTACCGCCTCGACCCTTTTCTACTCGAGTCCCCAGACCCAAGCAGGGGGTTAGAGCCCAGACCCAAGCAGGGGCTTAGACCGGAGACCCTAGCAGGGGCTTAGACCGAAGACCCTAGCAGGGGGTTGCACTGGAGAAGTGTGTAATTGTTGGGCAACTTGTTTGGGGAGCTCCTCCACAAAGTAAAGGCTAAGGATCCTCTCGCTGGACACAAACAGAATGTTAGGGATGCCCTTGCGTAGGTAAACAAAGGTTTCAGTTTCCAGCAGTCAAGAGGAAGTAAGCCAAACGTACATCCTGCTTTAACCAAAGCGCTCCACGTTGTACACGAAGTGAATCGTACCATTTAGGTATACCATGGAAACATCAGTTTTGCAGTCATTTCCCGATCATTAGTCTGGTTCCAGGTTCCTTCTCTGGGCCTTCAGAGGGCCGGGGGCTGACTGCTCGGCCCGTCCCCGTCCCCTTGAAGCTCACTCTGGGCTTTCAGGGGGCCGTCGGCTGGCTGCTTCGACCGGTCCCCCTGCTCCTGACGCTGACTCCCACCCCAGCTTTATGTCGTTTTTTGTCACAGTGCAAAAGTGGCCTTTTGATTCCTGCAAACTTTTATATTCTTTTACAGAGCACTTTGAATTTTCCCTTGAATTCATGATCTGCTTGTTATGTAATCAGAAGTGATTTGGGTTCATGATTTGGCCTTGGGGCTCAAGATATGTTATACATTTCTTCAGGTCTTTTAACTTTGAAATAATCTGTTTGCCCAAACCCCTAGCCATCATCTAGCTTGTCTTTTAAAAGTCTTGTACATTATTTCAGCTTTGAATTGAAATGGCTGTTATTTGACATCTACAAAGCACACAGAATAAAAAAGTATTAAGTGGTGCTTAATTCATACGACCTTGAACTCACTGCTCTAGGAAGAGCGCCTCCATCTGTAATCAATTCAGTCTCAGTACATCGAGACGGGGATATTGGTCAAGGGTTATAACAACAGTTAATGAGCGGAGACATTTATTTGGCTGAATGCTTGTGCATTAATGGAATGAAGGTGGAAAGTAAATTCAATATACTAGTTAACTGGGAGCTACCTGGTCATCTGACATCAGGCACTTCAGATACTATTGTGGTGGAGGGCTGTGCAGGGGGGGGGGGGGGGGAGAGAAACCAGTGGACAGACCAGATGGACTGTGGGGGAAACCAGTGGACAGACCAGATGGACTGTGGGGGAAAAAAAACAGTGGTCAGACCAGACTCAAAGAGGTGGACAGTTTCATCCTGCTAGGGATGTTAGTACAGTGGTGGCACTGCAGCATGTACATGTCCATTGGACTGCTTGTGTCCTTCTGATTTTGCTGGGTGATCTGCTGTGATTTTGCTCAGAGATTAGTACATAAGTCATTTATGCCAATGGATAGAAAAGCTTTACATCATACTTATAATCCACTATAGCAAGTTTTAAAACAAATACCGTGAATCATCTTTTCCCTACTTCATGAGAACATCAATCATAATAGGTGTAAATAATCTTTCACACGAGTGAATGACATAGTCCGAATATTTATACATGCCAATATCTAGAAAATGTTTTTAATTGAGAATTATGAGTTTGAACGTACAATAAAGATTGAAACCTGAACCGTGTCTCCTTGGCCTTCTTCCTTTTAAACCGTTTCTTACAGCTGGGGGAAGTGTTTATTCTAATGCAGTTTGTTCCAGTACAGCAGGCCTACAGCTGTGACGATGGGAGAGACCGGAGTCTTCTTAAAATGTAATTTTATTGTGAAATATGAGATGCCTTAAGACATTCCAACCTCTTGGAGTGGATTTAAAGAGTGGTTGTATTTAGGGTGACCTGCTACCACCAGCTGTGAGCGTGATTAGCCGTTACAAGCTGTGAGAATCTGCCTGACATTACAAGTGGGCGTTTCCACCTAGATGATAAACGTTTGCTAATCCGGTGGGTAGGTTGGTAGACTGACCTATCCAAATCTAGGTTGACGAGCCCATTTCTGATAGAGGAAGGAGGCAGACTTTCATGTATCGGCAAATCACACACATGGTGGTATAATGTCACCTTTATACTATCACTGCAGAGATTAGTTGTCTTGCTTAGTCTTAAGTAGTTTTCAGTTGATCCTGATTGATATAAAAAGAAATACAATCCCAATGTATCTTGTAAAATGTTTATTTGCGAGTGAAACTAGAGCTGTACTTCAGGTGAACAGTGGAGTCGTGTCTTTAGAAGACATCCGGTCCCCCCCTCACAAGGCTTTGGTTTCAGGGGAGACCTTCATTAAATAAAGGTTCATGACGGCACATTGTGTACAACAGAGCACAGGTAGTTACGAAATACTCATTTGAAATAAAGCCAAATATGGACGGCATAGGAGAGCTTATTTTTTCAAACTAAGAAGCTTCTTAATGTCAGCTTCGATTTCGCTGGTGAGGAAGTTCCGGCTGTAGCGTTTGAACGGAACCCCGTCCGGCCCCACCAAGAACTTCTCGAAGTTCCACGAGATGTCGTTCCGGCAGACTGGGCTCCAGATGATGCACTTCGGGTCGGTCATGAGGGAATTGGGGTCATCGGACGGGAACGGAAGCTTCTCTTTCAGAAGGACGAACAGCGAATGGGCATCTTTCCCGTTCACATCCGACTTCTGAAGCAGCTCGAACTTGGGTTCAAAGCCGTTCCCCGGGCGGACGTGCTTCAAGGAGGCCAGGATCTCCTCGTTCTTGAGGTTCTCCTGCAGATGAACATCGTATTAAAGTTTTGAGTCTCCATGTGCACAATTAAGAGCTTCTCGCTACAGGTGTTGCCCTCCTGTAGTGGACCCACCGCCCGGATCATAAACTAGTCTAACACGTTAAGTCTTGATGACAGGTAACATTAAAAACTGTTTACAGCGTGAGGAATACTGTACTTAACGTTAATCACTTGGTAGTCTGTTACATTAACTATGAACCCTGTGACGTGACCCGTGTCTGGGCACCATGGTCAGAGATACCAGTGACCAGAGGTCCCAGGAGGCCAGAGGTACCAGGGGGTCAGAGTTCCGAAGTCCAAGGAGGTCTCACCTGATGTCCGAACTGGTTGCAGGGCACCGCCAGGATAACTAGCCCCTGGCCGCTGTAGCGGGCGTGGAGCTCGTTCATCTGGAGGTAGTCCCTGGAGGTGGTCCCTCAGAGCGACGCGACGTTCTGGATCAGGACCACTTTGCCCTTAAGGGAGGAGAAGTTTAGAACTTCTCCGGTTAGCCGTTTAGCGGTTATCTCAAAGAACTTGGACGCCATAGTAAAGGTTGACGGTGTGACAACGAGACAAACTCCTTCCTCCTTCTGCTCCTTAAGTCAGGAGGAGTTGAGGTTTTAGTTGAAGTTAGAAGGAGGGGCAGGCTCACCTTCCCTCCCACAGCAGGGGCTCGTTTAACTTCACTGCGCCGCCCGGCGTTAAGGTCTGTTCTCTTACTGGTAAACGGAATTATAACTCCGCCAGCGTACAGAGGACCATGTGAAGCAAACGAACCAACCCAGGGCAGTTCTAGTTTAGGCACAGTCTTCAAAGATACGGCTGCTTATCCAGGGTTCAGCAAATATAATCACATTTTAAATTTCTAGACAAAGTTTTCAGACAAATTTAATATAGTGGTAGATGATTATTAACGATAGAAATAGGACGTTATGTAGTCGTAGTATTATTTTTGGCTGGTCGTGTTTATTCTCAGCTCGACTATTTCTTACGATCCCTAACTCAACCGTCCAGGTGGGCGGGACCTCCGGGCGCGGGAATCTGTTCGAGTTTCTGCTCGCTGGTTCTGGTCTAGTCCGAGTTCTGTTCTGGTCCTGGTCTGCTTCTTCAAACGCAAGGTTTGTCGTCTTAGTAGTTTAGACAGAGTACCTTTGGATGTGATAGTTGTCACCAGGTGACGATTTGAATGTAGCGTCATGCTGTCTTCATCTCCTCAGATGATGCGCAGGAAGCGACCCTCGGGGGGGAAAACAGAAGGTTCTGCGTCCGTGGAAGCCGGTTCAAACAGTACGGTTGTGTAACGCTGCGTGTTGCCCTACAGATAACACCGTTACGGGTTTCTTCAAGTTAGCAGGTTTTGATGCATTCACTACCTCTCTTCCAGAAACGAAGAAGTCCCGTCCGACCGGGAGCAGGTCTAGGGGGGAAGTCCAGGAGGACGATGAGCAGGTCCAGGAGGAGAGCGGCGGCCCGTTTGTCGTGATGCTGCGGGCCGCGGGTGTCACTCTGGGTCAGGCCGGGACCGCCAACCAGATCGGTAAACACGGAGCTCCTTCAGAAGGCGTTCAAATCGTCAAGCTTAAAGTGAGGAATCATGTATATGCTGTTCTGTCCTTGTTCTCCAGCTGTCGACCAGGTCGTCTTTCAGAAGAGACTCCAGCAGAAGCTGCTTAGAAGCCCACGGTACCCAGGGGTGAGTGGAGGGTCTGAAAGCTACTCTCACGTCCTCCTCAGACCTGCAGCTAACCCTCGTTCCTTCACAGATCCTTCAGGATTTCAACGCTGGGATGGAGGGGCACATGGAGGACCCAGAACGCTTCAGGTCCTGCCTCCTCCCGTGTGTCCCGAGGCTGACTGATGGAGGGTCCAGGTAAGGGGCTTCCCTGACACGATACTGAAACGCTGTAGGATGCTGGAGGGTCAGAACTGATGACTCACTGGTGATTGTGTTTGGTTTTAAGTGCTGCCAGCTCCTTCCAAGAGAGCCTGCTGCGCATGCTGCTGGGAATGGATCTGCTCCAGGTATAAGATCAGGCCCGTTCTGAGAGATGGCTCTCCATGTGTCTTCTGATACACCCTCACCATGGATCTTCTAAGACACCCTCACCATGGGTCTTCTGAGAGACAGCTCTCCATGTGTCTTCTTAGAGACATATCCCCATGTGTCTTCTGAGAGTCACCTCTCCTTGAGTCTTGACCTCTCCATGTGTCTTCTGAGAGTCTCCTCTCCTTGAGTCTTGACCTCCAATTGTGTCTGGCTGTCCAGTGCGTATCTAGAGTGATTTTAAACTGAGGTTTAATATCATACATTCTCTTTACGTTGCAGAACTCGGTGATCAACATGCTGGTGGAGAAGGTCCCAGAGTTCATGTTGAGCAGGTAAGGCTTGGAGCTTGTTTAGCTGAGCCCTTCTGAAGGTGATCATGGAGAGGTGGTCCGTACTGACGTAGCACTGTGCCCCCTAGCGGGGATGACGGGGGGCTGAACGTTCCTCGGGTCATCATCAACCAGCTGAAGTGGCTGGACCGCGTGCTGGACAGTAAGGTCAGTCTGTAGAGCACACTGAAGAACGTGCTCCACATGGTTCTTTAATGTATTGCATGTACAGCTCCTCACCAGACAGGTTGCCCTCCTGTCTCTTATGGGTATTACTAAAAGTTGGATACATTCTGATACATCCGGACATATTTCGGAGACATTCCCGGGGACATTTCGCAGGCCTTGACATTAAGATCTCTTTGCGTGCTAACAACAGTATCAGCAAAGCTGAGAGTGTTTCCGTAGTGTAGCTGAATAATCCTATTTCATATTTCAACACCAAATTACTGTTTTGAGGTATTTGAGGGAACATCTCTCCGAAATATGTCCGGATGTATCCGAATCTGACTTTTAGTAAGAGCCCTCCCTTGAAGGTATTAAGTGTGTATCGGTGGTCTTGTTAACGCTGTTGTCCTCTGTGAAGGAGTTGGCCGCCAAGCTGATGGAGCTGGTGTCAGTGGCGCCCGTTGAGGTCCAGCGTGACGTCATCACCAGTCTGCCCGAGATCCTGGACGACTCGCAGCACAACGACGTCGCCCGGGAGCTCAAGTGAGGTTCCCAGGGGCCCGGCGGGTCGGCGAGGGCCTTTTTCACTGACGGGCTGACCGTAACACGAGGTGCTCTCTGTCCTCCAGGGCTCTGCTGCTGGAGAAGACTCAGCTGACCGTGGCCATCCTCGACACGCTCTCCAGTCTGAACCTCAGTTCAGCTCTGCTCGCTGAGGTAGGCATGCACGCACACACACACACACACACACACACACAGTCACACAGACACACAGACACACACACACACGCACGCACACACACACACACACACACACACACACCCATCACCTACTTCCTACTTCCTTGACAATGTCGCATTCCTTTCCTTCTTCCCTCGGGGCTCAGGTCCGAGGCGTTGTCACGGCTACACTGACGGCTGTCCAACTGGATGACCTGCCCGTGGTGGTCAAGTTCATCCTGCACTCCGTCTCGGCCTCCGACGCGTACGAGGTCAGCGTGCGGAGCCCAGCGGGAGGCCCCGAGGGCAGCTTTGTGTGTGCGTGTGTCTGTGTCCGGTGATGGATGGGTTGCCGTGGTAACACCGTGGCTGTGTGTCCTCTGCCGGCAGGTGGTGCAGGACCTGCGTCTGAAGCTGGAGCTGGACCAGTGGGCCGTCTCCCCGGTGCTGAAAGCCTCCCAGAAGCGGCTGAAGGGAAGGGCCCCCGCACCGTAAGGCCAGCACCCCTGGGTGCTCTCTCTCCCTCCATGCCTTGTGTTACATTGTGTTGTCAGTTAGTGGGTTGGGTTGCGTTGTGTTGCAGCAGCCAGGACACTGTGGCGTTGGTGTGGTTTTGTAACATTGTGTAACGTTGTGTAGCGTTGTGTTGCAATAGCCAGGACAGCGTGGAGTTGGTGTTGTAACATTGTGTTATGTTGTGTTGCAGCAGCCAGGGCAGTGTGGTGTTGCTTTGTAACATTGTGTTACATTGTGTAACGTTGTATTGCAGCAGCCAGGACAGTGTGGCGCTGGTCCTGGACGGCATCAAGTCGACCATGCGGTTCCAAAAGACCCTCTCTGAGGCCTGGCTGAAGGTGATCTTCAGTTTCAGGACATTAGTCTGATGGATTAAGTCTCAAGACTTAATCCATCTGATATGGGTCATGATCTGAGACACGGCTGCCAGAGGTTCTCTCTGACGACGCTTATCAGCACACATCGGTAACGCTTTAGGAAGAACAACCTCCTTTACTCTGATGCGGTGTTTTCCAACAGGCAATAGAGAACGTCACCGAGGCCAAGGATCACAAGGTAGACTTTATTTATTATTCTCTGATAATTAAATATCTTACAAACCCATCCTTTATCCGAATGAAGCACGGTGAAACGGCGGTGTGTCCTCCTTGAAGCGGCCAGCAGAGGTGTATTTAACCCAGTTCCTCCTGACGCTTCCCTCGGTGCTGCAGGTCATCGACGTGCTGCTGCTGCTCATCCTGCACGCCACCAACGCCAACCACAGCCGCCGCGGCGCAGAGAGGCTGCTGAGGCTCAAAGCGAGGGCGGGCCTCATCACAGAGGAGCTCCTGCAGAGGACCTTCAAGGGCTACGCTCAGGTAGGTACCCCTCTATGAGGCCTACCGCCAGGTACCCCTCTATGAGGCCTTACCGTCAGGTCCCCCTCTAGGAGGCCTACCGTCAGGTACCCCTCTATGAGGGCTACGCTAGGGTACCCCTCTATGAGGCCTACCGTCAGGTACCCCTCTAGGAGGCCTACCGTCAGGTCCCGCTCTGAGGGCTACGTTAGGGTACCCCTCTATGAGGCCTACCGTCAGGTCCCCCTCTATGAGGCCTACGCTGGGGTACCCCTTTATGAGGCCTACTGTTATGTACCCCTCTATGGGTGTTAATGCTGGGGATTGATGCAGGTTGTGGGGTTCTGGTTGTTGATGCTGGGGGTTGACGCTGGTTGTTGGTGCTGGGTGCTGGATATTGATCGATGCTGGTTGCAGGTCATGCGGGGGTTCTTCCCCTCCATCCGGGCCCTGGCCCAGAGCCTGCTGCGCTCCCCAGACACCGCCGTGGTTCCCTTCGGAGGACACATGTACCGCCTCTCCTTCATCACCTTCGACTCCTACTGCCAGCAGGTGGGTGAGCGGCCTACTGAGGGGGAGGAGTCATCTGGAGTCACATGAGGGGTGGGAGGAGTCATGTGGAGTGACGTGACTCCAACTGACGGGTAGGCGGAGTCATGTGGAGTCGCGTGACTCCAACTGACGGGTAGGCGGAGTCATGTGGAGTCGCGTGACTCCAACTGACGGGTGGGCGGAGTCATGTGGAGTCACCTGACTGAGTGAGAAGGTTCAGTAAGGGTCAATGAAGAGTGTGTTGGTATAAGCTCAGCTGTAACTTTATAAATCATTTGAGTATTGGACTGAAGATGTTTGGGCGTTAGTGGTTGAGGTGTGACGACGGTCTTTGGGTCTCCCGGCACCCGGTCCAGAGTGTGTGTCTGGGGGTCCCCCTGGTTTGGCTACGGTCAGCCTAGGGGTCTGGGGGTCCGTCCTGATGCTTTGGTTCTCTGTTGACAGGAGGTGGTGGGCTCCCTGGTGGCCCACGTGTGCAGCGGTGTGGGGGGGGAGGTGGACGTGGCCCTGGAGCTGCTCTGTGGCCTGGGGGCCGAACACCCCTCGGAGATGGTCCTCTACGCCGTCTTCGTCAAGGTGAGGAGGGGCCACACACCCGGGCGCTGGGGGTCAAATCCCCAACGTAGCCGACCTCTCGGCCTCCTAGAACAAGACCCCAACAAGAACAAGAGTACACAACAATAACACCATACGACTACACAACCTCACCGTACGACTACACAACAACACCATACAACTACACAACAACACCATACGACTACGCGACATCAGCCTACGAGTACGCCACACCATACGACTACACAACATCACCATACGACTACACAACATCACCATACGACTACACAACATCACCATACAACTACACAACACCATACGACTACACAACATCACCATACGACTACCCAACAACACCATACAACTACACAACAACATCATACGACTACACAACAACACCATACAACTACACAACAACATCATACGACTACACAACATCACCATACGACTACACAACATCACCATACGACTACACAACATCACCATACAACTACACAACACCATACGACTACACAACATCACCATACGACTACACAACACCATACGACTACACAACATCATACGACTACACAACAACACCATACAACTACACAACAACACCATACGACTACACAACAACACCATACGACTACACAACAACATCATACGACTACACAACAACATCATACGACTACACAACATCACCATATGACTACACAACATCACCATACGACTACACAACATCACCATACGACTACACAACATCACCATACGACTACACAACATCACCATACAACTACACAACAAAACCATACGACTACACAACTTCACCATACAACTACACAACACCATACGACTACACAACATCACCATACGACTACACAACATCACCCTACGAGTACACAAAACCATACGACTACACAACAACACCATTCCAGTACAGAACAAGGTAGCATGAGTGGTTATTTGCTTGTTTTTAATCTATTATTCCAATTCCAAAATCATTGTGACAATTTATACTGGCAATGGATGTTTCAGTGATGGTGGTGACGATGATGGCATTAGCCACGCGGCTAGGGTCCGTTTAAGACTCCTTAATGACACCTTAGTTCACTGTAAGTCGTATCAAAGTGTCTGCTAAACTCCAGAATATGAACGATAAGGTAAGACGGATGAACTACATCACAAACACCCTCTTTCCTGGAGGTTAGGCCTAAAACATTTTTTTGTTAGGTTCCGGTTTCCGACCGATCCTGTCAATTTATGTGCGACCCAAATTATTATTATTTTTTTTATTTTTTGATGCAAACTATAATTACGTTTTGGTACAGCCTCTCTTCATTCTGTACAAGGAAGAGCGAATTTTCTCGTTTTTAAATGAAAACAACCTCCCTATCATTCATTGCCGCTGGAAAAAATAAAATAAATTCCCTACCTACCCATGACCACCATCTGACAACCAACAGGAACCACTTTTTTTATTTTTTAGGCCTTAGGGTTAGTGTTCCTGCTGGTTGATGGTGAGCCGTACTCTTAAACCCCCTGACCCCCCCCCCCCCACCCCCGACCCTCCTGTGCAGGGGATCCTTGACTACATGGACCACCTCACGCCCCGGCAGATCCGCCGGCTCTTCCAGGTGCTCAGCCGGCTGGCCTTCGGAGCGCCGTCGCTGGGCTGCAGCATCCAGGTGACCCCGCCCCCCCTCCAGCAGTCCCTCTCTCTCTGGGGGATGACGTGTCGCTAACCCTCACTGACCCTCCCCCCCCCAGGACGACATGCACATCGTGATCCGCAAGCAGCTCTCCAGCACGGTGCCCAAGTACAAGCGCATCGGCATCATGGGGGCCGTGATGGTGGTGGGCAGCATGGGGGCCAGCCGGTGAGGACGCCGTCAACCCTGTGGTCACCTTCTAGTGAGCTGTGGTCAGCTCTAGTGAGCTGTGGTCACCTTCTAGTGAGCTGTGGTCAGCTTCTAGTGAGCTGTGGTCACCTTCTAGTGAGCTGTGGTCACCTTCTAGTGAGCTGTGGTCAGCTCTAGTTAGCTGTGGTCACCTTCTAGTGAGCTGTGGTCACCTTCTAGTGAGCTGTGGTCAGCTCTAGTTAGCTGTGGTCACCTATCAAGTTAGCTGTGGTCATCTATCTAGTTATCTGTGGTCACCTCTAATTAGCTGTGTTCACCTTCTAGTGAGCTGTGGTCAGCTCTAGTGAGCTGTGGTCAGCTCTAGTTAGCTGTGGTCACCTTCTAGTGTGCTGTGGTCACCTTCTAGTGAGCTGTGGTCAGCTCTAGTTAGCTGTGGTCACCTATCAAGTTAGCTGTGGTCATCTATCTAGTTATCTGTGGTCACCTCTAATTAGCTGTGTTCACCTTCTAGTTAGATGTGGTCACCGTCTAGTTAGATGTGGTCACCTCTTCTAGTTAGATGTGGTCACCTTTCTAGTTAGCTGTCTTCGCCTTCTAGTTAGCGGTGATCACCTCTCTAGTTAGCTGTCTTTGCCTTCTAGTTAGCTGTGGTTACCTCTAGTTAGCTGTGGTCACCTCTCTAGTTAGCTGTGGTCCCCTCTCTAGTTGTGGTCTCTAAACGGACATTCTGTTTCACTGTATTCACCCCTGTGGTTCTCAGTGGTTCTCTGTGGTTCTCAGTGGTTCTCTGTGGTTCTCAGTGGTTCTCTTTGGTTCTCTGTGGTTCTCTGTGGTCCTCTGTGGTCCTCTGTGGTTCTCTGTGGTTCCCTGTGGTTCTCTGTGGTTCTCTGTGGTTCCCTGTGGTCCTCTGTGGTTCTCAGTGGTTCTCTTTGGTTCTCTTTGGTTCTCTGTGGTTCCCTGTGGTTCCCTGTGGTCCTCTGTGGTTCTCAGTGGTCCCCTGTGGTTCTCTGTGGTTCTCAGTGGTCCTCTTGGTTCTCTGTCCTCCAGGCCTCAGGCGGAGGGCTCCCAGAGTGCAGCCCTTCCCCAGGAGACCTACAGACAGGTGAGCCTCCTTCAGAACGCTGTTGTCCTGTTAATGAAACACTTTGACTACTGTTCAACGTCTTTACTTTACCTTTGGGGGGGTTCATATTTTGGTTTCTAGTGTTTCAGTAATAGCCCTGACCCTGACCCTAGCCCTGACCCTGACTCTATCTCCGACCCTGACTCTATTCCTGACCCTATCCCTGACCCTGACTCTAACCCTGACCCTGACTCTAACCCTGACTCTGACACTGACTCTAACCCTGACCCTGACCCTGACCCTGACCCCACCCCTGACCCTGACTCTAACCCTGACCCTGACCCCACCCCTGACCCTGACCCTGACCCTGCTGCCCCTGCAGGTGACGGCCCTGCTGGAGCTGGTGACGGCCTGCAGCGTCGGCTGCCCTGAGGCGGCCGCCCTCTGCTACGACGAGCTGGCCAACCTGGTGCTGAGCAACATATTGGACCCCACAGTGCAGGTAAATGGTGCTCGCTCGCTCGCTCGCTCACTCACTCACTCACTCACTCACTCACTCACTCACTCACTCACTCACTCACTCACTCACTCACTCACTCACTCACTCACTCACTCACTCACTCACTCACTCACTCACTCACTCACTCACTCAAACGCTCACTTTAAAATATTCAAATTAAATATATAAGTGTCTAACACCACTTCCTGCTGTAGTGTGTTACACCACCTCTTCCTGCTGCGTCCTCAGGAGTGGATCGGTAAGAGTGTGCTGGAGGACTTCCAGGATGACTTTGTGGTCGACCTCGGCCCACAGATCACAGGGTCAGTGAAACCTGCTAATCAGGCGGGGTTACCATGGCGCCATGCCGTGGCTCCAGGCACCATAAACACATGACTCACTCACCCACTCACCAACTCCCTCAGTGTTTGTGCACTAGTGTCTGGTAGCTCCTCACTGTGCTGGTGTCTCGTAGCTCCCTTCCCCTCCCAGCATGTGTGCTGTTCAACCTGGACGAGGAGGAGAGTGAGGGCGGCATCGCGGTCAACCTGCTCCCCCTGCTGGCCAGAGAGGTGCAGCACAGGGCTGAGCCATGGCGCAGCAAGACCCCCAAGAGGTCAGCGATTACCAGTCGGCATTTAACCCAGTAATGGAAGAATTCACTGGGAAATGGGGAAGTTCTGCGGTGATTTAAAATATATGTAGTATGTACCATGGGTCTACTATAAGGCTCTGTGTCTCCTGGCTGCAGGCAGGTGTCCGCTGTCTGTCTGTCTCCGTTCTTCCGGCTGCTGAGGGTTTGTGAGGAGCGGCAGCACCAGGGAGACCTGGAGGAGATCGACGCGCTGCTAGGTAAGTCAGCCCTGACCCTAGCTCAATTAGCCCTGACCCTAAGTTAGTTAGCCCTGACCCTAGGTTAGCTCTACTGCCTAACCTTAGGTCAGCTGTAGTGCACTGGTACTGACAGCTCGTGTGTGTGTGTGTGTGTGTGTGTGTGTGTGTGTGTGTGTGTCAGGCTGCCCCCTGATCCTGACTGATCTGGCTGTGGTGGATAAGTTGGAGACCCTGACGAAGGCGGAGAGAGAGCTGATGTGTTCGCTGCTCTTCACCGCCATCAACTGGTTCAGAGAGGTGAGACAGAGATGGTCTGTCTGTTGATGTGGTGCTGGAGCGCACATGTGTGTTTGTAGGTTGTGAACATGCTTGTGTGTTGTGTTTGTAGGTTGCGAACATGTGTTTATGTTTGTGTTTTGGGTTGTGAACATGTGTTTATGTTGTGTGTTTTAGGTTGTGAACATGTGTTTATGTTTGTGTTTTAGGTTGTAAACACGTGTTTATGTTTGTGTTTTAGGTTGTAAACACGTGTTTATGTTTGTGTTTTAGGTTGTGAACATGTGTTTATGTTGTGTGTTTGTATGTTTTAGGTTGTGAACGGCTTCTGTAGACTCAAAGAGACTGAGATGAAGATGAAAGTGATGACCCGCCTCCAGAACATCACCGCCCTCCAGACGCTGCTGGAGACCACACTAGCAGGTTGGCCACCAACATGTATCACCATGGGATCCACACGGCGCTGTGAGCAGGGCCCTCCGAGTACCATGAGGTCCACACGGCGCTGTGAGCAGGGCCCTCCGAGTACCATGAGGTCCACACGGCGCTGTGAGCAGGGCCCTCCGAGCACCATGAGGTCCACACGGCGCTGAGCCCCTCTGATCTGCTCTGTGCCGTTTCAGTTTCCCCGGGATACATCCCACCTCTCGCCAACTTTGACGGCGACGCATCCGAAGCAGCCTCTGTCCCCGCCTCCTCGGCTCAGCCGAGCAGGGCGAAGAAAGGTGAGGGGAAGGACACACGGGGTACACGGAGAACACGCGCACACAGGGGACACACACAGGGGACACAGGACACGCACAGGGGACAAACGCGGGGCACGTGTGCAGAGACTAGCTCCTTGATCACGGCCTGCTCTGTGTTCTCACGGCCTCCACTCACGGATCACAGTGACCTCCTCCATGTGGCGCCTGGCGCTCAGACAGAGGACGGGCGGATGTTTGATCTACCTTTTGGGTTCCTTTGTCCTCTTCCTCTAGACGGAGCGGGGAAGAAGAGGAAAGGCTCCAGCAAGACGTCCCCGGAGAAAAGCGACGTCCTGGAGGAGTCTGAGGAGCCCCAGCAGGTGAGCCCCCCCCCCCCCCCATGAGCCCTGATCCCTGGTTGGATTCCTCATCAGAGGAGGGAGAACTAACTCCTGGTCCTCCACACAGGAGCCTGCGGAGAAGGCGGAGAAGGGGAAGAAGGGGGAGAAGGAGGAGAAGGGGAAGAAGGGGGAGAAGGAGTGCCGTCCGTCCGTCAGTCTGGGGGGGTACCGGCCCTTCTTCAGGGAGCTGGACATGGAGGTGCTCAGTGTGCTGCAGTGTGGCCTGCTCCCCCGCAAGGCGCCCGACACAGAGCTCCACACCAAGGTACCACCGCTGACCCTGACCCTAACCCTAACCCTGACCTTACGTCTAACCCTAACCCTCACCCTCCACACCAAGGTACCACAGCTGACCCTGACCCTAACCCTAACCCTCACCCTCCACACCAAGGTACCACAGCTGACCCTGACCCTAGCCCTCACAAATACCCTAACCCTAACCCACACATAACCCTAACCATTACCCTCACCTAACTCTAACTCTAACTCTAACCCGCACCCTAGCGCACCAGACCCGGGATGAGCAGTGATGCCAGCGATTGAATCGATAAACCCTATCCGCTCTCCATCTCTGAGTCTATGGCCCTGTGTACACAAGAGAAATATGTGGTTCTGCGACCGTTTTCAAACTTGAGTATATCTAGATACGAACGTTCCAGCCTTACTCGCCTGGTTAGAAAGGCGATCTCATCGCATTGGGATGGAACGTAATGTAACTGTGATCGAGCGCTTGTTGGAATGTGTCCGTGCTGCCAGAGGGCTGAGTCCGCTGTCATGTTGTTGTTGAGGAGCGAGAGGAAGTCTTGCTGGGGCCGGCGGAGCTGCTCTTCCTGCTGGAGGACCTGCAGGCCAAGCTGGAGTTCAGCCTCACCGCCGCGCCGGCCAAGAGAGTCCCCTTCGCCAAGGTAGGAACCCAGAGAGCCCCCTCTTACAATCTAGGAACCCAGAGAGTCCCCTTCGCCAAGGTAGGACCCCAGAGAGCCCCCTTCGCCAAGGTAGGAACCCACAGAGCCCCCTTCTCCAAGGTAGCTACGTGGTCACAGGTAGCGTGTGACCAGGTGTGGTGGAGCTCCACCAGGTGTCCATTGGACCAGGTGTGACCAGGTGTGTTGTGGGCGTTTCAGGGCCGGACAGAGAAGAGTGTGGGCTTCTCCCACCTGCACCAGAGGAGCTCTAAGGAGGTGGCCTCCTACTGCATCCAGCTGCTGCCCAGCCTCTGCACCCACCTCGAGGGCTGCCACAACCACTTCCAGGTACCTGGAACACGCGCACGCGCAGTAGGGCTTTGACTCCGAACTTCGTTATTCGATAATAATTCGAATATCAAAAAATAAATCAAAATTCGAACGAATATTAGGCAGGCCTTAATATTCTAACCTGTTATGGGCAGGCCAAGAGGGAGAGACGTCGGAGAACCCGACGCAGTCTATTCATAATATTGTAATGACCACGGAAGAGGCATTGAATGAAGTATTGATTAGACAGCGATTTATTAGAAACCTAATAAACCGTTGGAACACGCAAGACCGGTAACTATAGCAACTCCGGTAAACAAACCTCGCGAAGCCCAATCCAGGTCTTACTGAAGGCATTTAATTGTCAAAATATTATTAATAAATATTCAAATATATTCGAATATTAATATTAATAAACAAACAAACTTCGAATATGATTTTTGGGACAAAAGTCAAAGCCCTAACGCACACACACATGAACGCACGCGGCCGCGGGTCTCCGGTGTCTCACTGCTCCCCCTGGTGGTCAGACGGTGCTGTCGGAGAACGGGGGTGTGGTGGACGGGCCCGCCACGGACCCCCTGGAGCACCAACTCCTGTCCTCCGCCTACCAGCTGCTCCTTCAGGTCCTCAACACCACCTTCAGCTGGTGAGCACCCACACCGCCCGGAGGGTGGCATTAGCATATCATACCTACGATTGATATTAATGTATATATGACATAACGTTGAGCTCTGCTGGTCGTGCGGCCGGTTCCTCGTTGCGGTGTGCGTTGCGTTACAGCTCTAAAGGTTTGTCGTCCCCTCCATGTGTTTCTGTTTGCCTTCGGCAGGTCTGGGTTCTCCCAGCCGGGCCACCGTAGTTTGCTGAAGAGCGCTCTGGCGCTCCTGGCTAGCAGGCTGAAAGAAGGCGCGCCTGACTTGACCCTGGAGCAGCTGGTCAGGTGAGCGATCCGCCAGCCAATCAGAGGAGCACCCACTCAGTGCGCGTCCGGTCAAACGCAGCCTGAACTCTGAACGTGTCTCCTGTCCCCGTCAGACACGGCTTCGACTACCTGCTCAACCTCCGCAGCACCGTGCCCACGCTGGGGGCTGCGCTGGGGCTCTGCCAGCTGCTAGCCACCGTGACCTCCAGGGCGGGGCCCGCTGCGGCCTACAGGGAGCAGACGGGTAACCGCTCCACAGACACACAGAGACACGCAGGGATGCAGACACACACAGACAGACAGACAGACCGACATGCTCAGTGTTGTGACTGGTGTTTCTTCCAGCCTCACTGGCGCGTGGGTTCCTGACCCAGCCGTGGGTGAACGCCTCTGGAGAGCGGGAGAGAGGCCAGAAGTTCAATGAGGGCCTACAGACTGTCCTCGGGTACGTGTGTGCCTGTTTGTATCTGTCTCTGTCTCACTGAGGGGGTTGATGTCTCATGTTGTACTGAATGTAGGTTCACCTCACTGAGGGGGTTGATGCCTCATGTTGTACTGTATGCTGGCCCTCTTCACTGAGGGCTTGATGTCTCATGTTGTACTGTATGCTGGCCCTCTTCACTGAGGGCTTGATGTCTCATGTTTTACTGTACGCTGGCCCTCTTCACTGAGGGCTTAATGTCTCATGTTGTACTGTATGCTGGCCCTCTTCACTGAGGGGTTGATGTCTCATGTTGTACTGTATGCTGGCCCTCTTCACTGAGGGCTTGATGCCTCATGTTGTACTGTATGCTGGCCCTCTTCACTGAGGGGTTGATGTCTCATGTTGTACTGTACGCTGGCCCTCTTCACTGAGGGCTTGATGTCTCATGTTGTACTGTATGCTGGCCCTCTTCACTGAGGGCTTGATGTCTCATGTTGTACTGTACGCTGGCCCTCTTCACTGAGGGGTTGATGTCTCGTGTACTGTTGGTCCAGGATCTACCTGGAGCACGTGGACGACGTGCTGACGGCCGTGGAGGAGATCGCTGGGGAGGGCGTCGCCGAGCTGGTCAACGCAGCCAAGGACGCCTGCTCTGAGACCTGGCCCACCCTCACCAGGTAGAGACCTGACCACCCCCCCCTCACCGGGTAGAGACCTGGCCACCCCCCCTCCCCCTCACCAGGTATAGACCTGACCACCCCCCCCCTCACCAGGTAGAGCCTTCATCACGTCCAGGTGTTGTCCTGTAGAGACCTCACCAGGTAGAGCAGGTTCAGTGAAGGGTTAATGAGCTGGAGGAGCAGAAGGTTGGAGGTTAACAAGGCTGATGGTTAAGGAGGTTGGAGGTTAACGAGGCTGGAGGTTAACGAGGCTGGAGGTTAACGAGGCCGGAGGTTGACGAGGCTGGGGGTTAATGAGGCGTCAGCAGCGGTCCATGAAGCAGCTCCTCTCCTCTTTGCTCCTCTCCCTGGCGCAGGCAGACCTTCCTGGTGTTCTACAAAGGGATGCTGTGGGAGCTGGAGAAGGCTGTGAAGAGGATCCCGGCGGGAAAGATGAGTGACAGCTTCGAGGTAACGCAGCTGCCCTCCTGCTGGGGGCGTGTCTGAACAATGACCCGCCCCCTTGGATGAAGGGGTATTCAAGGATTCTGCTGAGCAAGTCACCAGCTACAGAGAGCTGTTTCAAAAGGATAAGGAACGAGCCATGGCGTTAGACACATTAAACCTTGTAGCTCATTGTAGTTACACACATTGGGGTTTTAATATCCTCCTTAGAAACATTGCTTATTGGGATGCATCTGGTGTATTATTGTTTAGATGTATCTGGTGTATTGGTGTTTAGATGTATTATTGTTTAGATGTATCCGGTGTAGTAGTGTACGATGGTATTGTTTATCTGGCTCTCTTCCTCAGAGCCAAAGTGTGAAGCTGCTCACCTGGAACCTTGCAGTCCGAGACTTTCACATCCTGGTCAACCTGGTGAAGGTACCAGCTCACCCTCACCGCTCTGTTAGACCACATACTGTTCTCATGGAGAACAGCATGTTACTCTGACCGTCTGTATGGTGATCAGCTAACCCTGACCGTCTGTATGATGACCAGCGAACCCTAACCCTGACAGTCTGTATTATGATCGGCTAACCCTAACCGTCTGTATGATGACCAGCTTATCTTATCTCTGTCCTCAGGTGTTTGACGGCAGGCCAGTCGTCAACGCATGTCTTAAGGTATGCTGGATGGATTCTGTGAGATTGTTAGTCTGGTTCCAGTTAGATGCTTCCAGTTAGATGGTCCAGTTAGATGGTTAGTCTGGTTCCAGTTAGATGGTTCCAGTTAGATGGTTAGTCTGGTTCCAGTTAGATGGTTCCAGTTAGACCGTTAGTCTGGTTCCAGTGGTTCGCAGGAGACGCTGACCTCTGATGTGTTCCTTCAGTTCGGCCGTCTCTTCCTGGATGCGTTCCTCAGGCTGGGGATGCCCCTGTTGGATTACAGCTTCAAGAAGCACAAGGTGAACCTAACCTAACCTTAACCTACCCTACCCTACTCTAACCTACCCTAACTAAACCTGGCCTTCCCTAACCTAACCTTAACCTACAACCTGTAGTGTAAAGGACAAACTAAATGAGAGTGTGTGTGTGTGTGTGTGTGTGTGTGTGTGTGTGTGTGTGTGTGTGTGTGTGTGTGTGTGTGTGTGTGTGTGTGTGTGTGTGTGTGTGTGTGTGTGTGTGTGTGTGTGTGTGTGTGTGTCAGGAGGATGTCCAGAGTCTACTGAAGACCTTTCAGCTCAGCACCAGGCAGCTTCACCACATGTGTGGTCACTCAAAGGTAACTAACTTATACCACCGGTAACTAGACTGATAACTAACTGATACCAGAGTTGCGGCGACAACAAGAGGCTTCGTTTGTTGTGCCCAGATTCGTCAAGACACGAGCCTGACCAATCACGTGCCGGCCCTGAAGAAGAGCCTGGAGGTGTTCATCTACCGTGTGAAGGCCATGCTGACGCTCAACAACTGCCAGGAGGCCTTCTGGACGGGCAACCTGAAGAACCGCGACCTCAAGGTGAACATCTCCGCTAGCATCGCCGCCACGCGCTGATGGAGAGGTCCCCGTGTCTGAAGGTCTGTTGACTCCTGTGTTCTGTAGGGAGAAGAGATCCTCTCCCAGCAGGCCCGGGACAGTGAGGAGGAGCAGGAGGAGGAGGAGCAGCAGGAGGAGCAGGACGAGGAGCAAGCAGAGGATGAGGTGCTTCCAATGTTTGAATCGCTGTCTTCACATGCCTAACACATGTTAGGCATGTCCTCGTGACTTGATAAGGGTGACGGTTAGGGTTAGATAATCCTAAAATGTATCCGAAATGTTAAACCTAACCTAACCCGTATTGGAGAGTTAGCTTGAGTAAGGTTAGCCCTTATCAAAGCACAGCTTGGAGTAGCTGGCGGTTGGAACTGTAGAGGGCATCTGTGGAATGCACCTGATAAGAGAACTGGTTCTGCCGCTAAGATAAGGGGTTCTGCCGCCGTCCAGCTAATCATTACTTGCTGAAGTGGTTGAAGAACTTAGCCGGTCTCATCACCTCTTAGTTATTATCAGCTTTGTGGCTACTAAGGGTTAGGGTTAGGTTAACTACAGGTCATGTGTGACTAAGGGTTAGGGTAATCCTTAACTACAGGTCATGTGTGACCAAGGGTTAGGGTTAGGGTTAGGTTAACCCTTAACTAGAGGTCATGTTGGACTAAAGGTTAGTGTTAGGTTAATCTTAAACTCTAGGTAATGTGTGACAAAGGGTTAGGGTTAGGTTAATCCTAAACCACAGATCATTTATGACTACGGATTAGGTTAACCCTTAACTACAGGTCATGTGTGACTAAAGGTTAGGTTAATCCTAAACTACAGGTCATGTGTGACTAAGGGTTAGGTTAATCCTAAACTACAGGTCATGTGTGACTAAGGGTTAGGTTAATCATAAACTACAGGTCATGTGTGACTAAGGGTTAGGTTAACCCTTAACTACAGGTCATGTGTGACTAAGGGTTAGGTTAACCCTTAACTACAGGTCATTTGTGACTAAGGGTTAGGTTAACCCTTAACTACATGTCATTTGTGACTAAGGGTTAGGTTAACCCTTAACTACAGGTCATTTGTGACTAAGGGTTAGGTTAACCCTTAGCTACAGGTCATGTGTGACTAAGGGGTAATCCTTAGCTACATGTGAGACTCAGTGCTTCTCCCCGCTCCAGGACTCTGACCCTGGGGACAAGAGGAGGCCGGGCGGAGACCTGGAGGACGACATCACAGACGACTCGGACGACTAAACCGTCCGAGTCCTAACCCCAACCCCAAAACATGTTGTATAACATCCCAGTTAGACAGCATGTTGGACAACCCTAAACTAAACCTAACCCAGTGGAACAACATGTTTTAAGAACGTCCCGGTTAGACAACATGTTGTAAGAACAGTTCGACAACATGTTGACGTCCCAGTTAGACAACATGTTGTAAGAAGGTCCCAGTTAGACCACATGTTGATGTCCCAGTTAGACATCATGTTGTAAGAACAGCCAAGAGACACTTTGAAATTATTGTAGATTTATTTTACTGGGATCATAAATCATTATGTATTGTATGGTCATTTATACGTTTTTCATGTTTCCATTTGGTGCCAAATGTGTTAATAACATGTTACACTGTTATTTATTTGATTAAAAGCCAGTTAATTGTTAACCTGTAGTTTGGTCTTCTCTTTAAACTAAGATATGAACCATCTTCATCGGACTGTTGCGACTGATAACTCGTAGTAGGCCTATATATTATTAAATATGATCCTTAAATATAGTCTTTGATTCATGAATTATCTGTATAGAGGCCTGTATAATATTAAATATGACCCTAACCCTAAAATATAATCTTTAATTCATGAACTGGCTGTAAGCATCCAATTTAAATGAAGTAGTCGTCACTGTTTACAATGGGTCAAACTAAGGTAGCTAGGGGAGTTATTCATCTGGTCAAAATAACATTTTATTTAATAAACGTAATAAATTATAAGAAGTGCTAATGAACATTTTAATGATATCAAATATGTCTGTATGCATCATGTCTTTATTTAATGTTTAATATATTAAATGGCTCTCCGATGGATCCTGCGGGAACACACCCTTGGTGGAGACGGAATGGTTTAACCGGGAAGCATGTTTCGTTGTTTGGGGAAATAAACCTTCGTATTTTCTCTGTTATCTGACATTAGTGAGTAAACCACTGGTTTATATAACGGATATATATAATTTAAATAAACGTTCGTATTTTCTCCATCTGACACAAGATCTGGACATTATTGAATAGTGATGTAAACCACTGGTACAATATATAAACAGATATATCCGTCAACGACCCTCTGCGCTCACATTGGTCCAGGGCAGACTAGACCCAGCTCAGTAGAGCTGGTTTTCACTCGGTAAGGATTGGTTAGACCAGGTCTTAACCCGGTTAGCTGCAGTCATGTCGGACTTTATGATCCTCATCCTGATCCTGGTCCTGGTGGTCTGTCTGCTTGTGACGGTGGTGGGCATCGTGCTGTACTCGGGTCTCCTCGCTGAGGTGGTGGTCAGGACGGGCTCTCCCCCCGTCAGGAACCTCATCATTGCCTATAAGTTCAAAGAGGGTCCCTACAGGGACAGCGGGGCGGGCTACACGGAGAGCTGCTCCATCGGACCCCGGCTGAGCTGCATCGGGATCTTCTACGACGACCCCAAGCAGGTGAGACTAGAGTCTGAGGTTCTGGACAGCTTGGTCCTCAGAGACACCGTGAAACGTGCGGTTCCCGGGGTGTCTGTACAGCCCCTGGACACCGTGGGTCATTCAATGTGGACCTAATGTGTAACTGGCGTAGACCTAATTACTAAATCCAGCCTATTCATTTCACACCGAGCTGAAAAAGGTGAGGGACCACTGGAACCTTCTGTTGGTTTGATCAGCTGTTCACTGCCACGTTGCTGTTTTTCCTCTCTCCTGTCCTCTTGGCTCAGGACCTCAATGGCCCAGGGAAGAACAAGTCCCCAGAAAAGGAACATCTTAATTTGCCTTTTGGGCAACTTGTTTCAGAAATCCTTGTCTAAATGCATGAAATCAGTGTTTAATTGGAAGAAGAAGGAGATTCCTGTCTTGGAGGGAAGTCTTAATAAATGGATCATTCTTTAGTTCACTCGTTAACCCCTTGGTCTTGATCCCATGAGCTCAGTGGACTGGGACAACTGAAGAGGGTTCAATGTTCCAAATCACGGGACAAAACTTAGGATTTCAACCAGGCTGTCGGAGGCCTCACTTGTCTCACTCTTGGTGTGTCTGTCTGTCTGTCTGTCTGTCTGTCTGTCTGTCTGTCTGTCTGTCTGTCTGTCTGTCTGTGTGTCTGTGTGTGTGTGTGTGTGTGTGTGTGTGTGTGTGTGTGTGTGTGTGTGTGTGTTTAACTTGATGGCTGTTATGTTAGCTTATGGCCGTCTCTCTCTGTACGTGTGTCTTCGTGGCTCTTCGTTTAAAAGCTAATTTAGGAATTATTCCAAAGACGAGAAGAGGCCCTTTGTTAGGGTAGTGGTTACGGGCATAGTTGGGGTCATAGTAAGGGTTAGGGTTAGGCCTCTGAACCCCTCTTCTTTTGGGGGTTGAAGGATTTCCGTGGACTGAATAGACGAGAGATTGGTTACCAACCCATCAGGTGACGTTATTACATGAGTGATCATTTGTAGGCAGGGGATGACAAACCAGCAGATTCCCTCTCCGTCCTGGAAGTCATCTGAACATGACCAACGACTTTAATAAGCGAGCGAAGCATCCCCACCTCACGCTTGACATTGATACAGAAAAGATGTCTACACAGAGGAATGAAGTCATTCACTACCTTCTACACCAAAGGAAGAACAACTACAATTACTTCAGTTAACAACACCATCAACGGTAGAAAATGTGTACAAAATCGGTCAATATTATTAAGCAGTTTGTTTATTTGTTAAGCTAGTAAATCGTATAACTTATTTAAATCTCACAATGAGAACATATCAATCAGTAGCCTTCTGTTTCCTGTTTTCCGTTACTACTTGGCCTTGGGGTTAGAATACTTTTTGCCTGCAAGTAATTAGTGACCAGTAGATGGCAGGATTGTCATGGTAGCAGTGGTGCATCCAGAAAGATGAAGCAAGTTATCACTATTCAATCCGCAAACAATAGATCATTATCAATCTGAAGTTGAAAGTGGCGTCTTATTACGACATTTTTGAATGCAATGATGTAATTAAGGTTTATGAATAAATTACCCTTGGTTACCCCACAATCTTGTCACATGTCAGCATTGATAGGCTGTATTTTCACAAGAGGCCTGGTTAATGTTGTGAAGATGCATATTTAACGAGTAAGGTGGAAGAACCCCTGAGCAGCATGATCTAAGTGTTTAATGAGAGGTCTGTAGTTGGTTAGTCTCCATGGCTATTGGGAGATGTATCTCTGCATAGGCCTAGATTTTCTTCATGGATACAGGTGCATCTCAATGAATTAGAATATTGTGGAAAAGTGAATTAATTTCAATAATTCAATTCAAAAAGTGAAACTCATATATTATATAGATCACTCAAGCCACACTGAAATATTTCAAGGCTTTATTTGTAATAATCTTGATGATTATGGCTTTCAGCTCATTAAAACCCAAATTTCCGTATCTCAGACAATTTGAATATTACATTAAAAAAAACGGATAAGGCCACTTGGCTCAGGGTAAGGGTTGGGGTTAGCTGCCTGTTAGGAGGCTAGGCAGTCAGGGTAAAGGTAAGGGTTATGATGATATATTTGATTATATAACGAAGGCCGAGATCACTCGCTGAAACCGCCACTGGAAAAAAACGACATAAAACCAATATGTGTTGCATGGTCCCCTCTCCATGAACCATATCCCAGCTTCAGGGGGCCGCACGTCGGTCCCTGAAGGAAGGGCTGCGAATGAGTTCCAGCGAGCGTGAGGATGTGGTTGTTTAGAGTGTGTGGCGATGAACAGCGTGGGGCGCCTGTTCCTTCCCTGACGAACCGCGGGCCAAATGAAATGTCACGCCACGGCGGCGCCGGGAGCGATGAAAGAGGTGTGAGATCTGTCAGAGGAGGGAGAGTGTAAATTGACAGAAGTCTCGCTCGCCTTCGGAGCCTCGATTCAATGGCGCAACCGACGCGTCACGGGCCCCCGATCAGAGCACAAAGCCCACTGGGCTAGGCTAGCTGATCCTAACTGCACTAGGCTAGCTGATACCACTGGGCTAGCTTATCCTCACTGGGCTAGCTGATCCTCACTACACTAGGCTAGCTGACCCTCACTGGGCTAGCTGATCCTCACTAGGCTAGCTGACCCTCACTGGGCTAGCTGATCCTCACTAGGCTAGCTGATCCTCACTGGGCTAGCTGATCCTCACTGGGCTAGCTGACCCTCACTAGGCTAGCTGATCCTCACTAGGCTAGCTGATCCTCACTGGGCTAGCTGACCCTCACTAGGCTAGCTGATCCTCACTAGGCTAGATGATCCTCACTAGGCTAGCTGCACCTCACTACACTAGGCTAGCTGATCCTAACTAGGTCCACCCTTGGTTTGTTGACACGGCGACATGAAAAAACGGGTGAAACGGGTGAAACATGTGACTCTCGGTTGGTTAACTGGGCTCTTTTAAAGTCGCCAGACGGTACAGAGTGTTCCACTACGACCTGCTGTCTTCCGCTATGCCAGCAACAGGCTGGCCCGTCAACAGGAGGTAACCCACTGTGGGTAAGGGTTAGCTAACCCCAACCCTAACGCTACCCTACCTTCAACCGCTCGGTTCACTTCAGCGGCTCCAGCGGCCGGCGAGAAATAAAATACAATATCATATTTACAGCTCCATGAATCTCCTCAGAGATTCTAACCCGCATGTCAGTCGAGTGAAGAAGAAAGGGAACCAACGGGAACCTCCACCTGTTCCCTCACTGAGGGCGGGCAGGGGGGGGGGCACCCGGCTGCACAGGGACCAGGCTGGACCCTGGGGGACCAGGCCGGTACCCCGGGGCTATGGGTACCCTGCACCCCCCCAGGGACCAAGCTGGAGGCCCACTGGAGCTAGCAGGAAGATTAAAGTTGACCCTCACCTCCTGACAAGAAGGAGGAGGAGAAAGTCCTCCTCCCTCTGGGGCTGGGGAGGAGCGGAGGAGGTGTTGAGGTGAACCTGCCTCGGCAACAAGATGTCCTTCCTCCTGGAGACCTCCTCCTCCTCCTCATCATCAGTAATTATAGTATACAGGATCCCAAGGACGCCAGAGTCATTACTGAGGAGGGATGAGCTCTGCCTGGAGGGAAACCCTCTAAGAGAGGGAGAGACACAGTGAGGAGATGAGGAGAGAGAGAGACAGAGAGAATATGGAGAGAGAGAGGCACAGAGGAGAGAGAGAGAGAGAGAGAGAGGGGGAGAGAGACAGAGAGGATATGGAGAGAGAGGGAGAGAGACAGAGAGGAAGGGAGAGAGAGGGAGAGAGAGAGGGAGAGATACACAGAGAGGAGATGAAGAGAGAGGGAGAGACACAGAGAGGAGATGGAGAGAGAGAGACAGAGAGGAGGGAGAGAGACACAGAGGAGATGGAGAGAGAGGGAGAGACAGAGAGGGAGGGAGAGAGAGAGAGAGGAGATGGGGAGAGAGGGAGAGAGAGACAGAGGGAGAGATACACAGAGAGGAGATGAAGAGAGAGAGAGAGACACAGAGAGGAAGGAGAGGGAGAGAGACGCAGAGAGGTGATGGAGAGAGAGGGAGACACAGAGGAGATGGGGAGACACAGATGGAGAGAGAGAGAGGAGATGGAGAGAGAGAGAGAGAGACAGAGGAGATGAAGAGAGGAGTTGGAGAGAGGGAGAGAGAAAATGAGAGGAGATGAAGAGAGAGAGGGAGAGAGACACAGAGGAGATGGAGAGAGATGGGGAGGGTGAGACAGAGGAGATGGAGAGAGAGACAGATAGGGAGAGAGACATAGAGATGGAGGGAGAGAGACAGAGGAGAGGGAGAGAGACATAGAGAGTAGATGGGGACAGAGACATAGAGAGGAGATCCAGAGAGAGAGAGAGAGTTGGAGAAAGGCATGGAAGGAATAATCTCTATGTCTGTCTGTGCAGGCCCTCCTACAGCACCTAACGGTCTCTAGTCAGACAGGTCCGCTCTCTCTCGGCTGAAACATGGAGACAAATGGCATCACAGTCTGTGTGATGCTTCAGGCCTTCTCTCCGTCCAGCCTCTCAGTCGCTCCAGACATTGTCTGCTGGGGGCTCCTGTGGTTCTCCTTAGCCAGGTGGAGAGGGGTCCTCTTGTCTTGAGCTCTGCTGATGGATCTGATGGTCTTGAACCACCAGCAAAAACAAAATTCAAGAGAGGAAAGTGAAGCAGCTAGTCTGTGTCCTCTGGTCTATGTCTCAGGTCTGTGTCTCCGGTCAATGTCTCTCAAGTCCGTCCCTGGTCTCAGGTCTATGTATCAGGTCTCAGGTCGATGTATCAGGTGTATGTCGCAGGCCTATTTCTCCTGTCTATGTCTCAAGTCTATGTCAAGTTGTGGTCCAGGGGAGTCCATATGGCCAGTGTGTAACACGGTGGATACGGCGGCCACTTTATGTGTTCCCATTCCTGTGTGACACAAACAAACAGTACTGTGTCGGACACGTTCCAACATGTAATTACCACGACAGACACTGTTTTGCTGTAGCAACTGATGTTGGTGAAACAATGTTGTGTTGCTGCTCCTGAAGCCCCTCTAGGATCGATCGTGTTCCCTTATCTTCTATGCTTTGCTGTTCCAAAGCCATGAGTGAATATGGTTGAGTCTTCAGTAATGCTCCTGTGGTGCTGCCGTCCACATTCTGCTGTTCATTTCCTTCTTGTAATGCAAGTCAACCCACCAAACGACAATGCTTTAATCTACGTACATCTCCTCCCCTCTCCCTCTCCCTCCTCCTCCACTCTCTCCCGCCTGCTCCTCAATCTCTCTCTCCTCCCTCTCTTCCTCCCTCTCTTCCTCCCTCTCCCCTCACCAGAGGCCAGCCGAGCAGTGCCGCTACGTGGTGGGCAGCGTCCTGAGCGAGGGCGAGGAGGCCCCCGACCCGGAGCTCCAGAAGCTGTACGAGCAGCACGGTTTCCGGGTGTTCTCGCTGCCCGAGGTGACCCACGCGGTGACCTCCAGCTTCCCAAGCACCACTCCCCTCTCCCACATCCTGGGACCCTACAGAGTCTACCCAGCGCTCTCCTCCTACATCGAGGTAGGCCTGGCTCCCACCCTTACTCTAGCAAGAATTGAGGGGCACTCGAGTTGATTAGTTTTTTTCTAATTGGTAAATGAGTATTCACCATTCATAAGAAAGACCTTCTCTCATCACGGCACTGCAGTGAGTACTGTTTCATAGCTCTAAGATATACCATACCTGATCACGGCACTGCAGTGAGTACCGTTTCATAGCTCTAAGGTATACCATACCCTGGCTTTGAACTTTTTGAACTGTTGCCCTCAGGGAGGCGCTACAGGTGCATTAGGACTAAAACAAATGGATTCAAGAACAGCTTCTTCCCAAAAGTAATAACCTCCCTGAACTCTCACATGAAGCACTCCTAGTTCAACCACCCCAAACCCCGGACTCATACCACTCATGTGCAATAAATTATATTACACACTAGATGGGCTATATATATACATACATATGTATATATATATATATATATATATATATATCATGTGCAATATATACATATCTTACACTGGATAGTACCGTATTTATTATTTATTTGCAATGTACACACTCCTCAGGACTGCACACCCTACCTCCCTTTTACTATCTCTACATGTCCTGAGTTTATGTGTTTGTATTGTATTGTATAGATGTATTTTTGCACTGCTTGGAGATGGCTGTTTTAATCTCATAGTACATGTGTACAGTGACAATAAAGGTATTCTAATTCTGACCTAATCACTGCACTGCAGTGAGGACTGCTTCATAAGAAAGAGGTTAGTGATTAATGATGCAGTGATTAGAGATGGTCTGAGTTTTCAAACAGTCCTCTTATCACTGGACTGCAGTGATAAGAGGACATTAAAAATGTGCTCAATGGGAAAACATCCGTCTCCAAGGATCAGAGACTTTAGAAATACTAGACAATCACAGAGTACGTTTTGGAAATACTGATGCTAGACCATCAGAGTATGTTTTGGAAATGCTGAATACTTGACAATCAGAGTACATTTTGGAAATGCTGAATACTCGACAATAAGAGCACATTTTGGAAATACTGAATACCAGACAATCAGAGAACATTTTGGAAATACTGAATACTAGGCAATCAGAGTATATTTTGGAAATATTGAATACCAGACAATCAGAGAGTACATTTGGCTCATTACTAGTTTATCAGAGTACATTGTGCTAATTTATAGTTAATCCTAGTAAACTTGGCTTATTACTAGTTAAACAGAGTACATTGGGCTCATTACTAGTTAATCATTACTTGTGGCTGGTGAGTCCTTTTAGCCAAACAACATCATCATCCTGTCACCTTCATTCATGCGTTGTTTAATTCATCACGTGCGCAGAATTGACCAACAGAGGAGATGGTAGTTTGTATAAAACCAAAGGTCTCCCAGCAGGCGACCCTCAGGATGGCCTGAGAACACAGACTGGCCTTTACTGGTGACATTTCCACACTGGGATTCATGGAGGAGCCTCCCTTAGCAGGAACAATGCTGAGGAGGAACCAAAAGGAGTAAGGTGTGTGTGTGTGTGTGTGTGTGTGTGTGTGTGTGTGTGTGTGTGTGTGTGTGTGTGTGTGTGTGTGTGTGTGTGTGTGTGTGTGTGTGTGTGTGTGTGTGTGTGTGTGTGTGTGTGTGTGTGTGTGTGTGTGTCCCGAGCCGTCGTCTTAGCACTGTGCGTTGAGTGACAGGTCAATGAGCAGCTCCCAGCGCTAGCTGCTAGCCCACTGCCAATAGTGATGGGATAGCATCTAGCGCTAAGCTAATGAATAATGAAGAGTGGCTTATAGAGGTTTAAAGGGTAGTATGTGGATGGCCCCGGGTGGTGTGTGTGTGTGTGTGTGTGTGTGTGTGTGTGTGTGTGTGTGTGTGTGTGTGTGTGTGTGTGTGTGTGTGTGTGTGTGTGTGTGTGTGTGTGTGTGTGTGTGTGTGTGTGTGTGCATGATTTATTGAATTAATCAATAGTGTAAGGATCTTTCTAAACAAAGTCAGGTGCTGGCTCGGTCCATCAAGGAGATTATAATCATTTCAATGAAGCAGACAAGCAGCTCAGACCTGGTTCAGAAGAACAGGTTGTGTTCTGGTGGTCCTGGGGTGAGGGGAGGGTTAGTGTCATAGGACCATACAAGTCTCTCCCTCTCGCTCTCCCTCTCCCTCTCGCTCTCCCTCTCCCTCTCTCGTGCACTTTCATGAACCAAAGTAAAGAATACTTTAGGTGGATAATAAATCGGCCTATGCTGTACAATCAGCTCTGTCAAATAGTTGCAATAATAAAGCCAAACTTCATAGATTTGTTGTGAGTTAGATCTTAGGCTAACCTAAAAGTTTATTCTTGCATACATTCTGTGTGTGTGTGTGTGTGTGTGTGTGTGTGTGTGTGTGTGTGTGTGTGTGTGTGTGTGTGTGTGTGTGTGTGTGTGTGTGTGTGTGTGTGTGTGTGTGTGTGTGTGTGTGAATCTCTTTACATCAGTGAGTGTAAATCTCTCTGTCAGAGTCCTCAGCCTTCAGCCTCTGTGCCGCCGCCTCTCTTGTCCAGCTGACCTACATTTGATTTAATCAATCAAAGTGACGTTGT
Source organism: Gadus chalcogrammus (assembly GCF_026213295.1). Taxonomy (NCBI): domain Eukaryota; kingdom Metazoa; phylum Chordata; class Actinopteri; order Gadiformes; family Gadidae; genus Gadus; species Gadus chalcogrammus. Next base: position 5,563,561 of record NC_079424.1, read on the forward strand.
GTTCCTCTGTCCGCCGTGGACAACTCTCTCTGCACCTCTCAATCCATTATCGAATCCAACGTAGAAGATCACCCTGGTATGGGGGGCTGGGGGGTCTGAGGGGATCCCAGTCAGGGTCTTAGGGGGTCAGGGGGCTGAGGGTCTTGAGGGGGTCCCGGGTCAGTGTCGTTTTAAGACATCTAGAGGCAGTTCAGCTGTCGGAAAACAACTTAATCTCACGCACACAGAGCCACACGCAGAAACACAAGCCTAAAAAGGTTTTCTTAGTGCATGGGGACTGAGGTTGGAAACATAGAAATGTGTGTGGCGGGATGTTGGGCTGATGGTGAATCGATTCATAAGGATCTTGGTGACGTAATAATGAAGTGAATGAACTCATGATGATATCGTTGTTCTACTATCAGTGTGAGTCATATGATGGCTAACCCCAACCTCATCCATCACGTCGGTTCAGAACCTCGTCCATAATGACACCGTTGTAGCGGCCAGAATAATGCATGGAGCTCACATCTTTAGATATGTGTTCGTTGGTTACATCCAATAAGCTTAATGATGCAACATGATGGCCTGATGAGGGCAGAGAAATGCTTAGCATATGAAAGCGTCTCCTGGAATAAAAGGAGCGCAAGCTGAGCTGTGATGTGCTTCCAAGGATAAGCCAATCAGAATGGAGATCAGGAGAACAACAGTGAGATTGAAGGCAGTGATAAAGCAGCCCTGGGGGGTCATATGAAGCTGTAATCCGGGGTCCAGGGGGGCCCCACGTGTCTCTGATCATTCAATGATTCACCGCACTCTGCCTCTGCTGAGACCTGGCGATAGTGTGGGGATTGATCCACTGTACCAGAGAGAGGAGCCTGGCTGAGGAGCCGCCGTGCCGGTGGTGGTCCACAGGTCTGCCAGGGTGGGGTTAGGGTTAGTGTGAGGGTATCCACGTGTGTTGGAGCAGTGAGCAGAAGAAGCCGTCATCGTGATGATCAAATAACACGCTGCGCTGCCACCCAGGCGGTGAAGCTTGTGCTCACTCAGAGTAGCTGTGGTCGTGTTAGATGCTGCTGTCGTGTTAGATGGTGCAGTCTTGTTAGACGCTTCGGTTGTGTCAGATGCTGCAGTCGTGTTAGACGCTTCGGTCGTGTTAGATGCTGCAGTCTTGTTAGACGCTTCGGTCGTGTTAGATGCTGCCACGCATCTTAAGCTCAGTGTGGAACAGGAGGTTAAAAATAAGGCCGTGGGAGTGTAATGCAGAACAGCGTCCGGGCGATTTTGATTTGGGTGGTCTTCACTCGGGATGCAGCAGCTACTTCAGCAGGAGGCCTCTTTATTAATTCTGTGTTTACTGCTATTTGTGTTGAAAATGGGTGAGGAAAGAAAAAGGAATTTCTCAAGTCCTGTCATTTCCCTGTTCAGTTGCCTGTTTATCTGGAGGGTATGATGATGATGACGGGGGCTGATGATCGAAGCAGAGACAGAGAGACGTTCTCACCTCGCTAATAAAGATAGAGAGACGGAGCGAGGGCGATTTTGTTGTTGTTGTTGTTGTTGAAGGCAGAGACGAATTAGATACTCCCCCTCCACGCCGCCCACTCGTCCAGACGGCCCTCCTGCCACAGAGACCTCTCTCCATCGTGTTTCATACGGAGTGTGTTGGTCACACGATGGCAGTAGGAAACTCAAGAGCATCTTGTCTTCTCTTCTTACATCTCGTTGCATCAAGTCCTCTTCTGGTTGTGATGCTTGTGATCTGGTGTAGAAGGTTATCTGAGGAGATTACAGGGGCCTGCGCTTGGAGCCACTCGGGAGCTACGGCCCCAGGTTGCAGAGACCATCGTTAAAGGGGACCTATTATGCTTTTTCGACTTTTATGACCTATAAACGTTGTTATAATGATTGATAGTCATGTTTAACCATACACAAAAAACTATGTGGATTTTCGGGAAACTCTTCCTCTCATCTGGGCGCTTTCAGCCTTCTCTGTGAACGCTCGGTTTCGTCCTTCTCCGCCCCCTCGCCCCCCTCCTGCCAACCCAACTCCGTTGTGATTGGTTAGCTTCCTTGAAGCGCGCTCGCGGGCAGATTTGACCAGGCATATGGGGGCGCGGCAGGAGTGCCTCTACGTAGATGATTTCCCGGAAATGTGAACAAGTGAATCGCAATCGTCCCGAGTGTTTAGCGCTCTGCACAGCCAGCCCAGACTGTCAGCAGGGAATACGGCGAAATGCATGTACGTCATTATTTGACACTTTAGTATGGTTAAACATGACTATCAATCATTATAACAACGTTTAAAGGTCATAAAAGTCGAAAAAGCATAATAGGTCCCCTTTAACTAAGGTACTGACAGCCTCTTTCCATCCCACTGTGGCCCCAGTGAGGTAATGGGTATCACACTGTGTTCCCAGTGAGGTGGTGTTAATTACACTGTGTTCCCACTGAGGTGGTGGTAATCACACGGTGTTCCCAGTGAGGTGGTGTTAATTACACCGTGTTCCCAGTGAGGTGGTGTTAATTACACTGTGTTCCCACTGAGGTGGTGGTAATTACACTGTGTTCCCAGTGAGGTGGTGTTAATTACACCGTGTTCCCACTGAGGTGGTGGTAATCACACGGTGTTCCCAGTGAGGTGGTGGTAATTACACGGTGTTCCCAGTGAGGTGGTGGTAATTACACTGTGTTCCCAGTGAGGTGGTGGTAATTACACTGTGTTCCCAGTGAGGTGGTGGTAATTACTCTGTGTTCCCACTGAGGTACTGGTCATCACGTTGTTTTTCCGGTGAGATACTGGTCACCAGCTCCTCTCTAGAAGACCCTCTGGGTGCAACTGGTTCCAGCCGGTTTTCTGTTCTGTTCCCCGGAGAGTCTCCAACCTGACATGTTGCCGTGTCATCTGTTTTTCCTGAAGGTGAACTACGATGGTGTAATATTTGTATATGCCTCCTACATAGTGGTGGCTGTCATGTCTGTTCAGAATGAGCCGGTGTTATAGTTTGGATCAATAAAACACCTAGAGGATAGAGGAAGGGGAGGAGAGGGGGGGAGAGAGGAGGGAGAGGAGAGGAGGGGGAGGAGAGGAGAGGAGAGAGGAAGGGGAGGAGAGGGGGGGGGAGAGAGGAGGGAGAGGAGAGGAGAGAGGAGGGGGAGGAGAGGGGGGGAGAGAAGAGGGGGAGGAGAGGAGAGAGGAGGAGAGAGCAAGGGGAGGAGAGGAGAGGAGAGGAGAGAGGAGGGGGAGGAGAGGAGAGGAGAGAGGAGGGGGAGGAGAGGAGAGAGGAGGGGGAGGAGGAAAGAGGATGGGGAGAGAGGTGAGAGGAGGGTTGGGGGAGAGGAGGTGAAGGGGGAGAAGAGAGGCGCAGGAGGGGGGGTCTCAGTGTGTTCTACTCTGATCCTCACCCCATCCTCATATTCTACAATGCACCTGGACCCCCCCCCCCCCCCCCCCCCCCGTCTGGTGGGAGGGTCCAGACAGTCAGGGCGGGGCTGTGGAGGGAACGTGACGCAGACGAGCAGGTAGACAGAGGGTTGAGACCGGGGAGCAGAGGTCAGAGGTCGGCTGCAGACAGCTCGGAGGTGGAGGACGGGGTGGGTGTGTGATGGGTGTTTTTCTCTTCGTGCCGTTGGTTATTTTGCAGCACAGCCAGCGTTGAGTCGACTCGTTCATTATTGATGGGTCCCAGCGACCACTGCTTAACACCCCCCCCCCCCCCCCCCCCACCTCGAGAGCACTTACAACCCGAGGAGCAACAATCACCGCCTCCTCCTCCCCCCCTCCCCCCTCCTCTCCTTCCCTCCCCTGCTCTCCTCCCCTCCCCTCTTCCTCTCCTCCCCTCCTCCCCTCTCCTCCCCTCCCCTCCCCTCCCCTCCTCCTCTCCCCTCCTCCTCTCCCCTCCTCTCCTCCTCCTCTCCTCCCCTCCTCCTCTCCTCTCCTCCCCTCCTCTCCTCCTCTCCTCTTCTCCTCCCCTCCTCCTCTCCTCTCCTCTCCCCTCTCCTCCTCTCCTCCCCTCCACCCCTCTTCCCTTCCTCTCCTCCTCCTCTCCCCTCCTCTCCTCTCCCCTCGTCCCCTTGTCCTCCATCAGAACCCACGCTGTGTGTAAAGAATGTGTGTGCATGCGTGTGCATGCATGAAGCGTGTGTTTCTGCACGCTTCCATTTGCTCTTCAGTTGAGGGTGAATCCACCTCTCACATCTTCACTGACCCAGTTAGTGTCACCTTATTGATACATGAATAAAGGTTGCCATGGAAATCTCCCTTCTGGAGGAGCCATGCTGGGGACATAATGTTGTTGTTAATAAGGACTGTCCCTCTGAGACAAGCCATCACAGCACACACAACACCTGCACACACATGAGGACCCTGAGCTGCCAATCACAATATAACATAACATGATAACACTGAGCTGCCAATCACAATATAACATAACATGTTAACACTGAGCTGCCAATCACAATTGACCGCTATTGACCGCTCTGAATCTATTGACCGCTCTCAGCGCGGTGGCGAGGGCTTCTTGGCCTTTGGCAGCAGTTCACGGCCTTTAAGCCAGCGGTCACAGCAGGAGCCGCCTCTTTCTCCTCACGTCTAGAGGAAGAGGAGAGATGAGCTCCTCTTCCAGAAGAGGAGGTCAGACGATGTCCGTAGCACAGACCGGAGTGGAGGACAGCCGGCCCACTGAAGGACTGGAGACCGAAGGCCACAATACTCCAGTAAACTGTCCCTCTGTTTAGAGCAGCATGGTGGGGATTAGTCCCTCTGTGTAGAGCAGCATGGTGGGGATTAGTCCCTCTGTTTAGAGCAGCATGGTGGGGATTAGTCCCTCTGTTTAGAGCAGCGTGGTGGGGATTAGTCCCTCTGTGTAGAGCAGCATGGTGGGGGATTAGTCCCTCTGTGTAGAGCAGCATGGTGGGGGATTAGTCCCTCTGTGTAGAGCAGCATGGTGGGGGATTAGTCCCTCTGTGTAGAGCAGCATGGTGGGGGATTAGTCCCTCTGTGTAGAGCAGCGTGGTGGGGATTAGTCCCTCTGTGTAGAGCAGCATGTTGGGATCAGTGTCGCTCTGTTTCCGGAGCATAGGGGTTAACATCCTCTCCGGAGGGTTACTACATCAGAGCACGACACACATGTATATGGAGGTAAATGTGTACTCTACTGCTGAATCCACCTCATGACGAGGGCATGAGAGGGGGTGGAGGAGGGGAGGAGAGGAGGAGGAGGAGGAGGAGGAGGAGGAGGGGATGAGAGGAGGAGGAGGAGGAGATGAGAGGAGGAGGAGGAGGGGATGAGAGGAGGAGGAGGAGGAGGAGGAGGAGGGGATGAGAGGAGGAGGAGGAGGAGGAGGAGGGGAGGTTGAGGAGGGGAGGGGGGAGGTGGAGGAGCTCCTTATCACACTCAGATGTTGGGACTCCTCACTGACCTACTGTCCTTTTGTTCCCAATTCAGAAGGGACACCCGAGTACCAAACCCCGAGCCCACCCGTCCCAGTGTGTGTCCATCTCCCTCGCTGTACATTAGACCACGACAGGCCTCATGACTAATGCATGGCTTCACTACCTTCAGACCTCAAACCGCACTGGAGCAGGCTCGGCGTATTGGACACAACACAAAGAGAGACGCTTGTTTTTGTGAACTTGAGGAGACAACGCAGCTCAGGAACAACGGACCCGCGTGCAGCCCTGCTGGGCTTGAGATGTTCTGGTATAGGTCAGTATTAGTACAGTAGTATTGGTTCCACTGTACTAGTACTGCTGTATTAGTACAGTAGTATTGGTAATACTTATACTTGGTAATACTTATATGTATTAGTATATACTAATAATTTGTAAATACTTATGTATTTGTACAGTAGTATTGGTACTAACCCCTTCAGCCCAACACCATTAGGGCTCAGTCCATATGCAGGTCAGATATATATTGATCCCTTGTTCAGTTAATACTAGACACCAACGATAAGCTACAGAGATCTCTGTGGGTCGCTCTTTATTCCTCCCAGAGTTCATAGTGTCACGTCTAGCGTTCTGAATAAGGGATAATTGGTTTGGTGTTTATTTAGTGTTGGAGTAGCGTGGAGGTGCAAAGAGAGAAGAAGAGAGTCTGAAACACTTTGACTATGTGCAGAAGACCGATAATGAGGTGCTGAGTTTGTGTTGGATGCAGAGGTCAGCAGAACGAAGGCACGCTGGTACCGCTGGACGGGCCCAGGGTGTTGAGTCAGGGCCGAGGTCAGACTCCTGGACTACGCCTTAAGAATTAATCTCTAAATGAATTGATTATGACAGTTTGAGAGAAACTTGTTCAGAAAGAGGTCGAGCTATACTCAGGTTCAGCCTTGAAGAATGAACAAAGCTGCAGGTCGGGTCTGGACCGAATGTGGCTCAACTCCTCAGGCCTGATAACAGGAGGGAGATCACAACAACATTACACAATCCGAATACAGAATACAGAATACCTTTTCAAAGGGAGACCTTCCACCGCAGCAAGACGGAGAGAAAGAGCGGTGGAAGTGAGCGTTTGATGTGAGAGTCCATTGTAGCGTCACCTTGTGTCAGGAAAGGCCAACGAAGGCCTTTGTTCCTGGAGGACAACGCCATCAGTGGCCGTCCTGCCTCCTGTCAAAGGCCCTGGTAGGCCGGGGTCACCCAGCTGGGGAACCTGTCCGGCCACTCTGTCCTCACAGCACGCTATGTCTGTGGTCACTAGGGGTGGGGGTCTCTGGAAGTCTTTGGACACCAGGACGGTCTCTCGGGGTCTGGGGGTCTCTGGATGTCTGTGGACACTTGGGGGCGGTCTGGGGGTCTCTGGATGTCGGTTGACACTGGGGGGGCGGTCTGGGGGTCTCTGGATGTCGGTGGACACACTAGGGCTGGGGTTCTGGGGGTCTCTGGATGTCTGTGGACAACACTAGGGGTGGGGGTATGGGGGTATCTGGATGTCTGTTGTCACTAGGGTCTGGGGGTATCTGGATGTTTTTGGTCACTTGGGGTGGGTCCGGGGGTCTCTGGGTGTCCCTGGACTCAGTGACACGATCTCATCTCTGATATTCAAACTAGAAAAGCTACTCAGTGGAAATCCGCTGGTGAAGAAATGCAGCTCTGAAGTCAACGGTAGCTTTGAGCTGCTCCGGTGTTCCATTAGAGGGGGAGGTGGACCGCCTCCTCGAGGTGTGGAAGTGGTATTTAACGCTCAGCATGCCACAGGTTATCCTGGTTATATTCTCTATCAGCAATCCAAGACCCACCAGCACCTCCTCCCCCTTTGCCCCCACCCCCCCTTCTCATCCTTATTCTATCCCTCCATGCCTCTCTTCTGTCTGACTGTCTGTCTAATGGGAAGGAAAACCAACTAAACCTGATGATGAGGTAAACCAACCAACCCTAATGGTGAGGAAAGTCTCGGATGTAATTGTGGAGCGTGATCATGGAGGTACAGGCTGTGATTACCGACCATGAGACGGTAAACAGGTGGGCGGGTGAACAGGATTCTTCCAGAGGAACACGGTGGCACAGCGAGTGTAGGTTGCTCGTTTGTTTTGTAGACGCCACGAGCCAATGTTGAACCGACATGTTGGCTAAAGGGATACCCAAAGAAATGTCAACTGTAAATTGTCTTAACAAGGCAACAACAATTCAGACGGGTTGTTTCATTCTAAATCCAACATTGTGCGGAGAATTGGCTGGGTTAGCTTTTGCTTTGTTAAGCGCTTCGATTGACTTAGTCACAGCAGAGTCACAGTAGCCTAGCGTCTGTTCATGTGAAGTATTAATTATTATTATTATTTTTATTATCACACTTTTCATTATTTTAATGGAGATTATCACAAAGATAATTTGTCACTTATTTTGGTGATGTGATTGTTCAGCCACCTGTGACAAACCGCTAAAGGCCCACTCTTTTGACAAATGATCTCTGTTTGTAGCAAACTAAAACAACTACCCCTTACCTCTGTAAGTCATGGAGGCAAGCGAATGGGAAGCAAACACTGAAACAGTGCACTCTAAGTGAATCTCGGTTACACAGGCAATCGCCAATTTACCGATATCTTGGCGTATCCCTTTGAACTTGAACCATGTTGAACCACTGAAATCCACAAGCTTTGACTATTTTTTAATAATACCGGGTAAGACCCCTGCTACCGAGTCTGTAGGAGTATAACCCTGGCATCCTTTAATGACTATATTTAGAGCGCAGGCTCCAGTCACACAGTGAATATCGCTCCTCCAATGGATTAGATCCACCAGCGAGAGCTGTGGGCGATCGGGCCGCTCATAGGGGCTGGCCCCGTGCCCGCGTGTGGGCCTTCTGAACCAAAGACATCTGAGACCGCCACGTGCCGCCGCATTACCGCCATTCAGGGGCCTGTCACTCAGAGGACATGAGCTGGAGCAGAACGCTCCCATTCAGTGGGCTCATCGACTGTGTGGGGGGGGCTGCGATGGGTGGGCGGTGAGGATGAGGAGATGTGAGCGGGAGGAACGGGCTCCACATGAGAGGGTTGAGGAGAGTGTTGGACAGGGACCCGGCGCCGCACCACCGCCTCCGATCCCACCCCCTCCGCGTCCCTTCCTCCCTGCTGGGTTTTACACCCGCGTGGATGTGAGATAGTGCCGCTAACGAATGAACCTCTTCCCGAGCTCCGTACTCCTGTCAACATCGGATGTAGTCAGCTGGCCGTTTATATCGGTGTGTGTGTGTGTGTGTGTGTGTGAGAAGTGTTTCAATTAGAGGGGAATGTTCCAACGTGAGGCTCCGCCTCAGACGGTCATTACTCGACCATCGCTTTGGGAATGACGTCATCAAACGTGTGTGTGTGTGTGTGTGTGTGTGTGTGTGTGTGTGTGTGTGTGTGTGTGTGTGTGTGTGTGTGTGTGTGTGTGTGTGTGTGTGTGTGTGTGTGTGTGTGTGTGTGTGTGTGTGTGTGTGTGTGTGTGTGACACAAACTCACGATGCATACTTTTTAATGAGGAGCGTCGTCTGTGCTTACTTTAAGTTCTTCATTAACGTGACGCTGTCTCTGTGGAGCTTCCATTCATCTTCATCCATTAGAACCGTCAGGGGCCTTCACACGGAGCTACTGGCCCCTGGGACTGTTGCTTATGTGGCGCATAGATATAGATTGATAGATCGATAGATTAGCATTATTCTCCATGTGTTGAGAACAGTTTTGTCCAAAGGAAGATAAATGGTGGCTGGTTGTTTCTGATGGAAGAGGAAGCATTGCCACTTCCACAATGTTACCAGCCTGATCTGCATGCTCTGGGTTCGAATTGTTTTCTTGAAGCCCACTGGGTGAAGATGTGTGATTTCACATTGAAATAATGATAGTCTCTTTTACCTTAGTAGAATGAACATTGTTTGCTGTTGCCTACTTCTGCTACTAAGTGAGGTGTTTTCCAAGTATAACAATTCACTGTTATTAGAAACATCAGCTACAAGACAGCCGTGCTCATCTGGAATAGTCTTCTGCTTCAAGACTGTCTCTCTCATCTGAAAACAATTTTGTCTTTCTCTCTCTTCGGGAATAGTCTTGTTCTTCGAGACCACCTCTCTCATCTGGATTGGTCTTGTTCTTCAAGATTGTCTCTCATCTGGATTAGTCTTGTTCTTCAAGACTGTCTCTCTCTTCTGAAAACAGTCTTGACCTTCAAGGCTATCTCAATCATCTGTAACAGTCTTGTTATCCAAGACTGTCTCGCTCATCAGGATTAGTCTTGTTCTTCAAGACTGTCTTTCTCATCTGAATTAGTCTTGTTCTTCAAGACTGTCTTTCTCTTCTGAAAACAGTTTTGATCTATAAGACTTTCTCTCCAATCTGTAATAGTCTTGTGTCTCAAGAATGTCTCTCTCATCAGGAATAGTCTTGCTCTTCAAAACGGTCTCTCTTCTGAAAACAGTCTTGATCTTCCGGAGACATTGGGGTGCCCTTCCACTGTTCCCCCCCACCAGCTCGTACGGAGGATCAAAGTGTCCGGTCTCCATGGACCAGCGAGAGAGGGGAGGGTGTTTGGCTGAGGCGGTTGCCCTAGCAACAGGCTCAGTATCAGCTGCCCGTAGACTAGAGCAGCAGAGGAAGGAGGTCCCACACCATGCCAGTGGTGACAATCAGTGGAAAAGATGCACTCAGTATGTCTCTGTATCTTGAGACCACAATAACTAATTCCGAGAAAGGTGATTTCCTTTTAATGGGTGCATATTTGCAATGTTCAAATATTACCAAAAGCCCATAAAGAGTGACAAATATCTCCAGTCTGCTGCGCCTCGTAGTTTGACCTCAGAAGAATGACCAGACATCACATCACGATGCAGTGTGTGTCTTCAAAGGATGGTTTCATTCTTCATGTGCTGGTTATGTCCCCATTGTACCCGTGGTGACGTCTACATCCAAACAGCTTCCTCCTCATCTGATTTCCTACACTCTCTTTGCCCTGAGTTCATGCGACAATGACTATGTTGGCTGACTGCGTCGCTGTCACTTGGTGTGTTCGTGTTGAGGACTGCTTCTTATTCAGTCTGATCTAGTGTTGGAAACTGTCGGCTTGGAACTCTGCCCTAGCTGTCAAACCTGAGAGACGAGCTCCTCCCTCACAGAGCTTCATTGTAACAGTCTGAGTAGGAAGGAGTTTACCTGCAGAGTTTACCTGCTGTCCACTTCCAGAGGGTCCAGGCAGTGTAGAGCTGCTGCCCGCACATAGTCAAGTCTGTTGTTTTTTTCTCATCTTGCAGCTTTAATTATATTGCCGTTTTGTTGCATTTCCAATTTTGCAGAGTTTCAGTAAATATCTCTGCTTTGTGTTTTTCTCCAGCAGCAATGCCCTTTATGTTTGACTGTTTTACAGCCACTTTGTTGTGCTGATGAACTTCCTCACGCTCAAAGCTAAACATATACAGTAAATAATGCAGTGTATAAGAGAAAATAATGCAAGTGAGTTTAATGTACGGCGACCCAAGGCCGTTGAATATCACTCTGACTACCCTTTTCTCAGGAATGGTAAGGGGGCACATTTCCTTTTGCTTCCTGCGGTTTTGTGTCTTTGCTGAGAAAGAGCTGCTGACATCGGCTCTTCCACATCACCCATCTCCCAATTAGCAACGGGCTGGCGAGGTGAAAGCAGGGAGCACGACCTCCACCTCAGAACACTTGTTACAGTTACAGAGTTTGTGCTAGTTCCCTTCCGTCGAGTTCCTGCATGATGGCGTGTTAATTGTCATCGTAGAGTTAAACTGCATAACCTCGAGTATTTAATGTGTTTGAATGGAACTGGAAGCCTTGGAAGAGGTATGATGGAGGAGACTCTGCCCTAAACCCCCTAACTATTACTCGCCACACAAAGCAGAGTTTCAGCGATGCTGCGTTGATATTTGGTTTAAAGCCACTAGTTAAAAGGAAGCAGCCTTGAAGGGACGGACTGACGGACGCCTTTCAGAAGGACTAATGAGAGCTAATCAGTGGCTAAGGCGTAGCTGTGGTTTATACCTCGATGGCCCAGGAATAGTTGGCACTTCAAATCAAGGTCTTCTATTCATTCTTCTTACCAGGCTGTGGATCATCTCTCTCCTACCACCTTCATCCTCTATTTCCACATCAGTTTGATCCTCTTGCATCTAAGTTCAATGATGTGCACTGAACACAACACAAGGCCATCAGCTAGGCTCAGGTGTAGTTATTATTATTTTTTATTATTTTGTAGTAACTCACACATATACACATGCACAGGCACACAAATGAAACGGAACCCTTATTAAAACGCTGTTTCCGTTCGTAGACTTTAATAGATAATGGCGTGATCCTGGGTGTAATTAAAGGAGTGATATGGAAAGAGTATTTGCTGTTTGATTGCTGGAGTGGGTGGATATGGGTGTTTATTTATGAATGCATGTGGGTGGATAGTGTCTGAATGATTAACTTGCCAAAAGTTGAATACCAACTTTATTGATATCATTATGAATAAAGCCACGTATTTTTTATATCTACTCGTTAAAATTAAATAAATGATGTAGTTATGTTTGTATTCTGATTCATTTCCATTTAGACTGTCTTTAGGGAGAATTCAAGGGAAGTTTCAATAAGACGGGTGAAGTAACAGCGTGTAATTATGGGCTCTGTTATGAAGGGGTTCAGAGGGTCCTGTGTTGGTCTTTTCTGTATGCAAGTTTCCAGAAGAATTCCTCACTTATTAACTTATTTCTTTCTTTTTCCGTTCAGCCGTAAACCTAAAAGGAGGTTTATAAAGAAGGGAGAACACACAATCCCAACCATGATTCAAATTGTTAAGGCAATTTACAGAAACACAAAAGCTATAAAGGATTAGAAATAAGAAAAGCCTTCGTTAAAGAAAAGTCTAATAAATGACCATATGATTTATTAAATTAAGTGTGAGACGAGAGAGACGCATTCTTCGCTTTGTGTGTTTTGATGAACATTTTTAATTATAAACCCTCATAGATAACAGAATACTTGGAGGAAGTAAGAAGAGGAAGATTCCTTTTTTTTAAAGATCAGACTTTTGACAATTAGGTTGAACAATAACTGCTTCCATTGGAGACCGGCTAGCTGACAGCAACGTGTGTGTGTGTGTGTGTGTGTGTGTGTGTGTGTGTGTGTGTGTGTGTGTGTGTGTGTGTGTGTGTGTGTGTGTGTGTGTGTGTGTGTGTGTGTGTGTGTGTGTGTGTGTGTGTGTGTGTGTGTAACCTTGATTCATGCACCACTCCTGCGGGGTCCCAGGATGGCCCCATGGTTTATTCATGGAGAGAAGAAGAAAAAAGCCCTGTGTCGTTACCACGGCTACAGGGCAGGAAGGCGGGCGAAGGACAATAGTGGGAAGGCTTGGCAAGGGAATCCAAATGCCAGAGTATTATTTTCAGGTACTGAGTGTGTTTGTGTGTGTGTGTGTTCAACCCGAGACATTAATAGTGATATTACTGATTATGTCTTCCTTATAGAGCTGCATTCTAACTAAATGTCACTCTCGGAGTCTGTGTGCTCAGAGGCAGGAGGACAGAAATCACTAATGACAGAACTTACTATTGACAGAACTAACTATTGACTGAACTCACTAATGACTGAACTCACTAATGACAGAACTCACTAATGACTGAACTCACTATTGACCGAACTCACTATTGACAGAACTCACTAATGACTGAACGCACTATTGACAGAACTTACTATCGACTGAACTCACTAATGACAGAACTCACTAATGACTGAACTCACTTATGACAGAACTCACTAATGACAGAACTCACTATTGACTGAACTCACTAATGACAGAACTTACTATTGACTGAACTCACTAATGACTGAACTCACTTATGACAGAACTCACTATTGACAGAACTTACTATTGACTGAACTCACTAATGACAGAACTCACTATTGACAGAACTCACTAATGACTGAACTCACTAATGACAGAACTCACTAATGACAGAACTTACTATTGACTGAACTCACTAATGACAGAACTCACTATTGACAGAACTCACTAATGACTGAACTCACTAATGACAGAACTCACTAATGACAGAACTTACTATTGACTGAACTCACTAATGACAGAACTCACTATTGACAGAACTCACTAATGACTGAACTCACTAATGACAGAACCCTGAGTATATAGCACTATAATGTATATACATATATCATCTACAGAAGTCTAATGTATACATATAAATATATAGAACTCTAATGTAAAATGATATTAAATATAGAATTATAATGTAAACATGAATGTATAGAACTGTCTGTCTCTCTTCTCTCTCTCTTTCCCTTCTCTCTTCTCTCTCTTCTCTGTCCCTCTGCGTCTTCTTTTCGAAGGTCTGATTGTATCTCATTAGATGTCAGAAGTGAATATTCGGGTAGAAGAGGGATTGTATTTCCTGCTATTACTTGAAATTCATCTAAGCATATCCAGATATTAGATATAGAACATATTAGCATTATATTAGCATTCTCATCAATGTTTCCATTATGAAACCTTAAGCTCTGAGTGATCTGAGCCGCAGTGGGGTAGGGTTATCCCTAACTAGGGTTATTAACCCTAAATAGGGTTAACCCTAACTACATGTCAACCTGGCGTCTGTCAGCCATCGTCTCCTCCCCCTCTCTCCCCCCCGCTCCACCGGGACATGAAACAGTTCAGAGGTGTGAATTGAACGTCTGGCAACATTTGTGAGAAGGGTCTTTTTGTTGTTGAAGAAGATGCCTCTACACGCACACATAGTCTCAGGGTTAGTTGGTGTTTGGTGAGGGGTTAGTTGTTGTGTGGTTAGGGTAAGGGTTAGTTGTTGTGTGGTTGGGGTTAGTTGTTGTGTGGTAATTTGTTGTGTGGTTAGGGTTAGTTGTTGCGTGGTTAGAGTTAGTTTTAGTGTCGTTAGTAAGCAAGGGTTAGTTGTTGTGAGGTTAGTAAAGGTAAATTAGTGTGCGGTTAGCGTAAGGGTAAGGATTTAATTAAAATGTTTGTTTCTGTGAAACACTGGTGAAGTCTCGCATTATTAAGCCAGCCATTAAAACGAGCCATTATTTATGTAATGGAGAGAACTAGACTTCTGAAGAAACTCTTATTGAGACGATGAGGCATTCACCAACTGTCAGCTAGAGGCTAGCTAGCCGTCCCTCTGGCTGAAGAGTCTTTGAGGAGAGGAGCTCTGATTTACTGTCTTGGTAACAGAGTATAGCAGGAGGGTATCATGGCTACCGTCAGCCTGCAGCCCATGCAGGGATCCTCATGTTGTGATCGCTCTTGTTTCTATTATTCCCAGCAGCGATAAAAGCAATCAAACACAGACTTGGGTTGAGTTTACACACCACTAGGCTGGGGAAATAAAGAGTGTCCAATCAGAGAGCAGGCAAGGGCAGGGGGAGGTGTTACCCAAGACCCTCTGTTTCTTTACCTTCATGTTTTAATCTTGGTTTAAATGCTAGTAGTACAGTGAATCTATCTAATCTATCTGCTACTTATGTATTTATCTCCTGCTGAGAGTGATGTCAAAAGGTATCCGGGGTCAGTCCATCGTTGGTCGTTTCATCGGGTCCACTGTGGTCCTGATGAACCTGCTCTGGAACCAGTGGAGATCTCAGTGGGAATGGGACCGGGAGGAACGACTGGGGTGTAGATCTTTGTTTGTCATTATCCCCTGAATAACAACCACAGAAGCTGACCAAGGTGACTCCCACATCATTCCTTGCGGTCAATGAAGTCTGAAGGGTTAACTGTATATTTATTGAGGGCATTGAGCCAGACACTTTCTGTGCACCCATTCACACACCGTCGACGGAGTCAACCATGCAGATGACAGTCAGGGCGAGGCGCCTGGCTCTGGGACAGCTCCACACTCGGCTTGGAGGAGCCGGGGATTCCAACTAGTAGCCTCCTTCCGCTGACCAGTCAGCCCGCTCTACCTCCTGAGCTACTGGCGTCTGACTGATCTTTTACAAAACAAGTTTGGTCATTTTTTTTCTAAATCATTTCTTCTTCTGTGATCTTCATCCCCTGACAGGATCGGAAGCTGAGTGCGTACCCGACGGTGGAGGTGTGCAGGGACGAGCAGACCCTCTACATGGTGCCGTTGGACCGCCAGACGGAGTTCTTCGTCCCGGAGATGAAAGAGGAGGGGAAGGCCGAGCTGAGAGAAGATGATTCAGAGGAAGACAGAGGGACCGACATCACTGGTAGCCATTCATGTCTTCTCTCTCTCTCCACCTCCTCTGTGTCTCTCTCCCTCTCTGTCTCTCTCGCTCTCCAACTCCTCTCTATTTCTTTCTCCCTCCCTCTCTCCATCTCCTCTCTTCATCTCCTCTCTCTCTCTCTCTCTCTCTCTCTCTCTCTCTCTCTCTCTCTCTCTCTCTCTCTCTCTCTCTCTCTCTCTCTCTCTCTCTCTCTCTCTCTCTCTCTCTCTCTCTCTCTCTCTTCTCTCTCTTCTCTCCTCTCCCTCTCTCTCCATCTCCTCTCTCTCCCTCCTCTCTGTGTCTCTCCCCCTCTCTCTCTCTCCCCATCACCTCTCTGTGTCTCTCTCCCTCTCCCTCCTCTCTGTGTGTGTCTCTCTCTCTCCCTCTCTCTCTCCCTCTCTCTCTCTCTCCCTCCCTCCCTCTCTGTCTCTCTCTCTCTCTCCCTCCCTCTCTGTCTCTCTCTCTCCCTCTCTCTCCATCTCCTCTCTCTCTCTCTCTCTCTCTCTCTGTCTGTCTGTCTGTCTGTCTGTCTGTCTGTCTGTCTGTCTGTCTGTCTGTCTGTCTGTCTGTCTGTCTGTCTGTCTCTGTCTCTGTCTCTGTCTCTGTCTCTGTCTCTGTCTCTGTCTCGCTCTCGCTCTCGCTCTCGCTCTCTCGTCTCGATTTGTTTTTGGACCTCAAGCACCAACAATGTTTGCCGTTGTTTTCCAATCTTCCCTAATCTTCTGTGTGTGTGTGTGTGTGTGTGTGTGTGTGTGTGTGTGTGTGTGTGTGTGTGTGTGTGTGTGTGTGTGTGTGTGTGTGTGTGTGTGTGTGTGTGTGTGTGTGTGTGTGTGTGTGTGTACGCAGGCGCCGACTCCCACAGCGACGTGAGCTCGGGGAGCAGCGGCGCCCCGTGGGACGGCACGCCGCTGCCCGCCTCCACGGCCGCCTCGCTGGCCTCCGCCTCGCTGGCCTCCGCCTCTCTGGACTCCGCCCCTCCGGGCTCCGCCCCTCTAGGCTCCGCCCCTCTAGGCTCCGCCCTCCCGTTGAGGGAGCTGGCGGACGGCGAGGAGCGGCTCCTCGGGGACCAGGACTCGGACAAGTCGCTGGGCAGCGGCTCCTCCTTCGAGGAGCTGGACATGGAGCAGGGGGAGAGACGGGAGGAGGAGGAGGAGGAGGAAGAGGAGGAAGAGGAGCAGCTGGGAGGAGCGGCAGGGGGAGGCGTGGAGAAGGAGTTGGAGCACGGAGCGGAAGGAGCGTCAGAGCATGAGAAGGAGAAGAGGGAACCCTCTGGTGATGGAGCGGAGTAGGAGGAGGAGAGGAGGAGAGGAGGGAACCCTCTGGTGATGGAGAGGAGGAGGAGAGGAGGAGGAGAGGAGGAGAGGAGGAGGAGAGGAGGAGGAGAGGAGGGAACCCTCTGGTGATGGAGAGGAGGAGGAGGGGAGGAGGAGGAGAGGAGGAGGAGGAGGAGAGGAGGAGGAGAGGAGGAGGAGGGGAGGAGGAGAGGAGGGAACCCTCTGGGGAAGGAGAGGAGAGGAGGAGGAGAGGAGGAGGAGGAGAGGAGGGAACCCTCTGGTGATGGAGAGGAGGAGGAGAGGAGGAGGAGGAGGAGGAGATGAGTAGCGGGGGAGCCCTTTGGTAATGGGGAGGAGGAGGAGGGAGAAAAGGCGAGGAGAATCCCAGTCTCCCAGTCTGGGTCCCAGCTGTGTGTTTTCATGTTTTCATGTCAAGCCAACAGATCAACTTTATAGAAAACACAAAACGGGGGCCAGGCGGACACGATGAGTCAAACTCAGTCTTATTTAAAACAAAACAAAATTATGGTTTCACTAATCAGCATATCAATAATATTGCCTTATAACAATGCATTGTTATTCTTTATTCAAACCTGTCCGTGTAAATGTGCTAAATATTTTCTTTTTCTGTGCAAGATTGTCACCTCAGCTTTTAATTAGGCCGTAACTAATTATTCCGTCCGCATGAAGTCACAAATGTTCTTTTGTACCTGATATTCCAGCTTTCCTTTCTACCTTTGGGCTCGTAGAGTTCTGAACAATTTCATGCAGTCTTTATTTCATCTTTCTACAGTTAGAAAATATCATCTTATGTTTCTCCTTTGTGCGCTCCTGGGTTGAAAGGACTTGGAAACACCTGAGAAAGTATTAATCTGGGACGCGTCGCTGTTCCGATGACGCACAGAAGAGAAAAACTCAACAAATAAATCTGTTTTACCAAACCTCCATCTGAGTCGACTTCTTCTCCAAACGAGGTTCACTAGACATACTTCTCATTAATAAAGGTTTCGGTAGGCCTACCTACTTCTCATTATAACTGGTTTCAGTAAGCCTACCTACTTCTCAATAGCAGGTTTCAGTTGGCCTACCTACTTCTCATTATAACGGGTTTCAGTTTGCCTACCTACTACTCAATAGCAGGTTTCAGTTGGCCTACCTAATTACAGGTTTCAGTAGGCCTACCTACTTCTAATTAATAACAGGTTGGTTTCAGTAGGCCTACTTACTTCTCACCAATAACAGGTTGGTTTCAGTAGGCCTACTTCTCACCAATAAGCGATCTCAGTAGGCCTACCTACGTCTCGTTAATCTCAACCACAGGTTTCAGTAGACCTACCTACTTCTAATTAAAAACAGGTTTCAGTAGGCCTACCTTCTTCTAAATAACAGGTCGTTTCCAGTAGGCCTACCTACTTCTCGTTGATACGATGTTTCATTAGGCCTACCTACTTCTCGTTAATAAAAAGATTCAGTAGGTCTACTTACTTCTCGTTGATACGATGTTTCATTAGGCCTACCTACTTCTCGTTAATAAAAAGATTCAGTAGGTCTACCTACTTCTCGTTGATACGATGTTTCAGTAGGCCTACCTACTTCTCCTTAATAAAAGGTTTCAGTAGGCCTACCTACTTCTAATTAAAATTGGTTTCAGTTGGGCTACCTACTTCTCATTTATAGCAGGTTGGTTTCAATAGGCCTACCTACTTCTCATTAGTAAAATCTCTATTTGCCTTTCTTTGGGAGTTTTACTGTGTAGTCTGGCTATTTTCTTGTTCACTGATTAATAATAATCGAATTAACGTCAACTTTGCACTGAGTACTGATGACCCCTGACCTCACGATCTAAATGATGAATCGTATCTTGATGAGGTGCGCTACCAACGCTGTCGATGGCCACTCGTCCTGTCACCCCAAGGAATAGGTCTGAAAACCATCCTGTGATGAAGAGCTGGAGACCCTGAGAGCCATCAAGAAGGACCTCCTCGCTATCTCCTCTCTCTCTCTCTCTCTCTCTCTCTCTCTCTCTCTCTCCTCTCTCTCTCTCTCTCTCTCTTTCTCTTTCCTCTCTCCTCTCTCCTCTCTCTCTCTTTCTCTTTCCTCTCTCTCTCTCTCTTTCTCTCTCTCTCTCTCTTTCTCTCTCTCCTTCTCTCCTCTCCACTCTCTCGCTCCTTCTCTCCTCTCTCTCCACCTCTCCTCTCCTCTCCTCTCTCTCCTCGCTCTCTCTCTCTCCTTCTCTCCTCTCTCCTCCTTGTTCTCTCCTCTCTCTCTCCTCTCTCTCCTTTCTCCTCTCTCCTCGCTCTCCTGTACCTCCATGTAAAGATCTCCCTTTAGATCCTGCAGATAACAGCTTGAGCTGCGGTCTTCTCCGTCCAGGTTGAACCTCACAGACCAGACGTGTGGAGCCTCCACGCTGAGCCTGTATGAGTCATGTTGACCATATAGATATATAGATATAAAAGATGATCTGCTTTGTTGAGCAGTAGGTGGTCTTCTAGAAGAGGCTGTCCACGAAGTTCCACCGATGGTCGCATTCATCAGAGTTGTTTTGCAAAAATATTTATTTTGTGTTATTTGTATTTCTTTATTTTTTAATGGGCGGAACCAGCTCCCTCCTCCAGCCCGGAGGTGAGCCCCTCAGTGACGGCTGGGGGGCTGTCTGCTGCACGTGCTGGCGGAGAGATCCCGCGGTCCGGGCGCGCGCTTCTCTTCAGAGGCGTGAGGACACTTCTGACGCGCGCGCCTTCCCTCACCGGCGCTGAAACTTAATTGGCGATTCCTCCTCGGAGCTTCACCTTAATTAATGAAACCATTTTAATTAATCAAATTAATCCACCTAATACAACCCACTTTGTCGCTGATGACCGAAGAGTTAGTAACCATCAGCGGGAACATCTTGGAGGACATGCCTTGACAACAGTCTGAGCAGCATAGGCAGGTAAGATCCGCGCTCATGGTGACAAATAGATACTAGATCTAGATCTAGATCTATAAATCTAGACGGTGCATCACAGCATAACTCCACATGAGCCGTAGTGTGTAAAGTAAGATGTTCACACCTCTGTTATGCAGCTCCTCGTTAACCGTCGGATCCACAAGTAAAGCTGTGGATCTGAGATGGAGTAAAGCGTGTGGGTCTGAGATGGATTGAAGGATCTGAGGTGAAGTCAGAATTTAGGAAGAAGAGGAGGGGAAGTCTCGGTCCGTCTTTGTGGTGGTGGATCTTGGCGTTGGGTTTTACACTTTCTTTTTGCTATTTATGCATGCACTAGAACTATGTCTTCCAGAGCATCCTTCTGTGGTGTATTTCATCTCAATCTACTAACGGCAGGACATACGAGCATCCTTCCAATATTTAAAATACAGTATAACAATTAAAACATAGCGCTACCTAACCCTGCATAAGTCATTCATATTTTACTCAGGAGATTTTCTGCAGCATTAAACTATTTGAACAATTACAATTAATTTCTCACCAATGTGACGAGTGTTAGGTATATATATATATATATATATATATATATATATATATATATATATATGTATGTAGGCTATGTATACTGCGAGAAGAAATATCTTGTCTATACTACTAGAGGCAGGCTATAGCGCACTAACAGGAAAGTGTATCAACAGGACAGTAACAACACGGTATAACAACAGGACAGTAACAACATGACAGTGTAACACTTATCAAACCTATCTGTTATCTATATTTCATCTACTGGTGGCCTTTTTCTGTGATGTAGTGTTTTGAATCGTGGTAATGGTGGATTATTTCTAATAATTGTATTTTGAGTGCTGAAACACAGCTTCATTCTATTACAGGCTCAGGGATGAATGAAATGTGATAAGAAATCTTATTTGAATATAATTTAATATATTCTTAGCCAAAGAGTTGGAAATTAGACTCACTTTAAATGACTAAGCAAACTGTAGCTCTATTCAAATACATTTTTCAACTTGTGAACATGTGAACTTGGAATTTTAATTAATTGCAAATCGAAATGAATTGATTGCGAAGTTCTGACTCTTATTAACAGTCTTCATGTATTAAAGCCACAATCTGGGATAGCCAAGCAGGAGCAGACTCTCTCCAGCTCTGTAAAGAAGAAGAGACCGGACTAGAAGCTCTTCAACTCTTCCTATAGGCTGCACTGCTGCAGTGTCCAGCTCGGACCCCAATTAGGAGAGGCTTGATAACAGATGATGTAGTTATCTCTGTAAACTGTGTTCCCTTAACCAATCCATCCACTGACTGAATCCTCTTGACGGCGGCCGTGACCATAACCTGATGGATTTCCCAATGTCTCTCTAATGATTTGCCTCGTTGATTCAACACGATACGGTGATATCTTCATGTTCCCACTGATTCAGCGTATCACCCTCATCAGAACACGGCCTGCTGCCGGGCAGAGCGAGCGAAGGGCTCACCGCTGAATGATCACAGTGGAGCGGATCACTTACTGCCCGGGTTAGGCGCTAGCATGGGTTAGACACTAACAGGGTTAGACACCAGCTGTGTTGGACACTAACTGGGTTAGACACCCTCCGGGTTAGACACGCATTCGGACCCCACTCTACGTACCCCCGAGTGTTATTTATCTTGTAACCCGTGATGACAGCAGAAAGGGAGCTCACACATGACGCTGGACGTCCACCATGTCCAACACGTGCGTGGTTTGTGTTAGGGTTAGGTTACCCTAACCCACCCTAACCCACTGCACCAGCTCTCAGCAGTTTGGATGCGGTTAAGTTCTGCGGAGTGTGTGTGTAGATGATGGCTGGTTCGGCAGCCTCGTCTGACCATGTCAGAGTGGGTGGATGATGGTTGGTTAAGCAGCCTGACCTACCCGGTTCTGTTTGGACTCTTGGGCTGGGCGAGGCTGCAAGCCGCATGCACATTGAGCAATCAATGTCACTAACCTCCGTCACTAACCTCCATCACTAACCCTAACTGTACCACTAGTCCAGTGCACATCTCCAGGTAAACACATAGACTAGCGCCACACAGAAGGACAGCATAACATATTCATTTCAGAAGGAGTCGTCGGATTGTTTAATGTATTTCTTGCGTGTGAATCATTTATTGAGATCATCTATGCTTGGGTGACGTTGTTTACGTGAAGGATGACACATGGGAGTTTTCCAGTTGGAAACTCATATTGCATCTTTACACTGCGTTAAACAAATCAATCAGAGTGACAGCCTGGCATCTTGTTTATTGTGCTTTAAGAGCTATGAAGTTGATTCATTACGAATCAGGCATTAAATAATTTGAGTCGCTCCAATGTGTACCGAATCCAATAGTATAGTGTTATATTTTTCATATGGATTTCTTAGAAAAGGGCTTCAAAGTGTAGCTTTGGTTGCTTTGAGTCGTTCTTGTTCTCTTATCGGCGCGCTGCCATTGAATGATGAATAATGTAGCGGTACAAAGACAGCTCTCGTGCATCTCTGAGGTAACAGAGACACCAGGCCATCACAAGCTATGACCTAACATAGTAGAACTGCTGGACCAGGAGTAATGTCAGACATAGTAGGACTGCTCCGGTCAGGAGTTTTGCTATAACCCAGTAGGACTGCTGGATCAGAGGTTCTGCTGTAACACCGTAGGACTGCTGGAGCAGAGGTTCTGCTGTAACACCGTAGGGCTGCTGGAGCAGAGGTTCTGTTATAACACAGTAGGGCAGCTGGATCAGAAGTTCTGCTATAACACAGTAGGACTGCTGGATCAGAAGTTGGTGACTTTGATATTCATGGCTTCTGTCACTTTATACTCTTCCTCCATTGCGTCGGCAGCCATTCTGCCTACTATGAAATCTTTTATAGAAGATAACGGGTAATCCCATTCATTGAATAACATCCTCCTCCCCTAGCGAAACGTCCTTTACCTGATTTATCTGTTTAACATTCTGGACTTGCAGATTTTGTTAAACAAAATCTGTTTTCAATGACAGAGACTTGAATAATAATTGTGGTGATTGTGTCAGGTGTTCACGTGGCTGTCAGTCAGTCAGAGAATGTAGAGGGACTCAGTTGGCTTGTACCCCCTGATTGGGCTTCAAATAACTGAACTTGTAACCTCTTGTAAGCAGTGCACCAAATCCATCGGAAAATAATGCTTAGAAAGCCTAACAGAGCGTATCCTCCAGGTTCCTTCCACTGGCCCTCGACCGCATCCCACGGGCCACAGGTGCTCTCAGACTGCAGGATTAGCGCCGTGTGCTGCTCAGCGATGCGTGGCCTGTAGAGCCCTGCTTCCTCCTCTTAGATGACTCTCCCATCACCCAGACTCATCTCCTCTGCAAATGGAGAGAGGTGTGGTTATGGTCGCGTGTGGTCTCATGGAGGGATCCCGGTTCGAGCTCCATGTAGATGACCTCCCCTCCTCACCCCCTCGCCGCGAGCCTGAGGAGCATTACCATATCACCGCTGCTCCACACTCCTGGCGGAGCTGATTGGAGAGGGACACGGCTAGCCCCCGGGTTAGCCTGTTTTTACCATCCCCTTCGTCCCCTCCTCCTCTTCAGTCCCTCCTCCTTTCCTCATCTCCTTCCCTCATCTCCCTTCCTCTTTCCTCTCCTCCGTCATCCTCTGCTCTCTCCCCACTCCTCCTCATCAACCTGTCTTCCTTTCTCTCTCTCTCCCCCTCTCTCTCTCTTCCTCTCTCTTCCTTTCTCTCCCTCTTCCTTCTCTCCCTCCCTCTCTCTTCATTTCTCTCTCTCCCCCTCTCTCTCCCTCTGTCTTCCTTTCCCTCCCTCTCCCCCTCTCACTCCCTCTCGCTCTCTCCCTTATTCTCCCCATTTCTTCATCCTTCTCGATCTCCTGTCCTCCAGCTTCACTGACTCTCCTTCTCTCCTCCCCTCCTCCATCTTCCTCTCTCTTGCTCCCGCTCCCCCTCCCGCCCCTCCCTCTCTCCCCGTCTCTCTCTCTCTCTCTCTCTCTCTCTCTCTCTCTCTCTCTCTCTCTCTCTCTCTCTCTCTCTCCCGTCTCTCTCTCTCTCTCTCTCTCTCTCTCTCTCTCTCTCTCTCTCTCTCTCTCTCTCTCTCTCTCTCTCTCTCTCACTCTCTTTCTCCATCTAGAGCTCTCTCTCCCCCTCCCATCCCTCCACACTGTCTGTCTGAGGTGTGGACTGCAGGGTGTGTTGAATTTGAACGTCCGTCTGCTGTAGCGTTGGCTGCTATCAGGCAGCATGGCTCTCTTTGAAGCATGTTGACCAAAACGCTGTGGCGGATTTCTCCCCCCAGGCACGGTGGAACATAATCCATACTGTACCACTCGGCTTTTGTAGTTGCTTGGAATCCGTTTGTTCCGCGTGTAACTCATAGATTATGCATGGGTATGCAGCTATGCAACATGTTTATTCATACATGATTAGGCGTTTGTCTTTGAGTTTACCCTCTATAGTTATACTATAGTATATACTACATACTAAAGTGTATATAGTTGAATATACAATACATACTTAACTCAATTGTGCAACTGAGCCAGAGGGTTCAGGGGGCAATGAATTGTAGATCGGCAGCTCTTACTAATTAACGTTTCAAGCGAAATCCAATCATGGCAAACCACTGGTCCATTCAAACTGACCACAACGGATGCAGGCGACTGCCAGCTATCTCTGTAGCCCACACACAGCGCAGATGGAGCATCAAACATTATCCCAGCGCACAGGAATAAGGTGTAAAGAGACTGTAAGATTTGCTTAACAGAAAAAATAGACAAAGGGAGATAAAGAGCGTGTGGGGAAAGAAAGGCGAATGAGAGAGAGACACAGACTCACTCTCCTTGTTCTGCGGGTGTGAGGGGAGTCTCTCTGGGGGGGCAGACTGTGAGGGGGGGCGGGGGGGGGGGGGGGGGGGGGGGGGGGGGCTGGCAACATGCCAGTCACAAATCCTTTTGTCACCAGTCTCTCAGGAGGATGAGCTTTAGTGTTCCACCACTGTTATCCCAAACCACAGTTTGTACAACGTGGCTCCAAATGAGTTCCATTAAGCACTTTACAATCTGGACGGCATGCTTAGCCACTACAGATATATACTATATTATATATAGATAGATATAACAGCTGGTCGCCAGCATATGCTGGACTTTAGGCTGATCCAGAGGCAGGAAGTAACACAAATTCTCCCAAAAAGGCCAAACGTTTGCGGGTGTCCAGAATCGTAGAAGTGTGAGTTAGGATCTGTCTGGTGTCTCCCGGTGAACACTTTCTTGGCCTAGATGTTTCAGTCGCGCCTCGCTTGTAGACAAGATGCGTTGGGAAAGGGCCCGGGCAGCCTGACATGTGGCTCTTCATTTGGTGAGGCAGAAACAAACAGTCTGGCAGCTCCCTCAGTGCACTACAGACCGCAGGGCTGGCTTCAGTGTCATCTGCACCAACCAACCCATCCTGTTGATACAGGATGGGTCGTGCAGCTGTGGTGGGGCAGCTGCTAAGTGGGGCAGCTGCTAATCCTAACCCTAACCCTAGCTCTAACCCCTACCCTAGCTCTAACCCTAACCCTAGCTCTAGCTCTAACCCTAACCCTAGCTCTAACCCTAACCCTAGCTCTAACCCTAGCTCAAACCCTAGCTCTAACCCTAACCCTAGCTCTAACCCTAACCCTAGCTCTAACCCTAACCCTATCTCTATCTCTAACCCCAGCTTTAACCCTAACCCTAACCCTAGCTCTAACCCTAACCCTAGCTCTAACCTTAAGGAAGCAGCATTGTCTATCGTAACGTCTGGCTGCATTCAAACCTGTGTTACCCATCAGACAGAGTTTGTAGACAACATAACAGTGAATCTTTCACTGTTTCACACGTTCTCTTTCCACAAAGTGCTATATGACTATTGTTTACCTGACTAATTATATTATTATAATAACCCTGTTTTAGTGAAGCCAGGAGAGTCCAATACGAAGGTTTGATCACCCAGACCGGTGTTATGTTTGAGACCCTGCCTCACCATGGAGCCACTCCATCACTATGGATACAGAGACGTTGGGCGTGGTCGGGTACTGCTGGTCTGCACCCAGCAGTACCCAGACCAGACCGCTCCGCCCCCAGTCCCCAATCCCCCTCCGATCCACTGGCAAGTTTCTATGGCAACAAAGAGGGGGTGAGTGAGAGAAAGCGAGGGGGAGGGGGGGGGGGGGGTTAGGGAGTACGGAGGAGGGAGGAGGGTGGCCTGGGGTTGACAGAGAGGGAGAAAGACAGAAGAGAGGCCTAATGAAAAGTGTTATATTGGTCAGACGAACACACACACTGGCCCATGGTCATATCCACGGTCAATTTAATCAGTTCTCTATCCACACCTCTCTCGTTCTGTCTCTTTCACTCTCCCAGTTTTCACACAGACTGTACGAGGGCGTTCCATATCGTAATGGGAGATCTCAAACCGAGTGTCTAACAACATCAGCAGGACTTTGGACTGACGGCCGTCGCTGACCGCTGGTCCGCGCTGGGGGGACGGGAAGGGGCTCAGCGGCATCCTCCGATCAACGTCCAGCTCTGGGTGATTACCCCTCTGAGGGTAGAGTGAGGGGCCCCTCTGAGGGTAGAGTGAGGGCCCCTCTGAGGGTAGAGTGAGGGCCCCTCTGAGGGCCCCTGAGTGAGGCCCCCTCTGAGGGTAGAGTGAGGGCCCCTCTGAGGGCCCCTGAGTGAGGCCCCCTCTGAGGGTAGAGTGTGGGCCCCTCTGAGGGTAGAGCGAGGGGCCCCTCTGAGGGCCCCTGAGTGAGGGCCCCTCTGAGGGTAGAGTGAGGCCTCTCTGGGGGTAGAGTGAGGCCTCTCTGAGGGTAGAGTGAGGGCCCCTCTGAGGGTAGAGCGAGGCCCCCTCTGAGGATAGAGTGAGGGCCCCTCTGAGGGTAGAGTGAGGGGCCCCTCTGAGGGTAGAGCGAGGCCCCCTCTGAGGATAGAGTGAGGGCCCCTCTGAGGGTAGAGCGAGGCCCCCTCTGAGGGTAGAGTGAGGGCCCCTCTGAGGATAGAGTGAGGCCCCCTCTGAGGGTAGAGTGAGGGGCCCCTCTGAGGGTAGAGCGAGGCCCCCTCTGAGGATAGAGTGAGGGGCCCTGTGAGGGTAGAGTGAGGGCCCCTCTGAGGGTAGAGTGAGGGGCCCTCTGAGGTCAGAGTTTGGGACCCCTCTGACCCTGCGTTCACACCAAAAGATGCATTTGCTGCCCGAACGCGTTGACGCCTAAGTTTTGCGGCGCGTCAAATCAAGTTTTGCGGCGCGTCAAAGTTTTGCGGCGCGTCTAAAGTTGAAATATTTCAACTCGAGCAGCATTTGACGCGCCGCAAAATACGTGAACGGCATGCCGCGCCGCAAATCAGATTTTGACGCGCCGCAAATCAAGTTTTGCTGCCCGTTTTCTCGGCAGCAAATGCTGCGGCAGCAAAGCAGCAACGCGTCTCTACATTCACTTTGAATGGGATCACGACGCGCGTCAACTTTTTGCATCTTTTAGTGTGAACGCAGGGTGAGGGTAGTCTGGGGGGCCCTTTTGGGGGCAGAGTGATAAGCTGTAGCAATAGGGTCCATGTAGAAGCTGTAGCTGTAGGGTCCACTGTTTCCTAATCATCTGATATGTTTCTGTCTTCAGGTGACTGACAGGTCGCCATTGTCTCAGTGGATTTACGATTTATGAGGCTGACTTTTTAGGCAGATTTATGATGACAATTAATGAAGATGATGATTTATGAGGCTGATTTATGATGATGATTTTCGATGATGTTTCATGATGATGATTCATCAGGCCGCTTCACTTGAACTCCCTGAAGTGGATCATGGCTAAAATCCGCATTATGTTGTATTTTGGTTCCACGTGTTGGAAGAATTATCGCTGACTTATTGATGCATATGGATGCATATTTGTACACGCAAGCACACAAACACACACGCTCACTCACATACAAAACCACACACACAAACAACCCACAAACACACACACTCACACAAATCATGTCAAAGTCAGGGTTGGATCCCTAGTTTGAACTCTGGCAGATCATCACGTCGAGCACCGTGCCAGGGTTAGCCGTGGCTACGAGGGCCGGCTCTGGACCATCTCGTTCTGCAGATAACCTAAGCGGCCTTCAGCAGACCTTTTCCTGACACAGGAACGGGTGTTTATCTCCACAAGACAAAAGCTCATTATACCAAACCACTGAGTGACTCTCTCTCTGTTTGATCCACAGGCAAACGAATCGAAACACAGACCGGACAAGGGAGCCGGCGTCCATGTTGCAAACAGCGTTGTAAACGGCGTCCATGTTGTAAACGGCGTCCATGTTGTAAACGGCGTCCATGTTGTAAACGGCGTTGTTGACGGCGTCCATGTTGTAAACGGCGTCTACGTTTTAAACGGCGTCC
Organism: Gadus chalcogrammus; assembly: GCF_026213295.1. Lineage (NCBI taxonomy): Eukaryota > Metazoa > Chordata > Actinopteri > Gadiformes > Gadidae > Gadus > Gadus chalcogrammus. Next base: position 5,591,830 of record NC_079424.1, read on the forward strand.
ATTTTGTAAATGGCGTCCATTTTGTAAATGGCCTCCTCAAGAAGACCGATCCCTCCGGCTCTTTGAGGTCCCTTCGGCTCAGCGCTCCGCCCTCCCCGGGCCGCCCGCCGCCGCCGCTCCGCCGAGAGAGAGAGAGAGGGAGAGGGAGAGAGCGTCAGGCCCATGTCCCCCGGTCGGTCCCGTGGGGGCCCCGGGCCCCGGGGCCTGCTGCTGCTCTGCGTGGCCCTGCTGCCCCCGTCCCCCCAGGGCCTCCCCGTGACGGGGTACAGCGCCGAGGCCAAGAGGGGGGTGGCGGTGGAGGGGGAGCTGATGATCGGGGGGCTGTTCCCCGTGCACCAGAAGGGCGACGGCGCCGAGGACTGCGGCAAGATCAACGCCCAGAGGGGCATCCAGCGGCTGGAGGCCATGCTGCTGGCCCTGGACCACATCAACCACGACCCCCTGCTGCTGCCCGGCCTCCGCCTGGGCGCCCACATCCTGGACACCTGCTCCAAGGACACCTACGCCCTGGAGCAGTCGCTGGAGTTCGTGCGGGCGTCGCTCACCAAGGTGGACGACAGTGAGTACACCTGCCCCGACGGCTCCTACGCCGTCCACGACGACCCGCCCCTCGCCATCTCCGGGGTCATCGGGGGCTCCTACAGCGACGTCTCCATCCAGGTAGAACCCCCCCACACACGCACACGGACTCTGGTTGGATTAAATTAACATCACTTGCTTGTTTTTGTGTGTGTATGTGTGTGTGTCTGTGTGTGTGTGTTTGTGTGTGTGTGTCTGTGTGTGTGTGTGTGTGTGTGTGTGTGTGTGTGTGTGTGTGTTTGTGTGTTTGTGTGAGTGTGTGTGTGTATGTGTGTGTGTGTGTGTGTGTGTGTGTGTGTGTGTGTGTGTGTGTGTGTGTGTCTGTCTGTCTGTCTGTCTGTCTGTCTGTCTGTCTGTCTGTCTGTCTGTCTGTCTGTCTGTCTGTCTGTCTGTCTGTCTGTCTGTCTGTCTGTCTGTCTGTCTGTCTGTCTGTCTGTCTGTCTGTCTGTCTGTCTGTCTGTCTGTCTGTCTGTCTGTCTGTGTGTGTGTGTGTGTGTGTGTGTGTGTGTGTGTGTGTGTGTGTGTGTGTGTGTGTTTGGCCGCATGCACTTAATGCATCCATTGTGTATATGAAGCTCTTCTAGAAACGTGAGATGATCACAACACCACAGAGTGAAGGCTGGATACTCTGGCCCAACCGTTGGCCTTCTGAGACGATTGGGGAGACTCGGACGACTTTCGGAACAAATCTTTTGCGTGCGTTCAGCTGTGTTGGAGGCCTTTGGTGTCTGCGTGGGTCTGATTCAACGTGCAAAGTCTGCGAGCCGATGAGGATTGGCACACTGGTTGTGTGCTGCTAGCACACTGACGCTGATTCGCTGATCCAATTGATTCGCTGGGTGGTGCTGGGTGGTGCTGGGTGGTGCTGGGCAGTACTGGGTGATGCTGGGCAGTACTGGGTGGTGCAGGGTGTTGATGGGTGGTGCTGGGCAGTACTGGGTGGTGCAGGGTGTTGATGGGTGATGCTGGGCAGTACTGGGTGGTGCAGGATGTTTATGGGTGGTGCTGGGCAGTACTGGGTGGTGCAGGGTGTTGATGGGTGGTGCTGGGCAGTACTGGGTGGTGCAGGGTGTTGATGGGTGGTGCTGGGCAGTACTGGGTGGTGCAGGGTGTTGATGGGTGGTGCTGGGCAGTACTGGGTGGTGCTGGGTGAGGCTGGGTGGTTCTGGGTGTTGGGTGGTGCTGGTTGGTCCTGGTTGGAGCTGGGTGGAGCTGGGTGGAGCCGGGTGGTGCTGGGTGGGGCTGGGTGGTGCTGGGTGGAGCTGGATGGTGCTGGGTGGTGCTGGGTGGAACTGGGTGGTGCTGGGTGGTTCTGGGTACTGGGTGGGGCTGGGTGGTGCTGGGTGGTGCTGGGTGGTGCTGGGTGGGGTTGGGTGGTGCTGGTTGGTACTGGGTGGGGCTGGGTAGTGCTGGGTGGGGCTGGGTGGTGCTGGGTGGTGCTGGGTGAGGCTGGGTGGTGCTGGGTGGTGCTGGGTGGGGCTAGGTGGTGCTGGTGGGCCGGGTTACCCCATGAACTAAAAAATCAACAACTAAACAACAACACCCCTGAATACATCCCACCGTCGTCTGGCTCATCCTCATCACCATGGTAACGCCTCAGAGGGACCGGGTGGCGGGGAGAGGCGGCGGCGGCGGCGGCGGTGGGGGACGCTACATGCTACCCCGGTGCCGGGGGCCGTGGGTGGGCTTGGCTGTCGAGGCGCCGCGGCGTGCCACGAGCACAGCTTGGAGCGGCGTGCGGAGGCGGGCTTCTATGACGCTGTCACGCAGCCCCCCCCCCCCCCCCCCCCCCCCCCGAACCCACCCATCTGTGGCTCGGCCGACAAGTCTGAGCCCCCTTCCTCGTTCTCTGAAGATGGGCTGTGAGAGGTTCGAGGTCCCCAAGGGAGCACGGAGATGGGCTGTGATGGTCTAGGGCCCCCCAAGAGGCTCTGGAGGGGGGCTGTGAATGGTCAGGGGCCCCCTCAGGAGGTGGGCTGTGAGAGGTCTATCGCCCCAAAGAGGCTCTGGAGGGGGGCTGTGTGAGGTCTAACGCCCCAAAGAGGCTCTGGAGGGGGGGCTGTGTGAGGTCTAACGCCCCAAAGAGGCTCTGGAGGGGGGGCTGTGAGAGGTCACCAACTTCCGCAAAAGACTCAAGACTCCCCTGTTCAGAGTTCAAACCGTCCCCCGTCCCCCTCCTACTTATTCTATGTTATGCGTCTTGGCACTCAATGTACGCACATATTGTATGTCATACTTAGTTAAAGTATTTAGTTGTGTAGCATCTTATCCTAGCTATCTTTGTTGTGTACGGGGAATGGGTTAACCTAGCTATCTTTGTTGTGTACGGGGAATGGGTTAACCTATTGTTAGTGCTTGGAACTTGGTTCTATGAACATGTATTGTTTCACCATCTTCTGACAAATGTACTTATTTAAGTCGCTTTGGATAAAATAGCGACTTAGGAAATAGGTGATGGTTTGATGAGGCTGACACCAATCGCTCAACTGGATCATAGACAAGAGCATTTATAATTAATAAAAATAATGATATGATAAAGCTGTATCTATCTATCTATCTATAATAGAGTGGCTAGTGAGAAGTAGGCTTAGTGAGTTTTCCAGGTGATGAGCTGAATATCTTATTTTTATCTTTGTTTTCTGGGTCTTTTACTCTTGAGGAATGTTTAGGACTCCGTGGCGTTCAGTTCAGTGCCTCCTGCATCTTCTCTCATGCGTGAAACGCCGGATGATTCGGAGCAGACCAAGCGGACACGATCCACATTTGTCTGTGAAACGGTGGAATCTGTCATCCATGAGGAGGCCGGTTTAAAGCTGATGTGGGGGTCCTTAAAGCTGCCTTCACACGGCCGTGGTTCAGTCCTGCTGCTCGCTGCAGAGGCCCGATCCTCACATTAACGAGGATTCCCCGTCAAGACGAGCGTCAATTAGAGATGTTTTCCTGTTCTTTCCTCGGGCTAATGAATGCGTCGCGGGCCCCTGGCCCCTGGCCGTGGCCCCCCCCGGCAGCGTGGTGCTGAGCGGACGATGACAACATGATCACTAACAGTATCTCCAGCGGTACACCTCCGTGTGTCACACACTCTAAAGGCTCTCGGAGCGTCTCGCTGCAGGAGGAGCTGCCTGCCTGCCCGGGCGTACCTCACTGATCTATTTATACTCGGATCATTTAAAACACATCCCTGGGTCT